>NC_064601.1:43810956-44118664 GCF_943734735.2 Anopheles gambiae
CACAGATGATAGATATTGATGTGTTTCATTGAGCAATCGCGATACGTGTGCGTTAGCGTGAACGCTTTTCACTTCCCAGCCCTCGCCGATACTGGTAGCTTCCCGTACGCCGTAAAATGGGATGGTTCACCAATGACAAACGGTGGCTGCATGGGGCTGCATGGGCTAGCCATGGAGCCGGTGGCAACGGTGCCATCCCGGGAGTCCGTCTTGAAATGGCTGGCATCACGAGCTTAATTCACCTTTTGTTTGCTTATTTGTACTCTTCAACAGCTCAATTTTGTGTAACATAATTGATTGGAAATAGCTTCTGAATTACTGGCAGATCCCCATCATCGTCCCTCCGCCCCCCTTCCTTTACCAACTTATATCCCATGAATGAGGTTCCACGCGAACTCGTTCCTGTCCATCTCTTTCGAGCAAGATGGTGCTCTGGTGTGTTCGTGATCGTGATGATGCCATTGAAGGAAACTAGAGGCCAAACTCCTGCTCGACCACAGCTCGAACGAAATGTCCGATGAATGCTTGCCCGATGGTTTGATGGGTTTGGCAATTTTGGCAGCCAGCCAGCCAACCATCCATCCATTCCTAGTTGGGTTTCCCTCTGTGTGGCAGTGTTACGATACGAAGATGTTAAAATCTTGAAACTCATCTGCCCCGGCAGCGCGAGGGGAGTCAGCGGTGAAAAGAGACGAAAATGGTTTCAAGGTGGAATTCGACTGGGAGAGATTTTCGATATCACAAACCATTGGTTGTACGGTGTGTGCGGAGTAAACGGTTGGGAAATTGAATGAGCCATAGAGGGTACACGGAAAGTGTACGGTGATTCAACCCCGCTAACGGATGTGGATGGACGCGCGTGACTTGAAGGGAGGTGCGGTCCATTTCTCGAGCTTGTTGGACACACCCGCAGATGTGTAGAAGCCAGTCAAAGTTGAAAGGCCGTGCTGTGGGTTTCTTTTGCTGATGATGCTGATCGTAGCCGTAATCGTTTGGCAATGATTCCCGATCGATTTGGAACTGGTTAGAGGCTGATTAGGACGAGCTAATCTGATGTTGGTTGGAACTATCATCCTATCCTATGCTAGCTTCTTAAAGGAGAATGAGTTGTTTGTTTGTTTGTATGGCATTGTTTTATTTGTACCGATTTGTATCAATCTCGTCCTATTTTGTGGCAACGTTAGTTTACACAAGCGTATTGATCTCTTATTTTCCTTTCATGTAACCATAATGCATTGGAAAATATCGTGCAAGATCTTTAATATCAACTTCGATGAAAAGTTTAGGCAGCTTAAAGCTCACTCAGGCTGGAGGAGTCTATTCTTATAAACTATTAGGTGAGCAATGGACCAAAAGCTACGAAAAGACTCAATCAATTATGTGCTTACGCGCGTGTGTGTGTGTGAATGTTGAGACGGACAACACTCGCGCTATCCACGGGCGGGTGTCGAGGGAAACCGATGACGCGATAATAACGCGATCGACGATGACTGTGGATGTTTGCGTTGTGTTGAAAACCCGCGCTCATTAAATGCTATAATCTAAACAAGCTATCGTTTTAAGAGATTTTTTCTTTCAACCCAATCCCCATCTCAACTTAGTGGACTGGGTAACCTTGCTACCAGTCGTGTTTTCTATCTGCCGAGCCCCATCGAGACGTTTCATTTAGGTTCTCGCACTACAGATGCGCGCTACTGTGTTGGCCTGCTGTGTGTGAGCGTGTATACGATTGTTCCAACTTTCCTTCCGGCCATTCACAGGCTAAAGGGTGGTGCAGATAGCGAATGACTTGTGGCAATTTTCTCATGAAATTATTAGTATTCAAATGCATGAGGATAGACCGTTAACTGTATTTCGTTCGCATGGAGGATTTTGGAAAAAAGGCCATTTGCCTAATGCTTGGGCAGTAGAAAGTGTTCTTGAATGAGTGAAGGAGGGCGATGGGATACAATTTTTTAATGACCATCAATGCTCTGTGCAATCATTTGGTCGATCTCAGCAGTTGTAAGCATACTACAGCGGATATTTTTCGATCTGTGGAGTATCATTAATCATCGGAATGCTAGCTACTGGATCACAAAATTCGTTTTCCCAGGAAGTAGTTGTCATCTGTTTGAAATAAAGTTGAAATGTGATTAACAACAGCTGATTTAAATCTATAAGCTTTCTGCAAAGATGTTTATCAACAAATTGGGCAGCATAAATCGAAATAGGGAAATTTGCATAGCTGTTCGTTTCGTCCCATTTGAAGTAGGGCGCCCGTTAGTAATTGAGCGATTGAAAACGGCTCCAGCTGAATGTTGGTTTATCGTGTCTGTGATACAATCGCGAGCAATCGCCTCTTGTCAATTGTACATAACAAAGTTACGACGCAGTGAATGCGTTCCTTGAACAGGATTGCTTTGGAGTTTCGTTCGTAGACCAGTAGTAACCATACTGTGCACACTTTGACATTGATGGTGGGTAAGTTAATTAAAATGGCAAACTCGCAGAGATGGGAGGATGTTCCATCTGTCTGTGATTGGGCACAGTGCTCGTCAGCGTAACCATTGCAGCGTCGCTGGTTGGATGTCTGCGGCAACCGGTGATCTAAGTTTAATCGAGCTCAATTGGTAATTTAGTAGTTTAAAATGTGGAATTGCTGCCCGGTTCGCGAATGACGAGATCAATTGGATTTGGCTTAGTTCTGGGAACTACCGGACAATGGTGGCGTACACAGTAAATGCATGCTGGATCGAGAATCGAGTAACACATGAAATTCATTGTCCGTGAATAAGGATCGCTTTGGATATGGTTTCGTATGGGCAAGAGTGCAAGACATTCGTTTAAAGTTTGCCGCCGGTTGTAGCTATCGACAAGCTTATCGTTATGCGCCGTGAGTTTGTCGCAGTAATCAGAGTCTGGTTCGTAGTATCCCTGTTATGGTCATAGGGATAAACACCGATTCTTGGGTGGCATTCTTCGGCAGTAAAGTGACGGCACGCCCAATTACAAGGCAAAATTATGCTGCGCCTCTCTGTTCCGATACCGGTTTTCTGCTGTACAAATGAATGAAACTGTCACTACTAATTATGCGACCGTTAGGGATCGAACCACGGGTTAAGAGTTTTCCTTCCTTTGCAAAATGCTGCCCAATGAAGTGATCAACTGCGAACTGAAACCGCGCACACACTAAACATGGCTCGGCATGGCAAGTACACGCATTCCGGGGTGCCGAAAGTGTCGCAAAACATCCTGTCCATGTTTAACGGCGCGTCCCGAGCTTTCCGAGCAATCCGTACCATCGCTGATGATTCTAAGTGACGCGGTTTGAGTGCGCCCAGGTTCAGCACCACACCGTGCAAATACTCCTAATGAGGTAAAAGTATAATTGCTCAACTTCTATAATTAACAGCGTTTATGGTCAAGCGTGTGCTGCTGTGCGCTGCAAGCGGACTGGCTGGCCACCGGTTACGGTAAAATGATAATAATAATAACAATAATCGTCGTCATAATTCTGGTCCACCTAGTTCAGTTGTGCCCGCAGTTGCCCGCAGCATGAGATGGAGAGCTTTCAGGCCTGATTTGGCGCTGTGCTCGCGTTACTCTCGTTTCGAGAGGAAATATCAACACTCATGCATTATGCATGATGTTGGTAATGTGGCCATGTCACAGGTTCGCGTCATTTTTATATGTTCTCAATTATTTTTTATTGTACCGAGCTGAAACCGCTCTGGCGTATGGCGCCCGGTTGAATCGGGTTCTGTAGCACGGGATCGTTTCTCATTTTTCTCACATCCCGCGTTGTTTTGCCGATTGTGCCGCACGAGAGTGGAGTGCGAATAGTGTCCTGAAGGGCTAGCTGGCTATCCAGTGGCTTTATGTAAGTCGTTAACTGTTGTTGACAGTTTTGAAGCCCATACAGTATGGCTCCCTGGAGCGCCGAACGGAAGAGATGTAGCGTTCCGGAGTGAAATTTTTTGCCCATGGTGATGATGATTTTGCTTCCTTCGCACTTTTCTTGCAAGGATTCTAATGGGACAGGCAACAAGTGCGGGGAATAAACCTCACAAAAGTATCGATAATTAGGCGTGCTAATTAATTCTTCTTCATTTGGGTGTATGGATCCGATGGATCTCATTTCATGGGATATGTTGACGAAGAAGTTTCGTACGTTGGTTGTTTTTTTTTACTGTGGATGTTCCAGAACATGTGCTGCACATTGTGACAACTTACTTTACTCGAGACATTAAGATATCGTCCTGTTCTCATTTATGAGTGAGCGTGTAAAGTGGTGCAGGGTTAACCACAAAGTTCTGGTTTGGTTTCACATTTGGTATGATGTACTGTTGAATGAAAAATAAAATAACGAACACATGCGTCGTTGCAAGCTTACATCCATAAATGGAACACATGTGCAGCAGCTTTCCGCTGTGGTACATTTCGAAGCTTTTGGCAGTTTATTACTGATGAGCGTAGAAAATTTAGCGAAAACATAAAAGTCATTAGAACCGCCGCTGAGGTTGTTATACAGGGCATGAGAAATGGTCAGAAGTAGTATGAGAAAAGAAATAAAAACATAATAAAACAAAATATTGGCCTTCGCCAGCGGCCCGTGCAACAAATGCTAACGATCGCGCGGTTGGATTATGTTTCACTTTCATTCGTCGCGCATTGACTGTTGGAGAGGAGCTCGCTCTTCCTCTTCAGTGCAGTTTAGTTAGTCGTAGTATTTTTTTTCCTGAGTGAGGAAGAATGAGTGGTTGATATTTTAATATTTTTAGAGCATGAAACCTTTTCATTAGCGGCCGCAAATGAAGCTTTAACGATTTGTAACGCATCCCACCCGTTCATAGCTGCCGTTGAGTAAAGATTGTGTTTGAAACATACACAGGGTGTTGGGATGGGTGTGAAGGACCTCATAAAATGTTCAACGAACTCACTGTGGGGACGTCGAGGCCAGCTTGGATGAGAAAGGGCTGACAATGTATTTTTGTTGGTGTCTTTTTCGGAGGAAGATCATTAGCGTAATTTAAGCGCAGTTAAATTTGCTTGAGTGAGGTGCGTGTCAAACATTCTCTTATATTTTTTGTGGACTTCATACAAATAAAGTGTGGACTTCATCATACAAGAAAATCACATTCGACATTATTGAACATATTTATTTTTCATGTTTAAAAAATATTCGTTTATCATGGTCTAATTTACAGTAAATGTTGTCATGCAAATTTACACAGTTTATGTTTCCTTTTTTCAAATGGATTTTTTTTACATAAAGCTTTTCCTTTGGGAAGAATTGGATAAACGCAAATTTTGCGTTAATGATAATGATTCTAACACTTAGCTGCGCAAAGGGTATACATGGTCGGGCATCATTTGTAGCTATCATATGTAGAACATTTGTTTCGAATGTTTTTTTTTCGTACGTACGTTGGTTCGGTTTGGTGTGTTTTGACGTGTTCTTTTCCATTGGAAGACTTTTTCCTTTTTTTCAAACCATTTTTTTCTGCTAAGGCTAAAAACATTACACACATTAAGCAAGATTAAACTCGTTTACTGCTTCACTTTGGCCATGCTGGTATTTGGTGTTATTATCGCTGTTTGTTGTTGTCAGCATTATTTGATTATGGGTGTAATGCGCGATCAACACCAACATCAGTGGCAGTAATGTTTGGTTGTGTTCGCTGGTGCAGGGATGGCAATAGAAAAAAAATTGAAGTCAAACCGATGGGGCAACAGTCTCATCACAGAGAAATGAAAACGAGGATAATGAACGCTGCGAACAAACGGAAAATGCAATCAAGTGCATTAGGATGTGTGAGATGGACGCTCCAGGCGCGAACAGTGCATTAGTTCCACGCTCAACTTTACCGTATGTTAGACTAATGTAAGCAATGAACACTTAGGGGGGGATGGGAGCGGGGCGAGGCCGTGATAATGATTGGGGGTTGGTTGCATATCGGTGACAAAGCTTAAAATTATAATAAGCGGTTTGAACGGACTAAGTGACACCGGTCCGAAGTGTGATATCATAACGCATCTGCATTAGGTGTAATTTGTACATTTGCACATTTGTCAGTGGCCAAGCGGATAACGTTTCGTTGATGAAGGCTTGGTTTTTGTTTTCAGATCATTAGGCTGATGTTGTTGATGAACGGGCAAATGCATAACGGTTGAAATGTTTTTTTAGTAGAGCTGGGAACATATGCATCCCGATTAAATTTAAATTAAATGATCTAGAACGTCTTATGGTGGAAGCAACTGATCAGTTTTAAATAACAAATGTTTTGAATCTACAAAATGGTGTCGAGGAAAAATAGACCTACATCCCTACACCTTTATGTCAAAAACCTTGTATCCTTAACGACTGCCATTACATGTGGCCGAATGCACGTCAGAGATTAAGGATCGGTTCAATCTGACCCCAGAGCGGGTTATAGTTGAGTATTGCTCTTTCATCAAAACATACGCTTCCGATTCTAACACTACGTGCTAGGGTATTATATCGGATTTCTCACTACCTTACAGCATATATTGGAAAGTTGCCCACAGGGGTTTTCAATTTCCCTTTTCACTTTTCGTACGCAGGATTTTCACTAATCACTTTCTGATGAAGACATTACCGTTTTTTCCCTTGATGGTTTGTGTGGGTCTGTGACAAGCCTGTCTGGATTTCGTTTTTCGGGTGACAGCGGTTGCAAACAACACGATAAAGCAGTCATCTGTGAATCGAACCGTCACACCATAATGGCAGGGTGTCAAAGCTACGCCGATGAAACCGCATCAACGATAGGATCGGTACCGTAGCATCAGCTGGTGGTGGGATTTCGACAACCGAGGCGTCCCAAACCTCAGCTGACTTGTTTCAATAGAGCAATCACAACGGTGCGGAAAGCTGCTCATTACTTAATACACAAACGCAAGCGAGGGGCAAACAAACAGCAGCCGGACTGGTTCGCCCTGGTAGCATATTGTTGTTATTTTGGGTTTTGATGTTACTTTAATTGCTAGGATAAAGCAACCCCCGGTGCTACCAGTGTTTGTGTGTGCGTTGTTGTTCGATCATGTACCGGTTGTCTTGCGAGTGCATCCAACCATCGCTAAGAGCCATCGCCGAGTGGCTTTTGGGCGGGAGCCGTGGTGCTTAAGGATTTTGTTTCCACTTAGAGCAGATAAAATGGAAGCCCGTGGAACGACGAAGTGGTTCTGTTTTCTTTTTTGCACGTCTCGATCAGCTGGAATGATTTCTTCCCTGCGTGGTCATGCCTGAAGTCGTACAATACATACAGAACAAAATGTAGACAAGTTGATAAGATGCTTCCGTGGGCAGCGCGGGGTAAGATAATCTCGTGAAACGCATCGGTAAAAGTACCATCGTCCATTGCGATCCTCACTCGGGAGTCGTCTCTTCGGTTGCGGGACGTTCGGGTTTGTGGCAATCCTTATTACTTCACGGTATCTTGATGCGCCAAGTTAGCGTGCTGGTTGAGTGTGTTTTTCTTCTATATTTATCCGTGGCGTAAAACTTACCACCAATCCCACTCCATCCCACTCTTCCATGCGTTTTCCGCTGCTACATTGGTGAGTGGTATTTTTTCTGTTGTATTTCGTACTTGTCTATCAACAGGTTCAAGTATGTCGGCAGCTCTTTTATCTAGCCACTGCTCACTCCTGATGTGTGTCTTACACCCAAAGCAACCAACACGATGTGATGGTTGAATGATAGCACGGGGAAAACACCAAACACCAAACATCAACTGACTATTGAAAAGGGGTGTTCTTTTTACCACTTGAGATGTTTGATCATCTATGCTTTGGATTCAGAGTTATGAACAATGAATGATACTGTATTAAGCTCTATAAAGTTATAATTTAAAAAATACCATCAAGCCGAAAACAGCAGCGTCGTTCTACAGCATCTATTAAACAAATCATAATGCACTGTATGTACTCCCAGTGGCCCGCTCGTTCAGGGTGCAAAATTGTTGCCGATTGTATCGTTCGCTCAAGCTATCCTATCCAGTGATTGATTATCCCGTCGGCGAGATTTGCATCACTAATGCACACGTTACACCCTGACATTGGCTTACTGAGCGAGCGAATAGAGTAATTAAACACTCACGACGTATACGATCAGACCATAATGACAGCGTTGTGCAGCGAGAAGCGTTACAGTAAGCTGAAATGGGTTTAAAAGCCTTTTTTGTCGCTCCTCCCCGTAGTGCTTTTATTGGCGACTAATTTGATACGATCACTTTTCAACGCTCGGTGCGCAATAATTCTCACCTTACTTGTGAATCGTTGCTGCACGCTGTCGCTCATTACACAGGTTCACAGTTGCAAGATCAGTTTCGTGCCGGCGATGTACCTAATTTGTAGACACTTTGTATCGTGTCGGTGGAAAGGTCTGCAATTGGCAAGCGATTCCTGGGTAGCGACTTCCATTTATCACTGATCTGACCAGCGATCGAGTAATGTTCTTTGACAGTGGCTGGAGAGTATGATGGATCATAACGTTCTGAATGTGGGTGCTTACACAAGCCTGCAGTTTTTTTTTTACATTCTAACAATTTAAGTTAGGTAAGGTAAGTGAAGCACTACATATGATAGTTTGATGGCTTTATTAAAGTTTAATAAGAAAAAAAGTGTTGCCAGTCCAGAACGTCTCTATCGTTTTAATTTTATTGTAATGCTTCAACAGCATCGTCCTTCCCGCGTGTATCTATGGTGTCAATGTCAGAACGAATTTAATAAAGGTAAGATGAATTGATAAAGGTCCAGAATAGAGACCTCCCAAATTAGGACCAACGGATCGGTAACAGGCAGTCCAGCTACCATTGTGCGCAGTAGCCGCTTGGTATCAGTTTTTTTTCAAATGGCAAAACACAAAAGCGACATCAGTCAAGTATTCAAGCCGAGAAACAAAGTTACGACCTCCAGGGGTTTGCTGCTTACGAGTGGTAAAACCCTTAACAAAGAATGCGAGGTTGCGGGTAGATGATGCAAACTGTAGCTGACTGGGCATTGGTAAAGAGATAGAATATCACGTCACTTACGATTAGTCGTATGGAGTGATTTCACATTCTTGGAATTAATCGGATCCACAAGCCATTCGATACTCGGTGGGGCTTGGTTGATTTTTACCACTTAAGGTAAATTACGTTTTGCGTTTGACAGGTATGGTACATAACTTAATATCATTTGTTTACTATTTAATACCTGATAACAGTGAAAAGCAAACAATTTTGATAAAATTTTTTGCCTGCATGATTTATGAATTCGTAACGGAATTAAACTAGCCCATATCGCATCGCTCTGAAGGGTTCACCAAGAGATTTTTTTAAGTCATCGATACTGTGCCACCGAATGTACGAAGACCTCCTGCTGGTCGAGCCTGAATAGAAGTCCCCCCACCCGCTTTTATATAAAAAAAAATTCAATGTGGCCGTGCGGCGTGCCGTGGTGAAACCTTCGCCGCAGGGATACGCCAACTGGTAATACAATATCGGTCGTGTGCGGTAAATTTTCTTTTGCCCAGTCGGGCGTAAAATATTCATTTAGTTTGATCGCCTTCATCAAACCCTACGGCCGAAGGTTGCGGAGTGTTGTGATGGGCATCAAGGCAAAGTGAGCGACGCCAGCTGGGGAAGAGAAAAAGCGAGAGAAAAGGCTTGCAAGCGGTTATAAAGCTTTTGCGACCACAATTTTGCTCACGGTAAGGGATACCTTCTGGTGTTTGGTCGGCTGGATTGATTTGCAGTTCAAATTCGTTCCTCTTCCTGCGCGTCTCCATACTCCGATCGGTCACTGATTTCTAATAAGGTTCTCATGTATCGCACCCTCTCACCACCGTCAGGCGGAGAATCAATGTCATAAATCGGGTGGTTCTACCATGCTGGTAGCTATGTTTGCGGGCTACTTCGCATATGCTCCTCCAGCCGCACAGGTTTGGTAATGGTGTCGTCTTAATTGGTTGAAAATGACTTGATGGGGGAATGGATCAGTTACAAAGAGCCATGCGGGCTCGGTTTTGCATACATAACCTGTTGGGGACTACTTGAAAAGGGCTCTACTGTATGGTGGAGTAGTAGGGGATAGACTGTGGGATAGACAGGGTCAACGCAGGGATGTTCGGTATGTATTTTCTTGGGCTAATCTTTGACCGGCGCCGTCTATCGGTTCGAGAGCTTATTGAGCCGTTTTTACATGACACGCTATGTACCTTTGCGTAAGGGGAGCCAAATCAACAGATGCTACCGTCTAAAGTTATTCGCGGAGGTCTTTCATTTCCGTTAAGGGTTTGACAGATTTGGGGATTTAACATTCAGTTAAGCAATTTGATACATTATCAAGGCATACGGTGAGGTATTACTTTTAAGGGCTGAATTTGACGCACTGGCCCAGTGGATAACAGCGAATGGGAGTAAGGGATTACTGGCGAAAACCGATACATAAAGTGCTTGATAACAATAACAGTTATTAAGATTGAATATCCTTCGTACAATGTTTGAAATTATTATTTCTTTGATGAAATATAACTTTTAAACATATGAGGAACCATTTCATTTAAAGGAATTATTACAGCGCATGAGCGTTTAAAATATGAGCAGAAAGAGTTAACCAATTTAAATGTTCTGAAAACGATGTTGATAAACGATACATTATTTTGTCGTAAAATCGTTACTCTACCTCGAGATGAATTCTTGATTTCAAGAGTCCGATACGTATGTTTTGTGGAATCAATGGCGCCAAACATTCGATACGATGACAATGCATTTTGGATGAGAATCTTCACATCACTTCAGCTCTGTTGTAGATTGTTTTGAAGAAAAATAGTTCAAGCGCAATGAAATAAATCTATCGACGATGAAAGCCTGCTAAGTTTAGGTTTGAGATATTATAAGGTCGCATTCTCTTTTTGTCATGCCAGCACGTTCCGTTTTGTTCTTCCCCTATCGGTAACTTATTCGGGTTGAGCACAACGAAGAGAGATTGTGAAGGATTTGGAACAATAGCAGCCACAACACTCACCACATCAACATACGGAGCCCAAGTGTAGCCTTCAACAAACAAGGGATGGTCGTTGAAATGAATACAAATATGTGCTTATCGCAAGCAGGAGCGAACAACAGAGAACTGTTCAATGGGCAGACCTTACCGTCGTGCGCATCACCATGCGGTGGTCTGGCAGACATCGATTCGAATGAAAATATAAGAGCCCGGTGAAGTACCAGAAGCAGCAACTACAGTGACTAAGCAGCTTCAACATAATACCCGCCTCTATCGATTCCTTTTCGGATCCTTGGAATGGAAGGGCTCACGTTGTTTTGGCAAAAAAAGGAGTTTGCTCAACTTCGGTTAGGACTTCGTGAATGCTATTGACGAGTTTGAGTTTCGTTATTTTTGAGCCTACATTATCGACTCTAACATAAACGCATTCGGTTTATCAGTGTCAATAACATATAAATTAAACGAGAGAGCAAGAGACGAACCTGTGCATTAACGACCATGATCTTTATGTAAACTCTGTAACCGGGGTTTAAATGTTGCACAAGATGGTGTTGCACTTGTGAGATGTATTTTTTTTTAATTTTTGGCATCATAAGCAGGTGTTTAACAGATATTTAAATTCTCTTGTAAAACGATGAAGCTTTTAGCAACTGAAAAACATAATATTTATCGCATCATAATTCAACATCAACATCGTAATCTACGATGTTTGACGATGCTACGAAAAGAACATAATAAAATATGCATGCCACTATTTTTCATAACTTGCAATTTCATACGAAGAAATAAACACACTTACATTTTGGGGTTGCACTACGTTATGTTTGCTGATTCAACTTACGCTTTAAAAAAAGATACAGTAATATGTGATATGTATCAATTTTCCCACCAAGCATGAGATTACAATTTACACGCTGTTCACCTCGCTTATGCGCATGAGATGTATTCTCCTGTCATATCAAACGTCCGTCGTACGTATGGCAGCGCGTGACAAGATCGTATCGATCTCCAAATTAACCAACATCCCTGAATACTTTGCTAGTAGCAGCAGCATCACCAACAATAAAGGCAACAGACAAGTGGTAACGCGTCAGAGAAGGGCAGGATGTGTCAAAATTTCAACAGGCATTTATAAATCATTAACGATACTTACCAAACACATTGGTGCAGATGTATTGTACTGTTCCCTTGCCTGTCGTTTCATCATCTCGTCCTCGGTCCGTTTCACGGCATGAAGCAGGGAGATTCCTTCATCCGTTCTGTACCGTTTTGCTGAGTTCGTTTTGACAGAGTCAGAATAAAACACACAATCACAAAAAATGGTACCAGCCCAGAGTGGCCCAAACTGGTTTGGCTGGTGTCTGTAATGTTTGAGATGACGTGTGGAGTCGGTTGTTTGTCCAAGGCGATTGTGCTAGCCATTCACTGCCGTGTACACATGGCTACGAGAGAGAATCCCCACTGACTGCCGGCAGACAGCGGAAGATAACCGATTACGTGCTGCATATTAAGAGTATTCAAATTTGTTACTCGTGTCATCCAATTGTTGATGAGGAGCATGATGACGATCATGATGATGATGATGAATAATAAAGATATATCTCATTTCTATCCTTGCCAAGACTAGAGAGATAAATCTTTACGAAACCAGAGGTGATCCGAGTGATTTTGACAGTCAATCAATTATTGGCGCGAGCTACAACAAGTGAGAGCTGTGAATTTTGAATATTTGGCGCCTCAACTCCAGTTCCATGGTTGATCGGATTTTGAACGGTCTATAGTTATGCCCGTTTTTCTAAGGAGTTAAAGGAAAGATAAGAACAGAACAAAGTCGAAAAGACAGATCGATATGTTCCCAGGCGTGTGGCGATGGAGAACAGTCGCGTAGAAATGTCTGTAGGATTTGTAGCTAATCCGGTTCGAGTATTTCTACGCCTCTAGATTATTGGGTCGGCTCACTGTATGGGGCGTAGCGGAAATCTTGTTAATCAAATCTCACATGCGCGAAGCGGTAGTGATCTGAACATGGAAATGCGAGATCGGGTAGGGTTGGACGCAATCATGTTTCCCGTTCGGATGTCGGATGGAGAAATTGAGCGATCGTTCTGACTGTCGTGCTCTTGCACAACAGCGAACACGCTGTCAAACCCGATGTCCTCCTCGATTAGAGATGGTACTGGGAGCATTTTCCAATACCGTTGCTAGTCCAGCGCCTCGCCGTAACAGTGGATTTTTGTTCTGGCATTTCTTCTGGCACTCTCGTGTGGCTTTCTTTCTGCGGAGATGGCCTGGGCTGGACGATGGGAAGGATATGTAGGGGCAGTAAACGAGGAGAATGGGAGAAAATCATTCATCAATCATTGACTTATGATACATCTTTATGATAATGCTTGAAACGAAGCAATCGGATGGATGCCTGGAAGCCCATCGTCATATTATCTGGTCGAGTTGGAGTGCTTGGCACGGTTTTGCGTCAGTTCCATGTGAGTTCCTCCACATGCACTGGTACAAATCTTTTGCCTGGATTACCTTTGGGTTTGTCCTCGGGCCCGAAGCCCACGTCTGTTCTTCGTTGGTCGGTTGGGTCATGTGGAGATTGTTATGAAGATGGAAATTAACAAACAACTTTATTATTATGAAGAAACGATTAAATAGAATGAGGTGTACTTTTTCCATCTTCTTCACTCTCGGTCACAACACTGACGCCCTGTAGCCCATTCATTCGCCACTCTCGGTAGACATGGTATGAATAAGGGGAGCAGTGAAGGATGGCGCGGAAAGGACTTTTCGTCGAACTATTGTTAAACAGGAATGTGGAAGAAAGAAGAAAAGTAGAGTTTTAGAGTGCTGTAGTATAGCAACGGTAGCTCCCGTGATGGCTATTTCGCCCTTAAATGCTGGTCCCTACGTTGTTCATGTAGAGCTATTTTTTCCGGGATTCTGAATTCTTGGGGATTTTATTCTTGCGATGCCTTCCATCGGTGTGCTTTGCTGGTTGGTGCATTTTCTTGTACCATGATAATGAGAATTCTCAAATGGATGTATTTCAGTGGAAGTGTGTCGGGTGTCCTCTTGGCAATGGCCAAGAACAAAATAAAACAAACTCAAACCCAACCAATCCAGCCGGTCTGAAAGTGGAACCGCGTGCACAAACAGATGCAAACAAATATCAAACAAGCAACAGCGTCCACTTTAGCCCATAAGATGATGGAAGTTCTGGAAATGATCCATGACGATGGAGACGGTGACGACGGCGACGTCGGCGGAAGCAACGACGTCTTTCACGAGCGTGAAGTCGTTGAAGTCATCAGTATCGTTGTTTGAAAGTTGGGAAGGCTGCTGTGGCCCCATTATTACAGTAATTTGTCTCTAAGCTTCAGGGTAGCATTGGCATCCCAGGGTCTATCTAGCTTTCCACTTCTGCTGGGAGCGGCGAGCATTCGCTCGAATGGCGTACCATGTCGACCATGCAAGAGTCATGGACGACGAACTGCTGCTATATTGCGTCTGTGTGTTTTGTGTTGGGCTTCCCATACATAGCGCATTCCCATATCGATCCCCTAGCGATGAACGGCGGGCGTATGCGTGGATATGTGTCTATAATTACATTAATGTGACGGGTAGATTACGATCTTGACAAATGAAGATTTTTACACCGCTGATGGACTGCAAATGGATAGGCATCGATGGGGCGGTGGCTCCGGTAGATTGGTGCACGGGTGCCTGTCATTTTCGAGCACTTGAAGCGTGGAGATGGTGCTACCGCTGGGTGGCATGTCACACGGGTCAGAAATTTGATGATACTGAGGTACAGTGCAAACATGAAGATCTTGGGGTCTAGTTCTGGAGCGACGGGTCATTAGATGTTGTTCAATTTCGGTTGGACATTTTGCGTTGGTAGTGGTTTGCATGCGTTTAATGATAAAATTAGCTCAAGCATCACCTACAACTTTACGGAAGCGAGGTGTATATTTTTGCAGTTTATCAGAATGTTATACTGAATGTTTAGGAATAAAACTATTGTATATGAGTAAAAAGAAAGTGTTTTCACTCTTCTCAAGGCCTCGGTACGTGAACCGAAAACTCCTGGCAAAAACACAAAAGTCTGAAATCTTCAGGTAAAAAAGATTTCGGGTCTTCTAGCCGCGTTTTCGGCACCACCGAGCACACAAACCTACCGTAGTTTGCAGTAAGTGAAATCTTGTTGTCATTCCTCTGGCTCTTGTTTATAAACAGCATCGTGCACGCATTGTTTTTGCAATTGTGAATAAATTTAACTGAATGAAAATGGATGCTCTTGAAATGCGTGAAGAGTGGTTTACTACCGGTTACTCGCATTTTTGGTTATGATAATGCTCTATTTTTTTCCTTTTCAAACTTACATTGCTGTCATTTTGAGTTTTCGAGCTCTTGTCAAAAATATTTCAGATGAAATCTTTGCGAGTCTCGCCGATCTTAAATCTTTGTGATGTAAAGTTTCGCTTAGCAACCCCTCTTTTGATAAAAAAATGTTGAAATTTCAATTCATGTATGTATCGGTGCCTTTAGAGAATATCAATACAGTAACTGAATAATTTCCCGCGGCCACGAATCAAGAAACTAAGCATACAATGGAAAGGTTCGTTTTTTCAGCCGACCCTGTGAGAATATTACTAAATAGTTAAATGTAGAATCTGTTACTCTCCTCAGCAATAACTAAATGGCCACTATCCATAATAAAAAAGTATCTAAACGAATTTTCTTCCGCATCGAATCCTAAACCATAGCTTCTAGTATTTAAGGGTATGAAGAGAAACTTAACTCTAATTGATTGGAACACTTAAGCAATATTTTGTCAAGCAGCTATCGTAGAGTGTACTTGACGCTGGCACTGAGCCGGGTGCATTCGGTTTTGGTGTTTTCCTACGCGCGAGCCAATTTGGGGTGGTGGCGGTGACAATGAATGATGCTAAATGAGAGCCGTCGCGAAGAGCATTACCACAGCCTTAACACTAGGGTCAACGTTAAAAAAGGGTTGAGGAAAATATTTTGCCCGTTTCGAGGAGTTGCATTCAAGTGCACTAGGTTCAGAACGCTGGCTCTACCCTTTTTTCATGTTCATACGCATTTGGACGTCATTAGGAGGGGAGGATTGTGCGCCGTTTGAGTGTAATAAACGTAACAAATTCCTTGAGACGTGGTTGTATTTTGAGGTTAATTTCTTTCCCAGGTTTTGGATGCAATTTTGTTGCGGTTGAATATTTTCAACAGTGTTTTTTTCTGCGCCAAAATCAAGTACCTCTCACGAAGTAAAGGAATTGATTTTTAGAAACAATTTCCGTTCTTAAGATGGTAGCGTTTTGTAGTACAGTGTACTTCTGTTTAATACCTGGGAAAATGAGTTGTGGGAAAATTTACAGAACATATGTAAAACTACTGCGTGAGAAAAACGAGACTTTACAAAATCCCACTTGACGTATGAGAATTGTACAGTACAGTGGAAGCAATTATTCGGTGCTCAAGACGTTGTAAATAGTGAATGGTTTGTTGACGATAAGAAGTCGTTTGAATTATGTTTTTTTCCAAACACTCTATCATGAACGTTTTAACAACTTCATGTAAACATCGATGAATTGCGCCGTCATTGATCGGAACTAAGCAAACCGGATGCCCTATCATTGATGTCACGCAGGCCGTGCTCACAGGGGAGAAGCACGCCTGTGTTAGATTGTTTTCACAAGCGTATTTTATTTGAGCACACAATTTGAATGAGACTCCTTAGCGCCCTGCACGCCACGCGGGTACGGTACAGTTCTTCAGCTGTCCTGCCGTTTTCCGCGCTCGGATGGCTTTTCGCTTTCTTTTATTCGTTTTTTTGTCGTTCTCTCGAGCCGATCAATTTGGTGAATGATGCAAACTGTTTACTTTGCATCAGCAACACCAACAGTGAGTGAGACAGTAAAGAGGTTGGGAAAAGTTGTTCTCTTTTCGGGGTAGCTTTACGGTATGCGCTACGCAGCAACATTTTCCACACACCAATGCATTCGTTTCTAGCGCAATCGTCCCAGGCGATGCTTCTTTTGAAAGGCGTTTCTTTTTCGCTGTTTGTGCGACAGCACTCCTGGGTGGGCATTATAAGAGAAAAAATAAATAAACAAATGAACTCACAAATTTGATACAATTGAATTAGTGGAGTTTGTCTTGGTCCGAAGCCAAAGAACAGGAGCTACCAGCTGGTCACGGAAGCGTCGATCATGGGTGATAAGGAATAGCAAAGAAGTGGTCGACTTTTATTGAGCCCGTTGACGCGGTGGAAAAATGTTTCCTCACCGTGAAGTGACTATTTGCTTTAAGAAAAGAAGGTTTATGACGTGATGACGTTTTAGATTTTCCACTGGCTGGTTACGCGTTCGTGCTGAGGGGTGTCGAAGTTCCACTCTACCACTAAATCGGAAAAACCCGTACGATGAAGGCGACAGCTGATCGATTGCTGGTGTTGCTAGTGTTTTGTTATTTTATCTTGTGCCACCTATGGATCCCAGCACTTCCCCCTCCCCAAACAGCGATGGGTGCAATTATGGAGCAGCGTATCTTAAGATCGACAGATGCACATCAGTACCCGATGCCCATGCGAAGGATCGCCCTTGACGTAGAGTGTCATTTTTTTTCTTTACTTGGAATATTGTTTTACGTCTTATGTATACATGCGTGTGTGGTACGCGTGCGGTAGGTAGTTCGGCTGTACGTACGAAGAACTCAAACGATGATCACGTATATAGCACCATATGGAGCACATGTGGCGTCGTTAGATGCAAAAGTATCCAATGGCTCCCATGTTAAACACCGTTAGGAGCCATTCGATCGTGAAGCAAAAGGGGTTGAAGTTGGTGGAAAACATTGACAGCCGATTTACGCACATGCAATGTTTTATGTTTTTCTTGGACTATAACTTTATTGCAAATGAAAAAAAATACAATAATTTCAACTTAGCCATGGAAGCAGAAACTACTTGAATGTGGCTTTGCTCATCAGTATTTCTGTCCTTTAAATACTGTTAGATTAATCAATACGCTGCACAGGTCGGTAACTTGATAATTTACAAACATATAAATGACACATTCTCAATCTGGACAAGTGGGACAAAATATGAATCCTGTTGTTTCTCTCCTATGGTTAATAAAGCATGTGTCTCATCTCGTTTGCCGTACATCGCCACATATCTGGGCTGGGTGAAAATTAAACCAATGAAGAATAGACCACCTCGGAATCGGATGGTGATATATGGTACAATGTTATGGCTTACGGTTGAGTGCTTAGATGTCCGCTTTACAGCTGGTACTTAAAGGCACAGTAGTCAGTACACATCGTTGCAAGTAAGTAATCGTCAATAGCTATGCTTCGAAATGGCTTGTCGCAACATAACGGATCAACAAAAGCGTGAACGGTGATTGCTGGAGAAATTATCGCTGTCATATGTCCGCGTTATGAATGCTTCATTTGATTCGCTTCGACGCACATCAACGCTTCGAGAAAGGGAAGGGCGCGTAGTTTATGTTTAGAGAACTGGTTTTAATTTTCGTCTCATTTAGCACGCTGAATTAAGCTCAATTAAGCGATATAATAACGTAGGTTGGCTTTGTAAATCATACCGATGTAGTTTGTTGTGCATTAAAATTATATGCATTTGATCTGGCTATCACGTGATTATAGAGAGACTAAGTGCAAAGGTTCTTTATATTGTTTAATGTGGATAATTTGTGTAAAGTTTTTTTTAAAATTTGAAGTCACATTTGAACAAGTGCTCCATACTGTAACATAAAGCTGCAAAATTTCGAGCAGGATTTCAATATCTTTTAACGCTAACTACACAGAAAACTACCCAATTCATCAACAAAATCGCACATTTATCAGCTGATTGTGTCCATAATAGGTGGTAATTTGTTAATGTCCTCCCCAAAATAGTGATTGATGTGAGATCCCGAGCAAACAGGCGCTTGATGAGTTGTTCTATTAATACGATTTGATCCTGTTTTGATTGATGAGCTACCAGACGAAGCAGGTGGCGGAAGTAAGGAAGAGTTTTATAAATAATACCATTAATCCATTGACCAGTTGCGGGATGGTCCTTTGTCTATTGCAACATTTGTTTTGTCGGTTGCTTGTTCACGTGTGCGTTGTTCTCACTGCGTAAGAGTATCAACACATCCAACACTTCCACATTAAATGATTGAACGGTATAAGGTGCAGCGGAAGATATAGAGAAAAATAAGAAGGCAGTACATTAGGCATCGGGACATTTATACACCAGTTTTGATATCATGCATGTATGTAAACGCCGGTACGGGAGGAGGAAAATAATACACAAAATAATAAACTTGCAACCGGGCACATTAATTGTGAACCGATGGCGTGAAAACGAAACACATGTTAACGCGGACTCATATCCCTTGCCTTCATTCCTGCTTCGGTCACAAATGCAACAGCAAAACGCAATGTAAGTGTGTTGTCGGCATTTGTCAGTCGTGTGGTGTAACCACAGGTTTAATTCGATTCATTCGGGCACACGCTATCGCTTCATTAATCATTTGTGCCATGGACCACCAATATCTCTCGGTGCAATCGGCAGCAAGCGGTTGGGAAGGTATTTCAATGACAAAAAACACATACACACAAGGCGATTGATACCTACAAAGCAAGGGATCTGATTGTTGAGGCTAAGCGTCGTTGAGGTAAGCTCAGTGTCGAACATAGTTGTGTCCACTTCTTGAATGTTCGTCGAGAATGGATTTGGTGGCAATTGTTTGATTTAAAATTGTTTGGGCTTTAGATGTGAACCATGGAAAGCGCTTACTGTTGCTCGCAAACAACACAGTTTATAGGTTAGGATGTTTATTTTCGTCCCATACCTGTTTTATCCTGTATAAGTGGGGATGCGTTAGATTACTTGTAATTAGATGAAATTGTGAGGATCGAATACATCGGTTTTAGTTTTGCTGGTTGTGGTTATTATTCTTTTAAGCAGGCAAATAAGCTAACAAGCTCTAAGCTATATGCTTAGTAGTTTTAAGCCCCATTGGTCAATGATGATTGGTAAAAGATATATGAAATGAAAGTTTCATTGTCTACGGCGATCATTACGGTCAGCTGTCGGCTGGTGGTTGGTGAGCTGTGGCTTAATTTTTTGAAATGGCTCATGAAATATTTGCAATCGCTCGGCAGGATCCACTCGTCTCAGTTCAGCGGCGGCGCGTTAGCGCAAAGCAGAATGATGCAGCAACTTGTGAACTACAACACCTTGGTGCAACAACAGCTTTTGCTTGCCGGATTCATGGTTTGCAAGTGGCACAATGGTCGTTAAACACCCGACAGGTTCGGAGAAGTGGGGAATAGTGCAAGCTTGCCATCCACACCACGCCACGCATGCCACGATCGGGCGATCCGCATCGCGGTGTATGCCTCGAAGCCAATGCAGACGAACACTTCACTGTGTACACAACCGCTTGCGGCGAGTCTGGTGGGACACGTTGATTCATTAATTGCTAATGGGAATGCATTTTGATAATGCATCACATGACAAAGAGACTTGTAAGCGAATAATCATGGCGCAGCGAGGGAGTGAGCGCGTTGAATGAAGGTGTATGTGCAGGTTGGAGCAGTACACTCACATGCACCCGTGGTGAATTATATATTATTGACTCGTCGGTGGGATGGAGTGAAATGGACACGAAATGGCACACGAAATAAAAAAGGGGCAGTAGGGTGAATGAATAGCCGAAGCTTTCGAGGTGAGACCGGAGGATCCGGATATGGATCGGTGCTCCAGCTGAGGCTCGGTGAAGTTTCGAAAAGGGAAGCAAAACTGTTAGTCATAGGGTGCATGAGTGAACGAAAGCTTCCGCACGACAGTTGGCAAACCTTCCATGTTCGCATCAATACAACCGAGACGAAGTGCAGCACGATTTGCTGAACCTGAAGTTGCGCCTGCATTGAGTGCTCAGCCTGTTTGTGTGTGTGTGTGTGGAGTGCGATTCCAAAATGTAGGAAGTGTTGCATTAGTATGATTATGTGATAATTGAAGGCAGTATTATAGGATTTATCATTTATGAATTCGCATTCGGTGTGGTTTTTCATGTTGCTGATGATGATGAGCACGATGTACGCATGGCCTGATGATGTACCAGCTACAGGCTCTTTAGCTATCATCCTCAGGTGTGGGTACGTTAGCCCTAGGGGCGAGCTACATGCTGGAACGAGCTGCAACGGGGATGGTTTGCGGTTTAGGGCAATGAATTGGCAGTTTCTTTTTCAACATCAGCTCACGGAAGATGATTCTTAGACGGTGCCTCATTGACCAGTAGTGCTTGGAGATGGCTGAAGTGTGGTCACAATTTAGAGAATATTTATAACATTCAGTAATTTTATTAGTCAGCGTCACCCAAGTGAGCATTAGAAGTTTTTATGTTGTACGATATTGGTCATAAATACCGTATGATTTAATCTTTCGATCGTCTACGCATTCATAATAGCAAGATATAAGTTTACACAAAACTTACATCGGTGTACATTTCAGTCTACAGTAAGTTGTTGATCGTGAACGTTAATGACATCGATCCAGAAGCGAGAGCAATAGAGAAGAATTGTGCTGCACGTGCCAATTTACTAGTTTGCTTATTCAGACAGGCAATTGTTAGTATGTACAGTGCTCCATTTGCACATTTGGTTATGGTTGGGTGGCGCAAACAGCTTGCAAATGCACGGCCCCTCGGGGGAGTAATGTTGGGCCAAGCAGTTGCAGCAAGGGGAAAAGAAACTGTTAATGCATTTTTATCCCTTGACTACTGGATGAACGTGGCTGCGCTGGCAAAGTGCACCATATTTTTTGCAGTTGCTGGTGCTTGTGTTGCTGCTGCTGCAGTTACTGCTGAGTGTCTACGGCGACATCCCTCGAGGGACGATTACATTACAAGTTGACCGGAATCATTGTGTAATGGAAATGAATGTGTAATGGTGGTTGGTGAACGGTTGAACATTAAGCAGACAGGTGTCTCCGCATTTGTAGCCACAAAATGGTGCCATTCCTACTGCGAATACAACTGTGTTCGTGCGTTAACAACTCAGTTTGGTTATTCTTACTAAAAATACAATTCATTTCTTATTCTTACAGGTACGCAAGACGTGATATTACGCTAAAATGGAAGTATCGGAAACATCGATTGCTTTCGGTATAGGTAGATTCCGTAAGTATTGCTGTTACCATAAAGGAAACACTATCACGGACGTGACATCCTGCATCCTTGGATACAGTCGTTTTAGGGTAGCCAGCAGGTCAAATTTATTAGAGTATATGACGGTCAGGCTTAATACGGGGTTATGATGACGGCATTGCTCAAAGTTATGATGTTAAAAGGTACAAGCAACATCTGCGGACACTCAATAAACTTTTATTGAATGCCTTGTTGCCTACTGCATCAAGGATGATTATAAAATCATCCTAAATGATATGGTAGTTTTGACTTTCGTGGAAAACTTTTGTGGAACTCTATGATTAAGCTATCGGAAACATGAAAGTTCTTTTTTGTCGGTGACATCACAATTACACATTTTACTATGATTCGTCATCAATACGAATGTTGGATCACGTTTTGCCATTCACTGGATTGGGTCTTAAAAAGCATTGAGATTCTGTTGAATAGTTTTCTTCCGAACAGGCTTATACTGTTTCAGAGTTACGAGAGAAAAGTCACCTCTAGTTTAGTTTGTTTTGGCTAATCTTTTCGAAGAATGATGAACGTTGCTGTAGGATTGTTTAAAATTATTTGTAAAAATACGGAATTATGACGCATAAATACGTCCAATTTAATCTGTTTCTTTTGATATATATTTACACCATCTTATGGTGACTGTACGAGATCGTGAGCATCGGATTGTTTTCCGTTTCATGTCCAGAATAGAACTCATCCAGTTTATACATCTGTATGGTCCTAGATGCTACACTTGATATAGAAAAGAACATAGGACAGACTTAATCTTTTTAAACTTTCCTATACTGAACCTATCCTTTTATTTAGCCACTGCGATGTCTAGCTACAGCAATACGTTTTATTTGGGCGGAGATAACGCATCTACAATCCGAGTTTTGAAACTCCGTTCCAAGCTCATTCCTTAGATTTTATTTTAATCCCTGTCAACTTATGATCACGATCATCAAACAGGATCCAAAAGCGGGTTTCAAATTTCGGGTGATTTTAGTTTTAACACACTCCTTAAGGTAGTTCGCAGGTGTGAGACGAGAACAGAAACACATTGGCTTGGCTTTGTAAGTTTGCGCTACGTTGAAAACATCTCAACTAAAAGATAACCTAGCGCCGTATGCGAGGGTGTTGAAAATTAAATATAATGCTTGATGTTAAGCTTCTACGTGTGAAAAGCATGATTCGGTTATCATTTTAAAACCCAAATGTTCGACCACCAACTGTGATAAAGTAACACATTCTTGTTTTTTTGGTTCGGTTTACTTTGTACCCTCCGCTGAAAAGGAAGTGAAACTTAAGAACTAATGAAATATCCGACAAAAGTATTAGCGCGTCTTGTATGGTGTGCAGTAATCTTTGCATTAAGACGATGGTTTTAAAAATTAACATCATTCCGCTCACATTGAAAACCAGACGCGTTAAGAAACGCTATGTGCCGAGCGGCTGTGGCTTAGTGGAAGTATTAGGAGAATCAACTTGCACGGCTGCTCTGGTACTAACGGTGACCAGAAGCGCGGATAGCCAAATGGCTTTAGGATATTAGCGCCAGATTAGGAAAAAAGAAGCGAACGTTAACTTCGTCCGATGGGATTTAACAGATTTTTGAGTACGATGATGATGTGCTCGAAGAGAACGAGAGGAAGAGAGATAGGACAAAAAAAGGGGCAATCAAGGTTAGAAAAAGGTAGAGAGTATGTAACATCGATTGTAGACTCATCGGTGGTCTATAATGTAGTTTCTGATGGGGAGTTTAAATTCATCCGTAATCGGTCTGCCTCAGACGGCATTTTCGATGGTGTGTTCGTACACTCCGGAATGGTGAAATTTGAACCTTTTCAACCTTCAGCATGGTCTTATTCCTCTAAAGTCAGTCATGAACTAAATGAAAAGGGGCTGGCTCCACGGTATGGTGTAGCTTCTGGTGGGCTGCTGTTTGCTGCTACCGTTAGGCTCAAGCGAATGATTATGCTTTTAGTCAGTTCATGAGAGCTGATGGCTTAAATGGAGCAAAACCAAATCTAGTGGCAAATTTTGGAACCCGATGCTGCAATATGAATTCAGTGGTACGACAAAGTCCAAATCCGCGGTAGGCCAGGAAATGTATACCACTGTGCCCGGGAAGGTTATTCAGATAATTTAGACCGTAAGGGTGATGTGTAGGATCATGTTTCAAGTATTCGCCAGATTTAGCTAGCTGTTATCGGTTGGATGATTTTGTTTCGTTACTTGATCTTAGACCGGGGTGATTTCGACCCTTCAATGCGGGCCATGGGCCTTTTCGGAGTTGCTAGAAAGCACCGTTTCATCTTACGCTGGTATTGATAGGGAGATATTACACGCTAATCTGTTAATATGGTTAGACTGTGGCTGGATGTGTTATGCAGAGGATAAAGGGCATATTAAGCATATGTACAAAAGTTAGCGTGTGAATGTGGCTTTGATGAGGCTTGCATGAATTTTACTAATTAATGAAGGTATCAACAAGCCACCCGAATTTCAAATGCATTTAAAATTTTGTGTATTCACATACAATATTTTGCAGTTTAAAATTTACAAGTGCTTTATGCAAAGATCATTAACGTCAAAATCAACATAACCAACGGCGTAATGGCTACCATCCGAACAATGCATCAAGTGTAGCATGACACCCTCGTATCATTTGCGCTTGCCAGATTAGTCGTGGCTAATAATGGAGTATCTCCATGGGTCGAGTTCGTTTGGCTGACGCTCAACCTTGTCATTAGCAAATCGTAATCAACTCCCGCCTAATCAGCGAATACCTTACCTTTCTCAGGACGGCCGGTAATGTCATAGCGATTGACATTCGACCTGCTTACCGACCATGTTAGCGACTAACCGATGCGGATATCTTCACATAGCAAAGCGGAACAAATTACGCTCAAATTACCACGTAAATGATTCTGTCTGTATATGTTCTATTGCGAAATGGAACGGCTTACGTTACCCCTTTTTTGTGCACAATCTACTGGTACCCAACATCATTCCTCCGAGTGATTGAGGTGAGGGATTCAAACTAACATTTTACAATACTTACTACTTCATGATTGGACGTTACAGGGGTCTTTTTCAAAGACATCGAGACGGCCACACAAAGCACTGCGAATTGAAACAGTCATTTTAAGCGGAGTAATTTAAATGCTCAAAAATTGAACCCATGTTCCTTGAGCCACCCCTACCTATCCTAGACGGCAACACGTGTCTTACATGTAGATCAACTTCCTGTGGCTGGGATGGTGCCCCAGGACGCACGCAGATGCCAAGATGCTATAGTACTTTTATCAATCAATCGCTAATCCAGCATCTGAAACTCTCGCCTTCAATCCGGATCACTAGCCTGACTTCCAGGAATATTGTACGTCAGCGGGTTGAGGTGTCTTGATCCTAGGGGCAGACCAAGAAACGAGGATGAAAAAATCAAACGAAGAAAAAAGAAACAAGTCTCAACAGGCGCAACGCACACGAGTGAAGGTGTAATGTTTACTTTGCCATTTAAATCAGCAACTCAACACAATCTGCTTCACGTTTGACTCCCACCCGTTTACTGAGCGCGAACCAATTCGTACGGCTTTATCAAGTGTCTTGCTTTTTAAGCATAAATCCTTCCCCTTAACGTGGTGTATAGCTTCGTGTAATGTTTTTTCGTACCAAGTTCGGATTCTTCCCCCCCTCAGCATCAGCACCAGCAGGATGAAAAGAAACAAGCGTGCACGAGCGTGTCAGTAAAGAGCTGATGATTAGGCGATCCAGCGTGATAAGAACCATCGTTGCAAGAGAAAGGGATCCAACCGTTTTAGAGCACAGTATCCTTACTGGCGCTCTGGGACAGTGAGAAGATGTTTGAAAAACACTTTTCACGGCGTAACTGTGCCACGATCAGGTCGTAAAAAGTAAAGCAAATTGAATACCCTTCCCGTCGTCCGCCAGTGGTACAGCGGTCTTGGTGAATTCCCTCGGGACAGTTCCGATGGGTTGGGTAAATAGAGCGCTGCTCAATTTGGTACGACTCACCCTTTCCCGAATGACGATAGAAACGGGTCGACTTCCGACCGTGGAAGGGTAGCAGAGGTAGCCGAAAAGGCATGTAATTTGAATTGCTACAATGTCAACAATTTAAATTCGATAGTCAAACGACGGGAGTGTGTTGTCTCCTGTGCCGGTTGATTTAGTCTGACAGGAAGACAGGGGCGTCGTGTGGCCGTAATTTGTCTAAATCATTATCCTTTTCGGATTTGGTGATAGAAAGGGGGAGCTGGTGGGGATGAGAACGCCGTTCGTTGATGAAGTCTAAATTTAAAAGGAAGCCAAAAGCACAGTGTTACTTGTAGATTTTGATTCTTTACTGAAGCGTATTTCATGCGTTGGCTGAGAAGTTAGGTTGAAAAGGTTGCGGCGATCTAGAGTTGAAAATGCTATCACATGCAAACATAAGAGCTGTTAAAGCTAAAGAAAAATAACTAAGTTATATCAGTGAATTAGTTGTTTGAATCTAATATTTTGTACAATTACAAAAACAATACTATTTTTAGATTCATTGGTGAAGTTATATTCTTTATAAATTGAAACCGTATCCTTAAACACAAGCGTTGTATCACTTCCTTAAATACAACCTTTTAGGTATTTTTTTGTTGGAAACCGTTATTCTCGGTATGGCATTACCAACTGTTTCCCTGCTGCGATCTCACGCTCCGTAAACGGCAACGCCAAGCGCATTCTCCGCAGCGACCAGCACTAGGCAACAGTGTATTGCTTTTCGCGCCGCTAGTAAATTGTTGGGAAAACACAATTTCAACCTAATCGCGCAAGAACAAAGCGGAAATCACCGGAGGTGACAACACGTTCGCGAGCTCAGCATGATGTCTTGAGACTGTAAGAAGAAAGCCTCAGCCAAACCAGATTTTCCCGCTTACAGTGTTAGCGGATGTTTCTGTCAAGTCGACGAAAAATTCCAGTACACGCGTCAACGGGGTTGTGGTGTGAAAATTTTCCTCCCCACAATTGCCACTGCCAGAGAGGTATGGGGATTTGAGCGCTAGACCTAAAGATACCTTTCAAAAGGAGGACACCAAAGGCTGTATAGAGTGTGGCAACCTCGGTGCAATAAAACAATATGCCTCCTGCCGCGTTGCTGTTGCTGCTGCTGGTTTACCTTTGATGCCTTGGCTATTGCCGCAGGTGGACAAAGTAGCTACAAATTGGCCTGAGCTGTTACCAGTGTTACCGGAACTAGAACGGAAAGGAGGGGATGTACAGCAAACGTCGGCAGCTCTGCGGGAGGTAAAAGATAGAGATCAATGAAGAAACTGTCAGCAGCATAATAACCAATAGCTGAAGGTGGCGGTATGTCTATTACCGTAGATTGAGTCACCGCTTCAAAGGTTGTAAGTAATTATTAGTGTTTCTAAAAACGCACTGCGGTGTCTTAGGTGTAATTTAGGAAGAAATAAGAAGGTCCGAGCTTAAAATCACTGGTAAAGGCATAGCAATGACAGAAAGAGAAATAAGAATGACAAGAAGAGATTGCAAATATTAAATAGTATTTTAAGCAAAAAAGGACTCATTGAACAGATGGCAGTATTTTATCAAAAGTGTCCAAAATATTCCTTGAAAAAAAAAAAAATAAGAAAAACCAAATTGTACACAATTTATGCTCCAAACAGTCACTGCTACTGACATCGCGAAGACCGGTCGAAACTCGATGGGACATAAATCATTTCGTAAAGTGTTTCCAATTTGGTTGAGCTCCACAGTTTGTCAGATCCGGAAAGGTATGGGGCAACCGCGGATCGTTTGTATCGGTTATGCATAAATCACTTTTTTATGCTCGGCCGGCGAGCTCCGGTGCATTCCGGAATACCATTCAGCGAGGTCCTGAGGAATGTCACAGCATATTGGCGGTGGATATAACGGCAAGGGAATGCCACAGCTAAGGTCGTTACAACGTTCGCGTGCGACCTTTACCGGACGTTCTGGACGTGTTACGGGATGTCGTATGTAGTTGGGAACAAAATTGATGAGCCCTGTGGGTACTTCGCATACAGTCTCGAGCGCTCCAAAATTCGTAGCTCCCTTCTGGGTTTTTTGAGCCGTAGATTCGATCAGTGTCGCTGCATACATTGTGTACACAGCGTGTCGACGCTCTGATGTCAAGCGTCACGCGCAGAATCGATCACACTAGGCTGATGGAACCGGTAAGAAAACTAATAAATGTCTACCTTTATTCGAACATGCAGCATCCATGTAGCGACCATAATACTAAGAGCTGCATGCGTGTGTATTTGTCCGCGCTACACGGACATTCTTCACTAGGCCAGTAGGGTTAGGTGCGAGTGCATTACTACTGTGCAACATGCAGCAGTTTGTCTTGTGTTAAAATGTTGCCACTTGGGCCACATTGGCCCTGTAGGGCGCAACCTCGGCTCGGTTGATTGATGTTTTGTTGTCATCCGGACGGTATGTGTTCGGTTGTTAGGTTTTTTTTTGTCTTTTTGTAAAGTAACCATCCGGTTTGCAATCCGGTAGCTGACATTCCGCGACCACGCTTGACATGTGTCTAATCACACCGACAAACTGCTCGGCGCGCACGCTCGTTATCGGTTTTGATTGCATGCGTGTCTGGGAGCAGGACCTTGGCTGGAAGTAATATCGGGTTTTATGTTGCAGTATGTTATTTTTTGTAACACTCACTGCTCAACGTTGACTCAATCGTGTAAAATCGGAGCAGACATATTGGTTCACTATTAAGCCATTAATCGTTATTGTGCAATGTAACCAAAGAGTGAACGTCACCATTGTAAGCGAAGATTTAGTGTAATCGAAATTTTTAATAACTAAAAGGGTTTATTCTAAAGGGACTGTGAAAGTGTTCTCTAATAATGTTGTCCATAGTTGGTTACAATGTAGTAAAAAATGAAATTATCTTCATGCAGTAAAGATTTATGTTGTTATAGTTCTTAAACAACAGTTGATTTATTCGTATATTTTGCGTTCAATCAACCGCAATTTCATACTACTAAAGAACGGTTTTCCGTAAAGGAATATAAATCTCTCTGACCTAAAATTTGTTACTAACATCAAACATCATCCAAGTTCAACAAGGGTGTTTATACCAGAATCATGGAGAACTGCGTTAATGGTATCTGCCGTTGGGCAGAGGGCTATTGTGTTACCATGCAACAACGTAAACCGAGGGGTTATATCAGAAATGTGCGAATAATCGCTTAAAACAAATCCTACACTACAGCGCACTCTGCTTTTAAATATGATTTTGATCTCACTTCTGCGTTAAGGAGTGAGAAATTAAAATCCGGAGGGTATAGAATCCCGAAAGGATCTTCCGTAATCCCACGGGCAAATTGTTTGTATACAGTGGATTATGTTACAGTTGTTCCAGCTATTTCCCTCGGAAGTAAAGGAAACTGAAAAAATGATAAACCGAATGCGTAAAATGTTGTGGTGTTTGTTACATCCTTCCACGATTAATGTTTTTCAATGTGGAATTTTTAGAAAACTTCGTACTCAAAATAAAAATAAACTACGTGATTGAGCGGTTTCCTAGGAAAATATTTTCGTTGATGAGGCTAAACCCCATTGGCTTTGCAACTTACTTGTAAAGACGAGACTTGGATTGTTCTGCATTGATATGCACTAACAAGTTTATGAAGACAGAAACAATTTCACCATATTTGTGGCAAACGCAAAAGCACAGTAATCCCAAAGTAAAGATTATGGAATGGAAGACAGTCGAATTGATGCTGTTATTGAAATTGAAGTCACAATGCCAAATCGACTTTTAGGCTAACGAATTTACATTGAAGGGGAGTTCTGTGGAGCCGATACATGGAAAATCAGGTTGAATAGAGAAATTTGTTATTTGATAAAAATGTTTCCCATTTCCATTCGGAATTGGGCTCTCGACGACGAACCTAAACAAGAGGGTGTGTGCGTGTATGTATGTAAGAGGCATTATGCTTCGTCGCTTACGTTCTAGAAATGTGTAGGGGAAACAAAACAACAGAACAAGCTTGCTAACATGGGTACAGAACGCATTTGATGCTGAGTTTGAGTTTATTTGTATAAGGGGGATATTTGAGGAATGTGAGCGTTTGACAATGACGAGCAAGGAAAAATGCTTTGGCACACCATTAGATGAACAATGAAACAATTATGGTGGTAGTTTGGATAAGTGTTGAAAGATACACTAAGAAAAGCCCATCTGAGAATGGTGGAAGTGTGACCGTAATGATACTATTAAAAACTGATTTTGTTAACAGTTTCTGTTCCTATCTTCCGCAGTGGATTTGAGTTGTCATTAAAAACAGGCTGTTCTCGGAAAATAGAGCAATGAATGCAAAATATATTTCTGCAACATAATATAAACGAAACCTGAAGGAAAAATAGCAATGCCGTTCCCTGAAATAAGTTCAACGACTTACATTTTGTTGTTGTTACGTTTGTGTGAGGAATTGTGTTTGAAGCAATTTTATTGAAGAATTTGGTCGTAACGCGTAAGCAACGATTCTGTATGGCTTTATTATTGTGTATGTGTTCCGTTTGGCAGAAAAAAATGTGTCTTTAACACCGTTGCACCTTGCTCTACAAAGAGGAAGCGAAAAAGGCACAAACCCCGGACATAAAACCCTTTTTCCTTAAGTAGCAAATGAGGTAAGATAAAACGGGTAGAGTTGTGATGATGGCACCGCATGGTGTCTGTTTGTGGAGGGTATAATTATTACAAATAATCTTCCAGCAACTGGCCAGTCAAATTCTTTACCGCGCACCTTCACTTGAAAAAAAGTATCGCAAGCGCTAAAAACATTCCGGCTGCAGAATATTTGTCATTTGTTTTGTGTCCAGAGCGGCCGCAGAGTGCAATGGGCGTGGAAAACATGCAACGAGAGAAATATACAGATGCAGAGAAAGAGAGAGAGAGGAGGAGGAAGAGAAGGAGGGAGAGGAGGAGGGTGGCATGTTATGTAGGTATTTGTGGAGCCACTAAAAGCTCACGTCGCGCCAAGGCAGGCTTAAAATATTTTTATCACTTTATAATTTTAACCTTTAAAAAATATAAACGACAAAGGCCGTCGCCGTTCGGCCGTGTTTTGATGGCATCATTTTCAACCGCTTCGGTAACTGTGGCCCAAAAGACTTTCAAATAAACGTTCGATACATTCGGTGGTGCACATTCCTTAGTGCCCATGCAAAGGACGGCCCTTCGGGAAGCGGGAGAACAACCAGCGAAGGTTACGTATCCGTGCAAACGCAAAATGATTACAGTTCGCATCCTTGGGATGGGACAGCGCGAAAAGAGCAAATGAATTTCCGTTTTAATTACTTTGCCGTTCCACTTGCCATGTTGGGCTGTTGGTGAGGTTGAATTTTTGACGTTTTCTGTGCAGCCCTCGCCCTTGCGCGGACGTGTACGGTATAGCGCGTAACCCCAGCGGAACCGAATCGTTAGTTGATGAATTCGAAATGGATAAAACTTTATTTTATAGTTATTAGTTTTCACGAACATGCGGCAAGCGATCGCGGCGCTGGTTAGTCCCGTTTAGGAAACAGAATTGATCGAACGGCTGGTGTGGCACTGTGAAGCGACGAGAACGTGCAACGTGTTTTAATAGACCAGGCTGGACATGGATGCAGCCGCCGGAGATAAGGTTCGGTTCCCGGCCAAAACGAAGGTAAATGGGCAATTGTCGCCATCGTTTAGATTGATGATGTTGTTTTGCCGGTCGTAAATTAGGTCGTTTGTCCGATATGTACTTGTTTCCTTTTCGAGGAACGCAACCCAGGAGCTCCAGCTTGACCGAGAACATTAATGAGTGTGTTTGCAGGCTCTGGGTCGAATAGGAGAATCAATGTTTTTGAGCCTTGAAGCTAAGGAAGAGGTAAACTAGTTTTTATCATTCATCATTGGCCTACATGCATGTCTATAAATGCATTGTGTGAAAATAAAATTTATATCAAAGTTTTAAGCAAACTTAGAACAAATGTCTTAAGCCGTCCGTTTGTATGTGTGTATAAGTTCTTTCCACCTTGATTGAGAATTGGAATGTATCTGTATCAATTATACGGGGAAACTGTTTCGGTTTGCATCACGCAAGACGGTACACCAACGGCGCACATAAACACACACATATACACATCCTCACTTGGTTAAATGGCTGGGCTCATTGTCAGACGAATGAATGAGTCAAGCTGTGGCGGCTGGAATTTAGGAATTTTTCGCATCATGTTCTACGCTGGTTATCGACCGCGGCAACATTTGAGCGGCAGCAAGCGATAATAACCCGCGCATAGTGGTGGTTCAGATAGCGACAAAAAACGGGTGAAATGCAACAACAAGGGATACACTCATTGCACCACAGCAGCAACGAAAGACGAATGGTACAAGAAATTAAATACTTTCATTTTTTCTTGCACTAAAACGAGTAACATCTTTATTGAAGCTGGTAATTTTTTTAGCCCCACTTGAAAGTGTTGTGTGTTTGCGCGAAATTGATCGACTATTTTTATAACCCTTTGCTGTTGCTCACAGCCACACACACGCATACATGTACACAAAGTGATAAAGTATGAACATAATAATATTGTTAATGAGCATCTTGTAATAGATTAATTGCTAAACCGCGCTCAGCATGTATCATATCAATTAAGCGTTAGTTTCGGATCATTCCCAAATAGCCGCTGCCTAATATCATTCCATTCAGCGTACTTTCTCCAAACGATCGAACCGTCAGCAAGTAGTAACCGTCCTTTCCGACTGGTATCTTCGCCAATTAACAGCATGAATTGATGCTGGTTCGAACCGTTTCGCGTAAGGTGTGATCGTGTTCCGAAGCAATTCTTTCGAGACACCTCTTGCCGCCCGACCCGGTTGCCCACCGAAGGGTTAATTACCCGACATTAGAGTGGCTGAATGAGCTGGACGTGGAGGTGGCGAGAGAGCGAGCGAGCGGCGGAGCGTGCGTGCGCGCGCGCTGGAAGCTCAACCGCGAGGCCGTACCGTGGTATCGTTTTCAAATTCACTCCTTTATATCGGTGCCGCCGTGTGAAGTTGTTTTAGGTGTTTTTCTTTTACGCGCCGGCCAGCAGCAACAGCCGCAGCTACAGCCGCGTTTGTGTTGCGCCGACAACGCCACCGAGGGGAAGCAATGGGGCCACAAATGTTCTTCCTTCCGTGGAGATGCGTGAAGGGTGAGGGGTGGTGATGCGGATCTGCCGTTGCGATCGTTTTTCTTTCCCGTGCGCATACCTTCGAGGCGCATCGGCGCGATACAATACGATACGCAATACGAATACTCTCCCTCGAGTTGATGTGTGAGGGAAGGGCGCAGAGATCGGGCCCCTTTGCTTTGATGCCACAATGTTGGAGCTTGCGGAAGATTCGCAGAAAGACCGAAGATGGAGGTCGAGAAGGGGGTGTGTGATGTTGCCAAAGGGGTAATAACTTTATGAAGCGAATTGTTGTTCGCCAGCGCGCTATACAACAAACGTGTTTTGTTATAGGTTTGTTCTTTTCTCTCGCTCTCTTTTTCAAACACACACACGTACGACTGCGGTCAGTAGGCAGCCCTTTTGGCGGCAGCATGCGTCCTCTAGTCGTACGATCCCGGGTTTCGGTTTCCCGGTTCCCGGGGCGGTTGGCCAGCCGCTCCAAATCGCTCTCGCGGCACGGGATCGCCGTTCCCATCCCATGGTTCCGACCGGGGCCGCAATGCGATAATGGTTCTTCGAGCGCGAACACGCGGCAGGTATCGTCGGGATGGGGCTCCGTGGCTAATTATCTTATTAAGTGTAACAATAACTTAATTAATTATTTATATACGTTTCGATACAGCAATTGCGCCGGGAACAGACAAATCGGGCCGGGGTCTCGGTGGCGAGAGAACTGATCTGACAGTAGGAATCATGGTGCCGATGATACTGGCGGCTGGTCAATTTCCCTCACTCCCTGCCGACTCAAGTCCCCAGCACAAATGCAAGAGTAAACAGTTCGTAATGACCGTCCGACGGTTTTGATGGATGCATGAACTGTTGCTGCTCCCTCACCGGACTTCTGCTTAAGATCGGTCCAGTGGGTCTATCGGTTCCAAAAGATCGTCCTCACCACAGTCGATGGTGGAACCCGGCTAATGACTGCCAGAGTGGCGCGAGAGCCGCAACGCGAATGATTGATCCGATGTGGTCAATGCAGAGTCTACCCCCCTCCCCTCCCCTACCAGAAACTAACACCTTTTTTTTGTTACCCAAACTTAAAACACGTTAAGACGGTGGTGAATAGCGTAAAAGGAAGAAGAAACAAAACTCCGACCGAGAAAGTAATACGCTGGCGTGCTCTTCAGTGACGGTGAATTAACCGTGACCGGGTGACTCCGGGTCGACCGCAGCTACAAGATTTGCCGACAATGTATGCGGTACCGATGCCGGACGGGGCCGATACCATCGTGAAGTGGTGGTAACCCTTGGCCCCGGCATTTGTTGGCCTTAGTGATAGAAGATAATAAAGTCATTAGTGTGACGTTTCGAATGACTACATACGCCGAGTAAAGTTCTGCAAGTAGCCACACCGGTATGTGTTTGGTGGTACACGTGAGAGGAACGGATGGGTATGTTTCATCTTCCTCGAGATGGGAAGAGCACGATTTATCGAATTGCTTGATGTTGTTTATGTTTTGTTTGATTTTGTTGTATATGTAAATTGAGTGCAACGTGTTTAAAAACAACGTTGTTGAAATGAAAAATAGCCAAACTATGCAAAGGTGTGTTTTTATTTCGTCAAATTGATTTTTCAAGCATTGCTACATTGTAAAACTTTCATCAAAAATAGAATCACCTCCAGCAGATGGTTATAACTTTCCGGGCAAATATACAATGCCTAGACCCACTGTTTTCCATCCAGCGATGTAGAGCACTGGTGCACACCGACCGCTGCAGGGGAAGTAAGTCATCTAGCTCATCCTTTCGGAACAACTTCATTACCCATTATTCCTGTGCAATGCAGTGAAACGGTTAGATTTCCCCGAAGCATCATACAGACAACCGACTTCGTTGTGGCTTAATTCGATAACGGTTAAATTTGTCTCCAAGCTCTGTGCGGGTTGTATGCATCGTTCAAAGATCATTTACTACCGCTCCTCCGCCTGTCTGGTAGAACAGCAACGGCCTGCGGGCATCCTGGTCCGTTAACTTTCGACAAGGATTCATCGTGCATGGTGGACTCTAGCAGACTCTAACTCGTGATCGAAACCACACCGAGTAGGAACATCTCGCAAGAACTTCCGGGATGGGGATGGGACTGCAAGCGCAAAAGGGGAAAGCCTCGAAGGCAGCAAAGTGATGACTTCCGTCAGCTATGCGACCGTCACCGGGAAGCGCTACCCCCAGCCGTCGAAATGAACAAGCTGGGATTTTAATTTTTCACGCTAATTTATATTCATTATTCGGTAATGCTTTAACGATTCGATTCCAGTGCGCGCGTAGGACGTTCGAGCCGCGGTGCGTGTTGATAAGAAGCGAAACTGTGCGGCGCGTTTTGCGTAGGCCGGCTTTGCTTGGTTGCTGCAGGTGCCAGATTGCTGCCACCGGTCTATGCAATCGGGAAGCCGAGGGCGTGAAATAATGGCTCTATTGTTGTACAAATTAAGTTTAGCTGTAAATATATTCAAATATTTGGCTAACCGGATGCTAACCGCCAAAAGGAAGCAGTTTCGTTCGAGTTTCGTCACGACTATCATACGACTGTTGTTGTTGATGATGATGATGCCAGAGACGGTGTTGGTGATGCTGGTGTTTATGGAGGTTGGAAAAACTCCAGCAGGGGTGTAAATAGAGCTCAGAAGAGGGAGTAAAAAAGGGACAATTGAGTATTATAAAATGAAGGGAAAACGAGAATCAACAATATTATGATTATTGAATCAAATCTGGCCGGAGCGTTTCGAGCTGAACGGTTTTGTATGGCAGTATGTTAGCCCTGTGATGAATTTGGGTTTGTGGGGGGGTTCGTTTTTTCCCTTTCATTTGATTGTGTACGACATGTATGGCTAGATGAGAAGCGAACTGCTTTCATTTCATTTCTCCTCCAGTTAACAGATATTACTGGTTGATGCTTGTTATATTTTGGAGCTTAATTTAACATTGTTACATTTGATGCAGTTTATATGTATGTTTTTATTTCAATGTTTCATTTCGAGCAAAGATACCATTTCAATGAAGCAGCATGTGAGCACGAGCTATCTTTCTCCTGCACGTGCCAAGAAGATCGATACATTTTCGTAGCACTGACCATGCTTCAGACCGGTACAGCAATCATGTGAACTGTCTCCCATCCCCCTACCTTTAAGGGAATGAGATGAAAGGCTTCCTTTGCTCCCTTGGAAGGATTTTTTGTTCTTCGAAGCACATCGTACTTTCGATATTCAATTACCCTTTTTCCCATCGTAACTGACACTTTGGGCTGCAGGGCAGAGAGCAAGATTTCCTTAACTTTATTACGTGTGAAATAACTGTCGGGACAGGGCAGTATGCCCGTTCGGGGAATGAGAATATGATGTCGCTGTGCCGTGTGTAGAATATTTTGTTATTCGATATATTGGCCGTTGAAGGGATGTTTGGGGAGGGGATTGTTATTTGAAAAGGGTGTAAACGATGCGATAACATTCTGGATTACATCTGAACGGGAAGGATTAGCGTAAGAAATCTCGATGGGATATACATTTTGGAGGAAACAATCGTTTTATTCAGATTCTTTTATATAAAATTTGGTGAAATGTCAAGCAAATAGAGGATTGTACAATAATTAACAATTCTTGTAAACTTACGAATTACAGTACCATTGTAGTATTGGATTTTGCTATTTGTGTTTGTCAACCATTTATTGGCCCCAAAGCCCAAATATCTACCATCCATCTATTTAGTATTGTAGGCGTCTCCATACATATAAGGAATATTGCATCGATAGTAAACACTCCAAAGAAAGCAAGGAGACTTTTGCATTTCATATTGACCTGGTACAGTAATCTGTACCGCGGCAGACCGACGTGCACACGTCCGACACTCGAGAACCTAATCGTCCGTGCGGAATTGTAAAGACCCATTATAGGACCGTGTGTTGTTGATTGATTCGAGAATGGTTTGCAATCAATCGACCACTCGAGCTTGTTCGTCATGTTGTCCTGCAAATCAATAACATCGTTGTTTGTCCCGACGGTAGTAATGATGATTGCAAGCAAGCACACAGATATCCTTCCCGGTTGGGTAATTCCATCGCCAAGGTACTTAACGGTGAACGGGCGCACTGGCGGGATGCCCTCCGTATGTAATATCCGTCCAGCCAATCTTGGAATGGTACAAATAGTTTCCTGTTGTCTTTTTTGCTCTTTCTCTCTCACTCTCTCTCTCTATCTGTTAATAGTGCAATGAGGGGAAGGAAACGTAGGTCCCTGTTGGACAAACATTTCGCTTGCTCCATTTTGCAACGATTTACCGAACCGAGAGGCAGGTGGTCCCCGGAAGCAACTCGACGGTGAGCAAATATTTGGTGGCCTTCTTTGTTAACATAATCTGCACCGTGGACATACATGTATGCCCTGCCAAAGTGGAGCAAGAGCATCTAGCATCGCTGATGGGAATCACTACAAATCAATTGCTTAGAATCGTTATATCGTAGAAATTATATTTGTGTATACAGTGTGTACGCCCCGAAGCTACAATTGGAAGTGGTTGTTGGATGCGTTATTGGGTTGTGATATTAACGCCAACCAATGACCACTACTTCCTGCGGGGACTTGCCTTCCCCTGTTCCCGAAGAACAGTGTGACAATGCGTGTCTGTCTCCGTGTAAGTACTACTGGAACTGGTTTTTATCTCCGGATGCCCATTTACAGAACGAAGCTAGTGAAAAACAATCATAAAACACAATTTTGTTCAATAACCACCAACATGTGTTGCCCATTACGACGTCGACCGAGACAATAGAGTGTGCGTTGAAAGCCGGTTGGCATGCTCATCATGACCATGAAGCCGGCTAACGAGCCTTACAGTGCGTAGCAGTATCGGACAGTACTAGTAAGGAATGATGCTATTGGGTGGCTTATGTTTTGTTTGCTTTGTTTTTCGTTCGGCCATCCATTTACATCGCCATACTTCCTGGCACTGAGGTTTGGCCTCGTATGCTGGGATTGTTTTCAAGGATGTACTACGCTGTTTGCGTGTTTGTACTGCTCACTTGCAATTTTATGCGTCGTTACTCGGTACCAAATCATTGTGCTGTCGTCGCTTGTGTAACTAAGTCCCATTGTGCTCAAGTCCTTGCTGGTGCGTGTGTGTGTGTGTTTAAATAAACTTCAACCCCTTTTTGTTGGCCGACGGGGTTTTACGCCGGGAGTTTCGCGGAGCAGGGGCCGGTTCAATTCAATTATCATTAAATGTCGGCGGTCGTACGCTGATAACCCGGGGGAGTGAAACTAAGGCCACATTCGATGTCTATTTAAGCGTGCGTCGTCAGTGGAATGGAAACCGGGAAACAGTTCGCTGCTCGGAAAAAGGGGTTCGACGTGCTAAAACCACGTGTTGGTAAACACGAACAGCGTACAAAACCGCATGATGGTATTAGTGAGAATCCCATCAAATTTAGCAGATGATGACAGGAGGCTTCACAAGTTCCTTGCTTACGAGGTACGGAGCTATCATATTTAGTTCGCATTTCCTCTGCAACTAAACCATGATATGGCGGAGAGAGGGATAAAAGATCAACATTAACTTGTCCTTGAGAAGCGTCTGGTTGAAAGGGTTATTTCATACAAGAGATATAATATTTGCACAATCCACCAACCATCACCAACTGCCAGAGGGTGTGAAAAAAAAAATCTCAAAAGCTATGGAGCCATTGTCATAATTTCTATGCTCGAGAGGGGTTGCCAATCTAATCGCACCTTGTTGTGGCTCATTTGTCTTTTTGCTACTGCTTTTTGTGTGCTGAGCGTTCGTGAGTTGAAATTAGCATACCTTATTGAATTTGTGGCGGTTGGTGTTTATTTTGATTCCACCATTAATTGCAGCGGTTTGCTAGTATCCCTGTCGTTTTCATTATTTTTTCTAACAAGAGGTGCTTAGCATTATCATACAACGCTCGTCCGCTCCATTTGCAAGCGTGTGTTGATTTAAACCGTTCTCGTGTATTTAAAATCGGCAGCTGACTAAGAGTAAACTTGTTGTTGCCCCTTTCATATTTGAATATTAATTCCGTCCAGTTTTGGGTTGGACAGAAAACGTCACTATCTATTTTCGACGAAACTCGTACCGAGCGGGTCCTCAGGAAGAAGCGTGGGATAATGCAGTTTTGTGCTATTTAGTGTGGAAGTCATTCAGTTCGTCTTGGGTCTAGGATCAAAGTTTGGCTCGTCTAGAGTGCGTCAATCCGTAATTCGATCCTAGAGTGAGCCATATCAAAGCGTCATTGCTCAGAACCGATCTGGCATCTCCATATGACACTGAGCAGTGGCTGCTGTGCTTATCGTTCGCCTTTGACTTCTCTTGGTCTTCGATAAGTGTATTTGTTAATGTTTTCTTCACTCGAGCGGTGAGTGGGAACAGTTTGTTTAGGATTAGGACTTTGTTTTTTTTTCTTCGTTGAGGTTGTTGTTGTGTGTCTTCTAAGTATGTTTTGTTTTTTCTTTCCCCCTCTTGGTCGTTGTATCTTTCTATGTGGGTTGATTGGGTGGCCAGAAGATGGCGGTGAAGACGGAGACTTAAAACTTTTCTCTTGTCTTCTTTGCTGTAAAATGGAAGAATGCATTAAGCGCCAGCGCATCATCACACATGGTTTGTCTTTGTGCGTGTTGGCGTCGTTATGATGACGGATTGAGTTATTTGGAAATTTCAACCGAAGCAGACAGCTGTCAAACAACTCGTCCGTTGTATTGATACGGTGACAGTTTACTTCCTTGTTTCTTCCTGTTGTGAAAACGGCATTGCCTCGTTGATTTACTAATTTGAGGCTAGGCCATGCGCGTTGAGCTAAGATATAAATTTCAAGTCATTTATGCCAAAGTCTATTTAAAGCGGCAAATGGTACATTTGGGCGAAAAAGGTAGGTGAGCGCCATACTGAAGTATTAAATTTCTGTGGCACATTCCTTGGGAAATATCAACCACGTCCTGACCAAACAGTGCGTTGCCAAACATTAAACCACAAAACTACGGTTCTCAATAGCATATTTGCGTTTTCCGCTGCTGGAGGACCTTCTTCCTGGTACACCGGCCTGTGGTGCGCCCTTGACGACCATGTGCAACGCTTCTTCTCGTATTGGCGTCCCTCCTGCTTGTCCGTCTCTGCTGAGTCTGACGATGGCCGAGGTACATTACATATCGCTCGCAAACGCCAAGCAGGGCGGCGATGGTGTCTGCATCATTGACCGTGTGTCTGCAGTGGATCTTGGAGTGGGAAGAAAAGAAAGGACACCTATTAAATCGAAGTGTGTAAATATAGACGTAGAGCATTTTCATTTCCGGCGCCATTCATCCCATCGTGCCCGAGGTTGTACCGGTTAAGATTCTCCAACCGAGAAACTCTGCAGGATGGAGGACTGCTTGACGTTCGGTGTGGAGAGTATTTCTATAGTACAAAGAGATGGTTTTAGCGGTGGAGTGTGATGCATTTATAGACTTTTTTTATTTTTTTTTCAAGGCACAGGTACTGAGTTAGTATTTTTGTTGTTGTTGGTTTGTATGGTTTGATGTTGTTGTTTACTTTTACATGAAAGTAAAAAATATACATAATCATAAACTATACATATTCATAAATTTCGCGGTCGAATTATACAAACACTCACTTATTTTGTTCGATTTTTCTGGAAGCAATGAGGTATGAAATAACCCAACATCCATCGCACCAGCGTGTTACGCCTAATGTTGAAATATTGCACTTTAAGACAAAGCTGCTCACGAAGTGTACGGAAATCCTGCAATATGGCGTCATTGAGAGGGAACCTCGTATTAAAGTCTATGACATTGCAACTTCTTCCCCGGTCAGGTCCAGTTTGCCCGTTGTAGGTCGATATAACCTGACCCACTCTAAACGAGGCCTCCGTTCGTCGTTAGCTTCCTGTCCAATCCGTTCTTTGTACGTGCTCTTCGTCTGCTGGCACCTTACCTTGTTTGTCTCGTCTGAGAGGAAGATTATTGTCTTGGTGGCGTTTTAGGAACGTCAGAGATATTGCTATTAAGCAAAGGCATGGAAAAGTACGATGAAGGGTGAAAAAAATCGAATAGAAAGGCCACCAAGGGGTCTCGGTAAAGGGTGCAGCTAAATGCCAGCCCATCAATTGGGGAAGATTAACCGATTTTGAGACGCTAAAATTAGGGACTAGCCACGGACCAGGATCGTTGTATGGGACGATTATTAAATGACATGAAATTTTCTTTTCTCTGCTTTGCTCCACCTCCCTACGTATTGGAAATTTTAACCATGTTTCTTTTGTGCATTTCTTCTTTGGCTCTTTCTTGCAACAGACACAACCAGCCACCTCTGTCTGGTTCTGGATCATCCTCGTTGACGCCCAGACGGGGCGATGGACCACTGTCACCAACGGACACGGACTCCGATTCGGATATTTCCCTCGGTACACACTCTCCAGTTCCTAGTATGTCCATGCAGCACAGTCCCAGCTCGCTGCCCGGCTCAAGCGAGGATCGGCTGCACGATGAGCGGGATCGAGAGAAGGACTTTCGGAATAGTTTTGCCTCGCTGCATTCCTTCCGCTTTGGTGATCATCTTACGGGCGGTTTGTTACCTGGTAAGTATCAAATTGAATCAGCATTAGGGCATTAGTTGAGTTCTCATTTATAAACGATTTGACGATGTCTGACGATGTGTCCTGCGAACTGCGTGGGTATTGTGTGGAGTTTGATGTTCATAATAGGATTTTCTTGTTTTCTAATCGATAGGTTCGTTCAACAGTAGATTCATGCCTTATCGTCTGGGCGATCACTCGCCACCGATCAACACCCACTCACCCCCGATCGGTTTGACACACCTCCCACTTACCCCGACCGTGCTGCGACCACAGCCTCACCTGCCTCACTCGCTCGCCGTTAGTGCGGCATCTATGGCTGCATCCAGCGTGGCCAATGCAGGAGTCCTCACGACGGTCGTTAATATGAGTGACTCGCCGGGTAGCAATAGCAGTGCCACGACCGCATCCCTCACGAATGTTCCCACCTCAACTACCGCCACTACTCCCACCCTGTCCGGCGGCACGGCGAGCAGCTCCCTGAAGGACCTGGCGCATCCCAGCGACCTGTCGTCGAGTGATCCGCGCCCAGGCACTCCCAGCTCGGTAGGAAGCAACAACAATAACAACAGTGCCAGTGGTAGTACCCCAACAGCCACTACAAACGGCAGCAGCAGCACACCATCCTCCTTAATGCAGCCAATGTCTCCGCTGAGAATACGGGTCAGCTCACCGTCGCGGTTGAATGCGGAGCTGCTGCAGCATACGGCGGCAGCCGCTGCAGCTGCAGCAGCGGCGGCCGCCGCCAATCAGCCACCCCAGCATCACTCGTTGCCCCTGCTTCATCCCCACCATCCGCTGCACGTGCACCATCCCCACGCGCACCTTCCGCACCATGCGCACCAAACGCATGCTCATCATCACCATGCGGCGGCCCTGACAGCGGCCAGCATGATGAACGGACTGAACGCTAGCGGCATCGTTCGGATCGTACCGGGCACCACTACCACCTCGCTAATCCATCGGCCCTTCTCACCGTCCCCGAAGCCGAAGGAAGCGTCGTGATAAACGGCCAATGAACATGACGTGTGATGCGGCTTGACAGGAGATGAAAGGGTAAAAACTGTCACCTTAGTGTAGCTAATGGAGACGCACTCGCAGACAGTAGCAGTAGCAATAGCACCCAGCATCGCTGACAAAACAGTCTAGAGAAACTAGAGAATGTAACTATGGTAGCAAATGATGGGCAAGGTTTCCGCAACGGACGCTTTTGAGGGTCAAGCACGCAAAACGCAAGGGAGACGACACATTGGAGCCGAAAATTACATAACACAAGCTAGCTTCCAGGTTTCTGCTTTCAGCAAGCTACACAACTGTATAATGACGTGCCCGTACGAATGGATCAATAGCAATGTGGGTAGTTTGTGGTGCATACTACTGGGCGGTGTAGCGTTGAGTTTGTTCAGGGTGAAAAATTAGATTCTCTGTGACAATGGCTTCCTAAATCTATCACTTGTGGTGTTAGTACGTCTGCATTTCTGTACTTTTTTTTAATTCAAGGATGTCACAAATTCGGAAAAGAGCATGCGGAAAGTGTTTTAAGGCATGTTGCAAGTATCAAATTTATATTAGCCATTGGGTATGCTCCTCGTCTATGACGTATACTGCTCGAACTTTTGTTGCCTTTGGTCTGAAAAGTTTCAGTTGAGCGAAAATGGTTTTGTCGAGGGGAAAGTATATAGTACGATAGTATATAACCATCAGCATCAGCAAAGCACATGCGCACTTGTGCATTCCAATGGAGCTCTCTATCGTTAACTTTCGTACTCTAGCAATCGCTCAGTATGTATTTATTGTTCACGTTAGCGTGAGGCTGGCTTTCCGGAAATGAAGCAAATTTGATTTCGGCTTAAATTTCTGTGAAACATTCGCTCCACTCTTCACCTTTCGTTAGTGATTTTAAATAGCGCTTGTATGACTGTTTGAAATTTTCTAATGACACAGATTTAAATGAGTGTATTGTTGGTACAGTGTATCACCCATTTTATGTGCCGTTAGTAGTGGAGTTATTTCGGTTCTTAGTAGAGGTCTATTGATGAACCAAATTTGTTTATTGTAACGAGTATGATGTTTTTGCTGCAAAGGTTAATAGCACAATCCAATAGCACTTCCAAGCATCATCAATATTTTGTTAACATATCTCAACTTTTATTTTTTTATTAGATCTGGTTTTCAGGATTTATGTTCAGGAGAAAGTAATTGAGCAAACTCTTTTTTTTGTTTATTTAACCAAAAGAAACTACATGACAGGAAGGTGAAAGAGGTAGGAATATATGAGTGACTGAGAACTAGTTTTTGCGAAGAAAAAAAAACAAAAAACAAAACGTGTAACACTAGCCCTATATAGCACATACAGGGAAATATGCTCAAAGATTTACAGGACCGTTAAAGCACAAGCTCACTGCTTGGTAAAATAGTGCAAAGCAAGCTTCCTAAAATGGCCGCCCACAACAACCACAGCTTGCGTACAGTGTTGAGGAATATTAGTTGAAAGTAGTGGAACTCGAGCGAGTATACATAATGGGAAATAATTTTGAAAGCACAAGTAAAATAATATAAATATTGTATAGTATATCATCAGCAGCATGAACAGCAACATGATTTATATTATATTAAAATGAACGCATAGTTTGAACACAACAAACATCGATGATATTGGATAGCAGTGGCATAAAGAACAATAAAACAATGCACATAGCAAAGAAAAATAGTTGCGTTAAGCCTGTGTTCTACTTTGTGTTTGGGGAAAATTATGCATCGTTGAATAAAGGAACAGTTATGCTGCAAATCCCAGAAAAGGCTTGCCTACCGATCATTGTAAATTGCTTAGTATTACGTTATGCCTTTGTTGTAATAAAAAGTGCAGCAATACCTGATCCTTTAATTGTTTGTGATACATGTAAGGGTAAACAAGCTATTTTATGTTTCCTATCTTTTTGTTTCACGATGAGTATACGTGATGTTATTGAAATTATGGTAAATTATCTTATCCAGGCTAAATTAATACATCACACGAAGGACACTCACAATCAGAAAGTCTTCAAGTGATGCAAAACTATTGCAATATTTTAGTAAAAGAAATCAGCCACATTTGCCAAGGTGACGGATAAAATTAGATAAAAATGAAACCAAATCATTAACGTGCAAGCAATATGTTGCTTGGAAAGCACTAGAGATATATCCAACAAAGCTACAACATGTTCGTAATACAAAGGGAAAAAGGGATAAAATTTATCCATACGTCGATCACCAATACAAACTGGCAACAAGGCAATGGTAATGATAATGACCGAGATAGTTCTGGTTCGAAGAAACAAAAATAACAAAGCTATGTGCTATCATTTAAACGACGAGCAAAAAGGGTAGTTTAAAGGGTAGGCAACATTAATTAAACAAACCAATCATTGTACATACATTGCTGCAATCAAATTATATTAATTATTACAAAAATAAATTTAATAATTAAATTGAAACATCGGTTTTATGAAAATTGATATGAAGTCTGAAAATCCGAAAAACAAAACTATAGCGTAAAACCAATATTTATTTATCTGAACGGTAGATTTAGTTAAAGTTTCAGTAATCCTTATTGTTTTATTTAAAATAAAAAAAAGACGATTTATGATTTAATATAAAGTAATAGATTTACGCGACTCTGTTCAGAAATAATGAATGTTTAACATGTACATTGTGTAATTGATGAATTTTCAAATGCCGTCGGCAGTCGGCAATAAGAATACTATTTCAATCATTTTAGTTTATTGGTTACACTTAACATTTCTTTTACATTGGTTCAATTCTGGCTCAATTTTCAATATCTCAATTTGTAACGTGAGTGATTACATGAAAATGGTTGAGAAATTTCATTCTAATAAAGGATGTTTTTCGTTGAAGGATAAGTATTGTAATATTGGCTAAAACCAATATAAAATGAAATATTAGCAATTCATTTACATTTTAATAATTGATACATATATTAAAATATCTGTACAGATACCAAGGACCAGAGATACCAAGGTGTATGCGATGCTAGTATCGATAACATATTGTTAATGATTAACATTACGACAAACGTATGTAACTATGCGTCCCATAAGACCACATTGTTTAAAACACTTCCAATCGTATCAGTGTCGCAACAGTCGGCCAAAAAAACCCATCTTAATGTACCCAAAAATATCCCTTTCCCCTAAGTATGTGTACACACTTTGCCAGCTAGCTTGTGTTGCTTTGTAACAGTTTCGCCGCGGATGTACTACACCAGCCAACCGTGAGTATATAGACAAATATATAGTAGCTACACAAGCTGTTTCTGGGCGGAGCTAGATTAGGCCAATAAAGCAGCATCGGATTGCGTAGGCTTTGCGTGAGGAAACGAACCGAAGCGAATTCTGTTGAATGAAGCTGCTCAAGCTGTCCGGACACGGAACACCAGTGCTGGGGTGTGAGCAAGAGCGTGAAGGGGGGAGGGGGGTGTATTGGATACAGAAAAAAGATACACACGCACGCACGCCTGATGGCTGGGTAGCTTACGGCCAGCGACCATGGGCAACAGTCTGCTGTGAGCCAAATCATACGATGGGTAACGGACACACAAGTTAAAAAAATAAATAAAATGAAAGAATAACAGACAGATGGAGCGAAGGTGCATACGAATTGAGATAATGAGCAAGGGTTTGCGATAAATTGCACGAGCATGATGGCCGCTGTAAAAATGATTAGGGCGGTATTCAACGGCAAGAAGTTTGTTGTTTGCGAAAAGCGTTTACATTTGCAGTTTTGGTGGAGTGTTTATTTTATTTCTCCCAATATTAGCATCTAATAGCGCAAAAGGAAATGGAACGATAAATCAATCCGTATTGTAGTTACAGTGCGGATGTATGCCAAAGTAAAGTTATCGTTTCGTTAAATCAGAAACCATGCTTCAAATTTACAGATTTTATTAAAATATTCACAAGTCAGTAGTGTATTATATACATTTACAACTTTTTGGTGCTATGGTTAGAACATACTGTGCATAGTAACTTACTTACCATTCAACTGTATTTAAAAGCTCCGCTCCGTAGTACCATATGTTAAAGCTTCCGTATCAAAATCTGTCATCTTAAAATACGATACCGTTGCCGTATAGTTGTGATTGCTGTAGATCTAATGGTTTTTGTGTAATATTTCCTTACAATGCGATAGCTATAAATTTAATAAGAGCAAAGTATAGTTGTCATACTTCCATAGTAAACTTTTCCATAATCGTCAGCCTCATTGCTCCTGGCGAGGAGCCACAATAATGTTTTAATTTTTAGCACTCGAGTGTTGGCACCTCAGAAGTGTTGGTCTTTGCCCATTTATGAGCTATTGTGTGACGACGACCCGGGTGTGACTGTGACCCGGGGTGGAAAGTGAAAAACAATCGGCCCCAAAAAACCGACCGTACATCCATTTTGTTACCGGTGACATGATGCATGACGAAAATCTCCACCATCATCAGTCACACCGGGGTACCTATGACGCGGAGCTTTTCCGTGAAAACATCGCGCCGAGAAGAAACTGTGAACAGCAGCAGCAGTGCAGTCGCGTGTACCGGTTGGACGAGCGTGTGCGCTACATAGCAGTAGCCTCAGTAGCAAAACAGACACATTTCCCGTCATCACTTAGATTACAAATCGTCCTTCCGCGAGCGTAATCGCACCGGTAGCAATCTAAATTAGCCCATCCGTGGGGAAAAGTTGAGCTTTTATGTGAGTTTGTGTGTGTGTGTGTGTGTGTAAGTGTGTGTACTTGGTGGGCTCTCCCCTCGGTTGTTGTTTCCCTCTCAGGATTTTACCCATTTGTTATTTCATTCGCCTGCCTTTTTAAGGCGATTGCAGAGATTGGTATCGTTCAGCACGAACCTGCCAGTAGCACACTGGACCGGGCGGGAACGCAAGCGAAGCGCGAAAATTAAAACGCTACACCAAACACACACACACACCAAAGGAAGAAATGTCAACAGAATGTTCACTCATCGCATTTTTTCGTTGGCAAGTCACGCTCACGAACAATCGTAATGACAAATGGTTTTGTGTCAGATTCAACGATCCGGACGGTTTTCACGCAATACATTTTTCCACTGATTGCTTTCTATTCTCTGTGTTGCGAGTTAGATGTCAGGTTGCGTTATGAGTAAAGGTTTACAAATGGGTCACAGGTTTGTACTTTGATTTAGTTGTATAAAATAAATGATCTTGCGAATTTAAAGTTCACTTCAAATAATTACATATATTTAGAAGTGTTGAAGATTTAACTTTAATTTATACCTAGAAATACGATTGACGTTCATTAAGAATATCAAGGAATGACGTTCATTAATGTTGATTTCATAATTAATATTGTACGTGAAATCTGTATATCTTCTTCTTTGGCTCAACAACCGTTGTCGGTCAAGGCCTGCCTGTAACCACTTGTGGGCTTGGCTTTCAGTGACTAATTGATTCCCCCCCCCCATAGCAGGATAGTCAGTCCTACGTATGGCGGCGCGGTCTATTTGGGGATTGAACCCATGACGGGCATGTTGTTAAGTCGTACGAGTTGACGACTGTACTACGAGACCGGCTAAATCAGTATATATGCTCACCAAAAGAATAAAACAATCGTGCACCAGTATACAGTGAATAAACCTTGTTCAATTTACCGGCATCGGCTCGAATACAACAGCAAGAGCAATTGATGGTTGGTTTGTGTCTAACAGTGTGAGCATACGCACTTCCTGGTTCACTCTAAATAGAAACCCATTTGTAAGGACATGAAAGAAAAGAAGTCCCCTAAGTAAGGGCAACGGAAAAAGTCAAGGATAAATAGACGGAAATATTAAACTAATATCTTATCCAGCACGATTCAATCGAACATACTCTGAACGAAGGTGTCAAGTTCTGAACATATTTTTCCAAAATGGTTGATAATGATCATTGTGGTGAAACCGGGTACCGGGTGACGGGAAACGTGCAGTCGAATGAGCGTATCTGAGCAGATGAAACCGAGATAGATGAAACTGTGACACAAAGGGATGGTGTGAAAGATAAAAATGTACGATTTTAGCAGGGACTTAAAATCTGACACAGAATTCATGATTTGATCAAATCATGCTGATAGCAATTGATATCCTGTACAAACGCAAGCCCGTTGCATATATCACATAGATCACTTGAGCTGAGATTAGAGGTACATTGATAATTATTTATAATTCATGAACAGAATGAAACATAATGGTTTATGTATCAAACGATCCATTCCATTGTATCAATTCCACAATTAACAAAAATAATTTTCAAATAGTATTATTATTGAGTATTATTATTTTAAATCCTTTTTTATTCATATGTATAAACACTAACGTAGATTTGTATGCACAGATAATCAACTTAAATATTATAATGCTTTTAAAAGCATGTTGGCGAAACAAACAGCATGTGTTTGGAGTATATTATTCAAATATGATACATAAAGTACAAGAGCTGTTTAGCATCCAATCAAGCTTGTGGGTTTTCTGTTGGCAAAAGTCCATCGCCAAATAAACAGCAATAGCAATACTCGTAAACCATTAACGGTAACGGATCGGGCACGGTAAATAATGTCAAATATCCACTTCAAATAACACGATGGCAAAGTGTGGCTAGCTATGATTCATCTTTTTATTATAATTCCGTTGTGCCTAATTTTGGAGCAGCTGGCTCGCAACGGCGATTGTCACCGGAATGTCACAACACAGACATTTTAGTGCAATTTGTCTGCCTGATCGATATCTTGCGAACAAGGAGCACCCAGAAGAGCATAGGTTTCCAGATGAACCCTGATCGGTAGGCCATTTTGTGGACGATACGTTTCGAGTCCACCGTAAATCCCAATCCGAGCCAATAGGCATCGTGGACGAAGCGAGGACGAGAAGTGCAACAAGCACCGTATTCCACACCGTCACCGGGACTCGCTAGGTAGGGCTTTGAGGGTAGCAAGGCGTAAATAATGAAACACCTATGTTAGCCCCTTTTTCCATTTGGAACGAAAACCACCCCGAATGCGTCGTTTGCTGATCCGTTGATGAATTTGAGACACGGTAGGACGAACCAAACGAACCACAGCAAACGCCACCAGCATCACTGATTGAAAGATAAATAACGAACGAAACAGTTACGGATAGGGACGGGCGACACAGAGGATCGTAGTAGGGATGGTAGTCGGGTGTGAAAGAGCAAAGCAAAGTAAGGAAGAAAAAAGGATACTCCGCACAAACCGCAGGCTTCATCTATTCGGCACTCCGGTTGTGTTCCTCACGATGCGTTCGAATGCGTGTGCATTCAGCCGAGGCCCTGTGAGCGGGCATGCGAGTTGGCATAGTGTGGCTGTAGCTGTCGCATTATTAAATTAGATCGAAAGATATCCGTAAAATCTGTTTATTGCAAGCACACCTAGGGACCGTTGGCTAAATGCGACCGCTGAATTGGTTTTCCGACACGGTGCCCTCGGGAAGTGAATACGTGCAAGCTGGGTCGGTTAGATTGCTAACGGGTTCAGCTGCATGCTGATTAGTGTCTGGCTGCTGAAAAAGGATTAATGTGGGAAGTGTATATTGATTGTTTTCCCCTTTTTACCCATATTGGAAGCCATTTATGGGCGAAACGTGTATAAATATTACGAACCTTAAAACCTGGATGTTTTGTAGTAGTATGGTAGATGAAGATGAGTAGGTTTGTTCATTCAGAGGACAGGTTGAATCGTATACAGTTTTGTATTAGCAGCACATAAGTATCAACGTAATACAATAGCTTCCGTGAAGATACACTGATAGCATTCTATCATATAAAAAACGCTGTCAGCTTTTAGGTCAGTTCATGTTTGTTTTTAAAGTACTGACTGGTCACAATTGTTGTTACTAGTCAATATGTTCGTCCCAAGTAGAAATTTTAGCAACAGACAATTTTTATACATTGGTCATCGTTCTCGTTTGTGTTGTGCCAGGGATCCATTACTTTTGATATTAAAATTTTTTTTTATTGTCTATTCGAGTGTTATTGACTTGTTCTTCGATTTTACTAAATGTTTGCGACATTTAAAAGAATATTTGTATACCACTAGATCATAGGAACTCTTAGTTATAGGTCCTTTAATTTTTGAGTAATGTATGTAGGCTACAAAGGCCAGATACTTTATCAAGAAATACTAAATAAATAATAAATAATTTGATGAATAATTTAATAAATGAATAAATGACTAAAAAGATAAATAAATAAATAAATAAATAAATAAATATATAAATAAATAAATATGCAACTAAGCATCAATGACGGGTTTCACGGAAAACGGACTGAGCGGCCGCCAGGGGTTCCGTCGATTTGGGGGCTCCGTGTATGGTTACTTCAATATTTTACCTACCTTCCCCCACCTATAAAAAATAGTATTTTGATGCAAACAATCAAGAAATTTGATTGGTGCATCTGTCTTAGGTAAAACGGGAAACTATATTATTAATTTGTTGTGTATTCAAAGTAAAAGTTTACAGTTTACAATTTACCAATAAATATTTAGCACATAACGAAAGGAACATTATCATCTAAGAATCGCCAATGGCTTGAAGCGCCTTTTCCTAAGAAATCATACCTAAAATGACAAGCTTTATTTTATTAACGTGTTAACTTACACATAATATGAAGTAGATTGCACCAACCGCTCAATGATACTACTACCTTAATCATTACATTTTTCTAATTACGATTTTTTTCTAAACTTACGAATGTTTAAATGCTTCAGTATTTGTACGTAGAAGAAAAAGTTTAAAGAGCCCATTTCTAACAATTAGTCCATTCTCAGCTCGCGATAATGCATTCGAAATTGGCTCCGTATCATTCTATTGGATCAGTAGTATGTGATCGAGAGGTTCTGAACAACAATACAACAAAACTTTTGTATGATTTAATGCACTGCTTACACCCCATTCGAAACAAGTTTCCAGCGAATTACGAGTGTAACACATGATCCGACGAAAGCGATGGCGTCATAAAGCACCCAGACTAGTTTATCGACCGCAATCGACTAGCCTTAGTCGTACACGGTGTGTCTATTGCAAACGGTGCGATCGATCGTGATCGATCAAAACCAGATTTACTTAACCATCAACTGTGGGCGCGCGAGAAGGGCTCTTAAAAACCTTAGTTTGGAGAGCGGACGTGCAAGCATGAACAGATTTCGAGCGCGCTTAACAAGGCTTGGCGAACGCTAGCAGCACAAAATAGATGTTTAATAATTTTGCTCAATGGAATAATTGATATGTTATTTATACTCGGTAATTTCCAGTGGAGGAAGCAATGTAAATAATAATTGCACCCAAGGCCTCCCAAACCCAAAGTGTTCGGATTGCGCAGTTCTTTCTTACCTGCTGGCAAAAAGAAGAAAAGTACGCGTAATAGAAACAGACAAAGAAGCTCCAAGAAGCAGACGAAACGGTGGAATGAAACTTAGGGTCCAGAAGAATTGATTTTTCCTCCCATGAATCTCAGGCACCCTCCGTCGATCCTCACGTGTTGAGCTCGATATCGCTCGCGATGGCGCCATCTCGCGCTGGCGTTCGCCAGAGGTGTCGCGACCCGCTTACACCTTCCTCAACTCCGGATAATCACCCGGAGTCGTGATTTCAAACATTCATTCGAATTCAGATCGATCATCTTAAGCATCGCTAGGAAAGGGGTGAATGCTCACAGACCCGCGGGTCAACCAAGGGTTAGAGAGGTTTGAGGTTTAAGAGCAGGGAGAGAAATTAATTTCTCAAACACACCACAACATTCTCAGGACTTCACCAGTTCTTTTCCCTCTCGCTAGCCTCCAGAATGCATGAAACACTGGAACAACAACAATAAAAAAGGACAGCACGGGACAGTGATTTGTGTGTTTTTTTTGTTCGTGGCTCTTGGAGCCCAAGAGATGGCAGGAAACGAACAATCGTCGCCAGCCTAGGTTGATGTACGTTTCGTAAAAACAATCACGATTCCGCCCAGAATCAGTCGCGATTTTGACCGAAGATTATCGAAAGGCGTCCTTCAGGCCCTGTAACGTAGGGGAGCAACGGTTAGGGAGTTTTGGTTTTATGGAGATTTGTTTTACTGATTATGCGGTCAATTTTGGTGTATTGAGTTGTAGTGTGCTGTCGAGCAGCCATCCCAGCACAGTGCAGTGATCCTCTCACGAGACCAACTGCAGGCTGATGATCGTGATGAAGCAGAAAATGTCCGTCCGAATGGCCGGCCGGAGTACAAATTTTGACCAGCTCATGGTGCTGCTGTTACTGCTGCTCCTTCGTTCACCAACCCCACAACCGAACTGAGTTGTAAAAATTGAAACATCATTCACCTCTTCCCAGGCTGCTTTTGGCTTTGCAGCGAGGTTCTTTCAGCTCGTCTTGCCACCGGGAACGCGGCCACACTCGCACCCCATGCTCCTCCTCACATCGCAGAGCGGTGCATATCGGTAACATGATCAATCAATCAACATAATGTCTGTTTTATTTTGTTTTGCCTGCGAGCTGCTGCCTGGCTGATAATTTCATTTATGATATGTTTGGGAAGGAGCATTCCAGCACATTAAAATGATCCACGGACGCGAGCGAATGCGGACGGAGCGTCGAAATCCGGAACCATTGTGTGCGGGTGTATGTGTGTGTGAACAGAAATTGTGTGACACGACGGGTAGGTTTGATAATTTCATGAGTGCGATAGATAAAAACGAATGAAAAAAACATTATAAAGAAAGTGTGTTTTGGTGGGAGTTTCCTAAAGAACTCTAAAGTAAGAATATCAAAAAAAAAACTGCAGCTAGCTTCTTCGCAAAGAATTGGCCTAGGCAAAGTATGGATAAAATCTAATGTATGCGGTATTCAATACTCTACTCCTATTTTTTTAACACGAATATCCAACAAGCACTCAAAGTCCATTATCCTTAATCCAGCGAAGGCGTAAATCCTCTGTCGGAAAAATCCAGAGGCGAATGAAAAAAAAAATCGATTAAATTCGCGTTCTTTCCTCGCCTACGAAGGATATTGAGCATGCGTTTTTAAAAGTGTTTTATCTAAGTTAAATCATTGCAACACATACTTCAATCGCATTTACATAGTAAATTTTGTTTCCGTGAATGTTTATACATAGCTTATTGGAATAAAGTCCCAGGGCGAAGGCTGGAACATAGAGGAACATAGAAGTGGGACAAAACGGAAAACCTTCAACTTCAGAATAACGATGGGAAACGAACATCCCGGACAGAAGGTTCTTGGTTTATGACAAGGAGCAGAACATACTCTCCTTCCGCAATCTCTCGGATAACGTTGCTCTGTACTCCAAACAGCTCCAAAGGGGTAACGGATTGAACGGAGCGTTTGATTGGTGCAAAGATTCGGGTGCAGAACGGCAGGGGTTCGAAGGATGAAGATAGCTGTTAAGTACACACAACCGCACAAGCGACAAAGTCCTTTGCGAAGCGCGACTAACCACGCCGCCTGGAAGGGCGTACAAACACTGGGGTAGACTTTCAATATGTTTGTTGATTTTAAGATTTGGTCGCGTTTAATATTCATCAAGCTGTGACCTCGGTACAGTTGTCGTCGTTGGCGGGATTTCGCGCCAGCTACTGCAGCTGAAAGGCTAAAGGCAAACAAAACTTCCCCGCACGGTGGCGATAAACAAACCAAAATACGCTGAGCCTTGATGAAGTCAGCTTTTCCGCTCAGGTTTTGGCTTGTTCTTGATCATCGATCGTATCGCAACGCGAAAGGGAAATATATTGTTGTGTGGAAGGAGAGTGCAATAGAGTGGTTGCAAAGGAGGGGGGGGGGGGGGATGGCACGAGAAAGAAGAGTTGAGGATGATAGGAAGACAACTAAACCGGATCAGCATTCGACTCTGATTCGGTCGATTTACGATTGTGGTTAGAGAGCGAAAGCATCTTCTGATCCCTAACCGTGGCTATTTCAGTTCCGTTTTGCGCGGTTCCCTCTACTGGTAGGGTGCATACATTTGAATGCAAAGTGAATGTTTATTTTATAAGATTGTTGTACAGTGTATGAAATAGCACTAGGTCCGAAACTGTCTCGATACAGTGCGAGTTAGAAGTAGTTTTGTAGGGGTTTATGTTACATTTGCGGAAATGACCTGATGTTGTTTACTGATTCTAAACTTGTTCTTGATTGATTGATTGTTTTTAGCGATTGATGATAATAGTATATAGTGCAAAGCTATCTTTCGAAAACAAAATACTCACAGTTATTCCCACTAAAGAACAGTGTTATCTGCGAGTGACCAACCCTTTGCCATTTAATGTTCGGTGTCTCTGTTGTGCGCATGAAGAGGAAATTATGCTTTGAGCAACACACAACAGTGGTAGGAATTGCTTACATAACGAATTACAATAATGATGTTTGGCGAGTGCTAACTGTACAGAATACATTACCATTACAAATGAGCCGTTAACCAGAACTCCAAAATTTCGAAGCGAAGGGAAGCAGCTTTACGGAATGTATAAAACAATGGCGGTTGTAATATTTTAGAGATTATCACAAATAAAAAGGGTATGGTTGACAAGTTTGTTAATGTTGCTGTTTGCTACTACACGTTTAAAATAAATCTATTAAGCTAAAAGAGGCGAAAATAGAGAAATGGCACTACGAACACGGGAAGATCAAGAATTATAGCATAACGCCAAAGTAATCACTGTGTTAATCATTATTGAAACCTTGGTGATATTTGGTGATAATACAATATCATAAAATTAAATAAATCGTCATAATTTACGCGGTTATACCAGTCTTTACATTACATATCGATTTTTGTAAAAAGGATCTACGATTGTTTTCCTGAAGATTGATACAGGAATATACAATTTGGTTTGTCAAACCCGTTTGTTAGTAGATTAAACCACTAGGTAAATGGTATTTGGTGCGAAGATAATCTTCATAGATGTAGATGGTTTTTTTTACAAAAACCATAAAAATATAATAGCACGACTGTACCATTTTACCTCGGGGACGGTCCCGTGGTACAGTCGTCAACTCGAACGACTCAATAACATGCCCGTCATGGGTTCAAGCCTAGAATGGACCGTCCCCCCGTAGCAAGGATTGACTATCCGGCTGCGTGGTTAATGAATTAAGTCTCGAAAGCCTGTATAGGCCGGCATGTCCGCGTAGGACGTTACGCCAAATAGAAGAAGAAGATAAAAATATAACCCTATTAATTCAAGAGAACTCAATAGTTTTATGTTAATTTGTCGCGAAAATGGATAAAAAGTACAAGCAAACTCTCATTACTTTGATTCAAGGAAAATCCTAAAAAACGTTGAACTGAGACAAATATACAAATAATGGTTAGGGATAAGTTCTAGTTGCACAATCAATCAATGTGCGTCCTTGGACCTGAATTTTACTTTACGCGAGAGATGTGTAAAGGAATACTACAATAAATCAATGCTTACATTCATTCTTCTTCTTGGCGTAACTACCTATACAGGCTTTCGGAACTTATTGAGTACCACGCAACCAGATAGTCAGTCCTTGCTACGGGAGGCAGTTCATTCTAGGATTTAACCCACGACGAGCATATTGTTAAGCAGTGCGAGTTGACAACTGTACCACGGGACCGCCCCCATTCATTGGTTTGCTCAAGTATCCAAATATTTTATTGACTAGGTGTAAGAAATTACCATTCGCTTAGCAGTTTAATGCCCGAATCGAAGGAATATCGAAAAACATAAACAAAAAAAAAATTAGTTCTTGCCAGGTTATTTTGAAATTGAAGACGAAGGGAGCATTCTCTAAGCATATTGACTGTATGATATATTAGTGAAAGGTATTGATCAAAACCAAGATCAAACTATAAAAAATATACTTTTTAAAGTCATGAAGTTTACTTTTTTTATTAGAGGAGTGATTCTAGAGAATACAGTCACCTCAAGCATCTCATTTCTGATAAATGCTTTACGTGTTTTACTGCAAATTATCCCGGCGATCATAGATTTAATGAAGCACAGCAATTTAAAGCATTTCTTCTGTATAAACTCATAAACTCATCTTGTACAATAAGCTACATTCATAATCCTTTCCTTTTCTGCTAATGAATTTGTACACAAATGTTAAATTGGCATTGCCTTCTCTCGCATTATCACTCCACAAGTACGATGAAATTTCGCACGACCGTGCAATAAAATAGAGTTCACTCACAGGCACGTCTTTACAGCAACCACGAAAAAGGCCTAAAACCACCAATTCGTTGGTTCACGATTCCGCGATTTGAAACCTGACACGAAGCACTTCGAGGGCAGAATGTTTAACTCAACGGCAGGGAAGGATCCTCGCGAACGAACCTCAATTGAGGCTAAACGTTGTTTCGACCTCCATCTTGATGTGCAGTCTAATTACAGCCGAGAAGCCAATAATTCACTACTAACTATTTTTGCTAGCTACACCCGTTGGATTTCACCGTTTCGTCTCTTTCACGTTTGGCTACCTTCAAATGGGAGAGTGCCTAGCCAAATACCAGCTGCCCACCAGCCAGTTCGACCTAATCGCGCGAGATGATTATGATATTTTAAGCATTGAGCTTGAATGACTCGTCGACTCGCCTCGATTTGCTGGGTAGGTAACAACGTGCAACAAACAAACTACTCCTCCTGCGGCTTACTAGCTTAGCGTCAGTGGCACCAGTTCGCGTTCCATATTGAGCGTTTGTTCGGTCGATAGAAGGGAGAAAAAACAAGACGAGAAATGTATCGTAGTCCATCCCAGTTCATCGTTTCCATATGCTCGACTGAGTAGGATCGTCTTCAGGTTCAGATGAAACGCAGCAAAAAGATGGCATAGGAATGAAGCATTCACGTACTGATGCATGCGAAGAAACAGTGAAGATGGATAATGTTGATGATCACAGCGGCTAGAAGGTGGTCTGGACAGACGGGGAGAGTCAAAACATCACAACAGACAAATTATTAGTTAAAAATCATTTAGCTCTCAATTTAGCTGATTCGTTTTTTTGTGTGCTACTGGAATTTAAATCGAACGATGAATTTCTTCTCCCGCGCAGCTGGTGAAGCGCGTACGAGCGAACGGACAAGAAACGAGAGCTCACCCAAATGCCTGAGCCACATGGGTCGGGCAACGTCTCATTACTGCAATCGATGAGGTTTTGTGCGTTTGTGAGTCGTTGATTGCCTGAGTTGTCCAGCGATTTCATCCCACGGCTAACGGACCCACCACCAGCGCAGGAGTCTTCGAGGCTCCGATCGTTGTTGTTCGGACGATCATCGATCGAGAGGTTGCCAGTTCGAGTGTATGAAGTGCTTTGGACCGGACCGTAGCGTATGGAATCAGTTATTTTTTCTTTTACTTGTAGGAGGCAGACTACCGACGCAACTGGGGCGAGTGGATGTTCTGTTCGATCCTTACCTATCGACTAATGCGAGAAGGGAGTTTTTATGTGCTGTGGTTATTAGAAAGTATTACCGATGGAATTTTAATTTATAAAAGCGCTAGAAAATTGACTCTAATTTCTCAATCGACATAGACGGGACCTTCCTGTCTCCTGTTATTTTTCTTTTGTTTCTTTTCCTACGCTATTCTCGCCGATGACGCTCACCCGCTCGTAGCACGACGGAAAGGAGCAGTGGCAATTTATGAAATGTTTTCTATGTCGTTATTGATTTCCCTTTTCACCCACCATACCCTGGCTGCATGCTGTATGATTGCGATGGGAATCAATTTCTTTCGCGATTTCCATTGAGCGTTGGTTGTGGCGATCGAATCCGAGCAAGGAACTGCTGCCCGTCGTCCAATCCCTGGACATTTTACACGTACATGGTGAGGGTTTGTTTACTGCAAACCTTCTGTCGATTTGCAATTGGAGTTGTTTCTTGCTCAGTTCGATTATCTTTGCAATCATCATCGATCGAGATGGGGTGAAATGGGTAAAATAAGGGAATAGACGATGAGTTAGGTGCTGATCGTACAATGTGTGATGCACGAGAGCAATTCGATAACGGTAGTAACGATTGGCTCAGTCCGGTGATCGATGTCTAGATTTGGATTATCATACTTTCTGATTTACGCTCCATTTTCGTTCGATTCAATTTTGATCGTGTCGATGTATCCTGTGCAGCCAATTACCGGACCCAATTACGAGGTGCTTTGTTTGTTAATGCATGTTGTGTGAATAGCTTAATAGGTTTTAGAGCGTCGAATTCGATTTCTGTCGAAACTGTGGTTAGGGAAATATCCTTGGGTAAGCTAAGTTTTACCATTTGGTGTGTTTTAAGAGTGTGAGCCCGAAAGTACAGTTGGTAAATATGGTAACATAATTGCATCTGCTTGGTTCAAGCGTCATTTTATCGTTCTTGCTGCCATTATTTTAGGAATAATGTGCTGATTGAAAATATAAAGGGCAACGCCATTCACTTTGACAATCCATAGGGAATGATTTTCAATAGGACCAATCATTGAATTTATTTCGTGATGACCAACGATTATTAAAATTAAAAAAAAAAGCGTCCTATGGTACATATTTTGTTTGTACTCTAACATTTTAAAATATGTTATATTAGATATTATATCTTAGGTTTAATAATATTTGTATGCACTTTATACATTAAGATCATTGTGTTTAGCGTCTAGCATTATCCAACTTAGTGTTTTTGTGAAAACTGGTAGAAATGAAATGTTACATATGATCTTTTTTGAAGTAGTAGTTAATTTAAGTTTTTTCAAGTTGTTCATCAATTACCGCTTCATAAAGTTTGCTCAATACATGAAAATTATATCATAATAATCAACGTTATAAAAAACATCTTTTGTATACATCTTCAGTAGCATGCTTGGCCTTAAGTACCGTGTTGGATAGGAAAAATAAGAAGATATTTGTTATGTTATGATTCCTTAATTAAGTCAACGAGATGAGGGCAAACATTAGTACTCCAATAGTGGAAATTGTCCATCAGTAATAGCATCAAATTAACATAACTATTCCCAATAATTCTCAGATAACATGACCTCCCAGTGTAGATCTGCGCAATAAACAGTGATCGTGGGACTTCATCTTGCGCTAGCAGCAGCAAACGAACCTGACAGTCACTTTTAATTGAGAAGAATTAACAAATGCTTTGTTCAGTCAAATTAATTCATTAAACCCAAAACGAGTTTAAAAAGAAAATAAAAAGCCCTCATGGAAATAAACAAGTGGTGAGGGGGAGGGAGGGGGAAGCATTACTGACAGTAGAATCAGCCGGATGAAAACAGAGCAGATCAAATATCAACGTTCAAGCTGGCGGGTGCGGTAAAATTTCATTCATTCATCTAGGCAAACCGATTCGGTGCACAACTACTACCCAGCATTCCGGAACTAAACAAAAAACTTCAGTTGTGCAGATCGTATCGTGATAAACCTTGCCCTTTCCTAATGGGAAAATAAAACGAACCACGCATTCGTGCGCACGCATCATACGCAAAACGGGATAGCATTAGCACTGCGGTATGCAAACCGATGTTGTGTTATTTCCGTCCCTCATGATGGTTCATTTCTGGACAAACTTGGGCATGCCGCCTGTAAAAGAAGTATGTTCTACAAAAAAAAAAACAAAGTCTAATGCCTATCGCACTTCTCGGACGTCGCATACAGTGACATTGAATCCATTGATCGCTTTGCTTGCAATTGTCCCATTCATCATCGCGATCAGCATCTCCGGGAAAGGTGTAAGGAAAGGAGTGAAGGTAGAAGAGAAGATGGGAACAATGTCGAGTAGTATGCAAAAAAGAGGTTTGTTGTGTGTTCTCAAAAGATTTACACCATCCTTTGTCTTGGTAATATCACTCTCAATTGGGCAAACGTTTATGGGCCCCTAATTCCCGGCACACTTGAAGAGAAAACAATAGGCAGTGAAGTAATTGGTCGTGAAGAGGGAAACTAAGATCTGCAATGCGCTGTTAATGGTCAAAATTTTGAGTTTATAAAAAAAAATGATGTAACCTATAATTTCAAAAACTTTGGAGTGTTCTATATTAAAAAAAAGAATATTTGTCTTTTAGTCTAGTACTGTCCTTTTTTTATTAGCTAGATACAAACACTTTATGCTTAAGTGATGCTTTGGATTTGTAATCAAATTTGTTATTGAACTTAAATCAGTCGTTACACTACTTGCATATACATACATATTAAAAACTGCTTATAATAGATCCGTATTTTGCAGGCTTCGTCAACAGTACCATGCATCTGAAAGTGCTCCATATCCACAAACTGCGCTGGGGGAAGATTTTCACATGAAAGGAAACCAACCCCAGGAAAGCCAAGGATATCTATAGTTCCAGTCAAGGAAGGGGGAAAATATCACTCGCACGCTCAAGCTTGCAGCACATTAGCTCATTTATGGTAGCCATACCCATAAATGAATTAGGCACCGTTGAAGTGCCTCTCAAGTGTCATTTCAATTTAAATGAGGCTAACACACAAAGCCCCAACACACGGAAGCGATTGTTACCTCAGCGGCAGCATATGGTTTTTGGAAGAATTGCACACATATAACAAACAAAAACAGCGCACGAAAGAAAAAAAAAAATCATCCAGCAGGCCGGTGTGAAACGCGATGCCCGGCGATACGGCATCCGGGACATGTTTTGCAATGCGCGACAGGAGGACACAATGCGAATTGCTTGTAAAACAAAGCAAGCACACACGCACACCGTGGTTAATCCGTAATCAACAGGGCTTTATTAACCCTTATTAATTTCCGCTCCATTGTGTTATGCGATATGTTTTAGCGATGTGTTTTGTTAGCGTTTGTCTCGAAAGGCTCAATCGTTATGTTTGCACATTCGTTTTCGGGGCAGCTCGTTGGTTTAGCGGTCATGTGTTAATTTTTCCACGCACTCGTATGACAGTAGGTAAAGGATGGAGCTGTCAGAACAGTGGGTAGAATAAATCAAATATTCATTTTGTTATACTGCTTTTTTCTTTGCTCATAGTTGAAATATTATCAACTTCTTAGTGTTTTTTCTTTACTTTTTAACATAATTTAGCTAATTATTCTTCTTCTGTTTTGGTACTGTTGCCGGTCAAAGCCTACCCGTATCACTAGCGGGCTTGGTTTTCAGGGACTTATTGATTACCCATAGTATGATAGTCAGTCCGACGTATAGGTGAACGGTCCTTTCGGGAATTGAACACACGACGGGCATTTAACTAAGTTGTGCCAGTTGACGGCTGTATTGTGATCGATCGTTGTGCATTCGAGCACCGTTTTGCGAGAGGTTCGAAACGGATTGATCAAACCCGGCATTTGATCATCCAGGCCAGCGGTCGGCAAACTTTTGAGGTAAAGGACCAAAGTTATTTAAAGATTGAAAACCGCGGGCAAGGTGAGTAAAATTTTTACTTTATTTTTAATTTACAACGTTCTAAATGTTTTAGATATTTTGTTTCTTAGTTGGTTCATGAAATCAAGCAACGCGATAGGTGATATTGCTATTATTCTGTAATCATATCATCAACGCAAGTTTTAAATTAAGTAAGTCCTATTATTAAATTAGTTACTAATTTTGTATTAGTTAGTCCTATTAGTAGCTAAGATTGTGTGTGTGATAAGTGTGATAAGTCATAACAACAAAGCAAATGTAATTCGCTTCTTGATGATCCCTTCCTTGCATGCCGTAAAAATTATTGGAGTACATTTGCTAACTATCAAAATGCTTAACGAATGCTATGCCACACAAATTGATAACTGAATTCCTCATGCAACAGTGTATTATCGCCGTACTCTTAAAAATAAATAACATGCTGCGCTTTAGGGTGAGAAGTTGCTATACGTTCTCGATTCACTTTTTTTGCTGCAGTAATGCGTTTCGGTTGTTATCGGCAAGTCTGTCACAATTATTTTTGTATGAACGGTATAGTCTGAACTCTTCCGGGTTCAGTGCTATGGCGTGGATTTATTTGCTGAGTCTATTACAGTTAAGTTATGTATACGTTCTATATAGAAGATATTCAACACGACAAGATCACAGGACCAGCCAATTTTGCTTGTTGTCTTTTATTTTATCATAAAATTCTCAAGAAGACACCAGAAACCAGAACACAACTTTGAATTTTATACTTTGATATTTTTATTACTTTGCTTTGCTACGTTTTGTAGACCTTGCCCAAAAATATCCCGAATATGAATAATCCAAACAGTGCATCCAACATTCATCAGTGTTTCAATTCTATCTGAACTCTCCATACATTGTCGTTTGAACTAGCAATGGGCAAAACTGTTCGGACCAGCTCCAGACAATTTCAGAGACGGCTCCGCACCAACGGCTCCAGTGCCGGCTCCGAGGTAACGGCTCTACACCTATGGCTCCGGAGACAGTTAAGAACCAATGGCTCCGCATTAATGGTCCCGGAGACAGTTGTAACACAGTGCAATGAAGTTTCAAACGTGAAGAATTGTTGTAAAATGCAAAAGCTACTTTTGTTAAGGGGCCATGTCCCATGGTACAGTCGTCAACTCGCACGACTTATAACATGCTCGTCGTGGGTTTATGCCTAGAATGTACCGTACCCCTGTACTGAAGGTATTTTGCTTGAATTTATTACCTTTTCACGTGAATTTTGGAATTTATCAACGGCTCATAGACTGTTTTCAAACCAGCAAGGCATATATTTTGTTGAAAAAAAAAATGGAAAAACTGCCAAAATACAATGAAAAAATTTGCCATTTGCTAATGGCATTTGATATGTCTATGGAACGTTGATAAATTCGAAACTCCGAAATCCGAAATCCGAAAAAATACCGTAAAGTTATGCCTCACGCATTACATGTATTTAAATTCGTTAAGATAAAAGCTTCTTATTAACCGTTATATCATCTGTTATCCATTGAAAACAATCCTCCTTAATTCCAAGATGGTGTTTGTTTGAAACCTACCACTCGACATTATTTAAAAACGTCTTACATCTAAACAAAAAATAATTAAATTGCCTTTAAGATGCAACATATTAATGCGTCGTGCTATTTTGAGAAGCTAGACAGCATTTGTTTGATAAATTTAATTTTACTTCATTAAATCCATTTTTGGCAAATCGGTACCACTCGTTACTGGACGCGAACGCAACACAAACCCTATTATCTGTGCATGTTTTTGCACCAGACAAACTGATCAACTACGCTACAAGGAAACAAGATCTCCTGTCGGTCAATTGCTGCCCAGTTAATCTCATCTCAAGGGTAGCACCACTATACCATCCATTGTAGAAAGGAGCTGAGAAGGGAATCGAGAGAGATATCCTTAGGCTTAATTGAGATATTCCACCATTAATTATCGAAACAAATGACTCTGGCGTTGGTCAGTAGGAAGGTGCCGGACGACGGGTTGCGTACTGTTACCTAGTTATTATCCCGAAAGTACCGTGAAATACCACACCTTGGACAATCGGAGAAGTCAATGGAGAAGCTATCGCGTATCGAACAAATGGAAGCAAATCTTTACGCGTTCAAAGTAGCACGTCCTTTGTTTCGTTTTGCATGAATCGATGGGCCAGGCAGACACGCTCGGTGTGGGTCTCGGTGGTTTGTTTTCCATTTTCTCCGGGATATTTATTTGAGTGCATTCGTTCGCCCTACCTTTTGGGGCGCTCGGATTATTTATAAAGGTAGTCGAGTGAAGCGGGTTGGCGGTTTTGAATCTCTCGGACGGCGCCGCGCAGTGGCGACGTGGGCGGACATGTTTTGGGTAACATCATAATCGTTGCGATCGTGCCAACATACCCAGCACAAGAAGGTAGAACGATCAACGCACCGCAGGGGTGTTATTCGATCGTTCGTCTTTCTTCTTCACGCCTGGCTTGCTAAAGCTTTCTTCGGTCTCATTTTGGGGAAGGGAGGAACATTTGGAGCACACTTCGGATGTACCAGGTGCAGTGAGCTGATCGAGCAGGAGAGTTAGGTCGTGATATCTATACCAACTCGATACGCACCGAATGATAAACGACATTGGGTGGAATTTGCAAAAATCCGTATCTTAGAAGTATTATCCATGCCCGTGCGCTTAACGTTTCTCCCGTTTCTGGTTGCTGCTTACTTCCTGCTAGCTCTGGCACAATATATGATCGTCATCCATCTGTAGGATAACTTTGTGTTCGGTTGTAGCCTTTAATTATCCGCGACGGCAACAGTAACCCCCCACAGTCAGCTATCGAAGCACCGCAAGCAAATCCTGGAACGCGAAATGGGTGTTAATAAGGGCTATAAAAGTGCAGTAAATTATATGCTTGCCGTAAAACGAGAAGTTATTCCCGAATATAATACTTTTGCGGCTGCTGGTATTTGAGTGTTTTTCTGTCTCCGAGTCTGCCACGCAAACCGGGCAAAGTTGGGTGTTTCGGTGTGTACGGTTTTAAAAACACGGTCCTTCGCATTTCTCATACCGAATCTTTAGTACCATTTAAAGTAAAACTGCTCATCCAACGCGAAGCTATACTAAAATCGGACACTTCATCATTGTGGACCATTGGCGGCATCCTCTCTTCTCGGCACTGGAATGTGAAGGCGGGGAAAGAAATTTGTTGCACGGTTAAGTATCATATTTAACATGACATTTTTACGACACTTGCCACCTGGTAAATGAAATTCTCGAAGCTTTGGCGAACCGGTAACGGAAGGCTTAATTTACGCTCCACGTTGCAAAGCATGATTCTTGTGAAAAATGAAATTGCACATTGGCACGTATAATTCATGTGCCAGAAATGTAAGACAATTAATCTACAGCTTCATTTGAAGTTGTGGTGTATTCGTATACAAGGATGTCTAATTTGATGCATATTGAAGCGTTTATGTAGCTGTCCAATACCCAAAAGGAAAAGGAAGTAAATATGTTACAAACGCTACCCTTCTGCATACAAATGTATCAATTCACTCGCTGCCATATCACCACGTTATTTGGACCGGAAACGTTTGACAGATAATCTGGCAAACATTAGACCACTCAGTGCACGGGTGTATTTTATCCCGTAGTCCCCGTTTGTCGCCGTACCGTTCAATCCAGCGCAACATTGAGCTGCTGAGCCTAAAAGCGTGTTAACGTGTTAAGACGAAACCAAAACAACTTCCCTTCCACCGTCCATCTGCAATGTTTAAAGGTTGCATTCGGGCCGTAAAGCATTCATTACCATAAGACCTTGGATAGGCTCGGTGCACAGTCGGACAGTAAAGAAAACATTTAAAAAGCTAGCCAACGTAGCATAGAGTCGGACTCCGGGATGGATCAACCCTTGGAAAGCGTTCGTATTGGTTGGAAAGCTGTGCATGCAGCACTCTATATCTATTACGGAGCGCATACCGGACGTAGGATGCGTCGAGCCTGGAGGCTGATCCAGATTCCGAAACCTACCCGCAACCCCGGGTGACCAAGAACGCTGTCCGCCCGGGAACCCTAATCCATAAAAATCACTCTATTAAAAACATATACGACAAAGGAAAGGTGCTACTTTGATCCGGATTATCTTTTAAGCAGTAAAATATCCCAAAGGTTTGTTATTTTGGTTTAGGTTGTTGTTTTGTCGCATGCACACTCACACTCGTCGTCTCTTTCTGTTTCGTCTTTAGAATTCTCCCCCTTACAGTTATGACCACACTGCAAAGGCTTTGAATATCTGTGACTATAAGTTCATCGAGAAGTTTTTAAATCTGTTAAAATATTTCAAACATTTGATGGAAAACGGAAAATAGACTGCTTCACCCTCGTCATGCGGCCGCTCTAGGGTTGCTGCTGGTCGTGTTACCGTTAGTGTTGACAACAGGCTAGTGGCTGGCTACGTACGATCTCTTCAGAGCAGTTTCGTCCTAAGCACATACACTCACACATGGACACCTCAGATTTGACCAATCGTGGCCAAAGATATCGACAAACAGAATGAGAAAGAGAGAGAGCGGGTCAAAGGGAATCACAATGATCAGTGCCGATAGCAAAACATTCGTATTGCTTGGAGTTGCTATTGCTGGATCATTATCCGGCTAATAGCTGACGGCATCAATGGCCAACGGACGATGCAGAATGAAAAGTCCTCCTAAGACTGTGGAAATAGATGTGTCGATTATTTTGCTCACACAGAAGGACTTTTGGAAAGGATGATTTGGTGTAAAAAAGCATCGGATCGTGGTGGTCGTGCTGGGAGATCTTTGAGGTATTTGGGTTCTATTGTGAATGCATCTGCAATGGGATAAACCCAGTCTAAACAAAACAAACAATGAGGAAAGGAAATTAAAAAGCTTTAATATACATGCAATCCTAATGATCTGTAGGCAAGCGTTAAACTGTTGAGTAATATTTTAGCAAACATTTCGAATTCAGAGTGAAGTATTCCAGGTTAATATTTATCAAACCTTTGAATAATGTGTATTCAAAAGACGTCGCTTATACAGTCTTTTCCCTGTTGTGAATTAACAGGAGTGGAGTCCTTAAGCGGCCTCACAAATGTAACCCTTTCGAAAGAGTCGAGAGAGAAGTTTTATGGAGTATCCTAAACTAAATCAAATTGATAAGCAAATTTACTTGTAAATAGTAGAAAGGGGAGGGGAGCACGCAGTCGCTTGGTTTGCGTACTGCTTAATCGACCCTTGTCTATCCCGAGTTACGCGGTTTTCGACTTACGCGGATAGTGAGATACTTACTAACTTATCCGGCGCTACAACCGTTTTGCGGTCTTGGCCTGCCTCAGCAGTGCCCAAAACCGTTTTCGGTTTCGCGATTCAGAGATACGCAGTTTTCTAAATTTGACCGATCATCTGTCAAAACTATACAATATACTTCGATCATATATCAAATGCAAAATAAATTGTTTTTCTGCCAAAATAGTTTAATCGCTTCTTCTTTTGGCTCAACAACCATTGTCGGTCAAGGCCTGCCTGTACCACTTGTGAGGTTGGCTTTCAGTGTCTTTTAGATTACCCCCCATAGCAGGATAGTTAGTCCTACGTATGGCGGCACGGTCCAGTTGGGGCTTGAACCCAGGACGGGCATATTATTAAGTCGTACGAGTTGACGACTGTATCATGAGACCGGCCTAGTTTAATCGCTTACAAACCAGAAATATCAAAATTATCTACATGAATCGTATTGAATAAAAGGTAAAGTCTATTAGTTAGATTGATTGCGCAGATGAATATGAATATCATGCCATCTTCTAAATGTACAAGATCCTTGGTAAATTTTGATTGAATTTTGAATCTTGGTTGCGTGCAAATTAAGATAACTCTAATTGGAAACACATTGGGCTGCCCTTTTTATCTCTTAATGCGGGAACATAATAAAAACTTGCGTCACAAACCTATTCGACCCGTAAGACTGTGTTGACCGTTATTCCATCAAAACATTTAATGTGAAGAAGACGAGCAAGCTCAAACTTATAGGATGTGTAATACAAAGTTTCTCATGATTTTTTGGATATTTCCCGTAGTTTTTTTTTGGTTAATTTCACGGGTTATTCATCGTTTCCCATATATGTTTGATAGTTATATAGTTCCCACAAGTTATTGGCATCGTTCTATTGAAAGTCAATACGAATGATTTTTTTAAAGTCTGGGTAACGCTCAATAAATCGTGGAACGAATCCCAACAAATATGAGAACGATCAAAAATCTTTCAGAAAACAATAAAAAAAAACACACACACACAGTAAATTTTGTATGATAATTATGCAAAATTGTGATAATTTCATTGCATTACACTTTAAGGATGCTAATAACATATTGTTCGGAAGGATCGGCAACCCCTGTTTTTGCTGCATGGGAAGCAGAAAATATTGATCGTTGTTATATATCAGTTTTATGTATAGAAGTCAAGAACTTTCAACATGTGATAAAATATTTATCTTTGATCTATGCTAAAGCCTTTTTATTTTTTTACAAAAAGGAATTCTATACTGCTAAATCAATCTATAGAGGCATGATAGTTTTGTATATCATTCACTGTTTCTCTCAGCAAAGAATGTACTGGAACTGTAAAAACATTATCACAGACGATCGTCATACCATCAACCGATAGCGCACACTACCATTCGTCCTTACACGCTCGCCTCATGGTTCCTGGGAGTGCGCAATAAACTCACCCTGTAGTACCGGAGGAATGAGTTACGATAAAAGCAGCAAAGCACATAAAACTTCGCACTCTTAGCACCACCGGTAACCGATTCCATACGTCATCCTAATGATGGTCATCAATATCAGTTTATCATTCTGTCAAATTAACCTTCCGGAGGGCCGTCTGCTCCTGCTGGATCCGGGTAAGCAACTGTTTCGGTACACTGGCAGGAGCGTTCCCAATCCGTTGTCCAGCGAAAGAAAAATAGTCGTGAGGCGTGGTAAGATTGCGCTTTGTTTTTGTGCAGCGTATAGAGAACCCACAAAAAATGGGGAGCAAAACGCTCAAATTGAACATGAAACTGACCACGGGTGTAAGCGGGTGCCGGTGTCGGTGAAACTTTAAAGAAAACAGTCGAAGGCGCTTGCAACACCTCGCAGCATGTTCGTAGTATGCCGTAATATGCCACAGCGGATCCAAACGGGACAAGAAAAACTAATTACCATTGGCCACTGGGGTCAAATAATCATCATAAGTTATGCATTAGGTGTACTGCGGTGCAGGAGGGCCCAAGCACACCGAAGAGTCGGGCTGGCTCATTTTCATCAACCAGTAGTTGGAGAATCACTCACGGCTCCCGCATGACATCTGCATTGGAACGAAAGCGGCAGTTTTAGATGAAACCGAATCCAACTCGGACGACGTCAGTGTGGATGGGGACGGACCCAACGCTCGAGGGGTCTCGGTTCTTTTTTATCCCCACTGGAACATATCCTTAGATCTCACTCAGCGTGCGCCGCATGCTTTTCGAAATGAAGTTGTCTGGAATTCAAAAACACGGCGTAATTAGTGAAATCATGCGCATGCGAACTGAAAGGCGACCGGTTTGCCAGTCTACATACGTATGCCTTTCAGTGTTTATTATTTTATGTACGGGGCAGCCAGGGCTCAATGATTCATTATTTATTAATACATCACTGTGTCTGTTTTTTATTGTTTCACAAACGTTCTTCAAGCGTTTGTGTGAGAATGATCGAGCCCAACAACGTTTAACTGCTTTGTATTGTTTTTGTCTCGTGGCTTACGATTTGCCTGATGTCTCTTGCATTTCTCATATACAGTTCATGTGCTTAGCTTTGTCGTATGTACTGAACTGGGCCGGGTGACTTATGTTTTATAAAGTCATTTGTGAGATAACATTCGGCTTTAGTCTCAAACAAAATCCGTTGCGGTTATAATTATCCTTTGCATTGCAAGGTAAACGTAGTTCATTGAGAAATCGTACTGGTTTTATTAAGCTTCACTACAACACAAGCTTTCAAGCGGTAGAGAACTCTGTTTGCACGGAAGCGAAGAAGAAGGTGTAATGACGGAGGTGCCGTCGAAAAGGACCCTCGTAGCAAATAGTGTAGAAATGATTAATGAACGGTCGTTGGTTGGATGAATGAATGGAAGTGGAAATATTTATCGTTATTTGTCAAACGAACAGTGGCAGGCAGGCGGGATCTTCATCACGCTGACGATTGGGGGAGAACAAAAAAACTATCACACAACCTGTTTCCTGCAACTACAGTTGTTTGCTGTTGTTTGTGTGTGTTTTTTTTGTATTGTATCAGTGTTAATGTTCCGCGATGTAAGCAGTCGTTTCTTTTATGTTGTCACTTTTGCACCGATATTTGGAGTACGACTTCACGATAATTACGTTGTGCTAGGAGAAATGTCGTATTAGATTTACGGTTGTGAATGAGTTCATGTGTGAAGCGCTAGGAGAATCTTTCCACATCGGTAGGCAATCATTGGGTACCTGACTTTAATTGTATTTTATTTAAGACAATTAAATTAGGTATAATGGTTTTCTAAATACTCCAGCAACCTAGAGAAACAAAAAAGTTACATCGATTAGTAACGCCATTCTTCTCACCAAACTCCATGACGAATTGGGTTGCTCAAATGAATGCCCTGTTGATGCGACCGTTTATACGATCTAGCTGCTATTAGGATTCTAAGTTCTGTTGTAAGGAATGTAAACAGTCGCTGAAAAGTTCGAGTGGAATTCGTTTGAAAACTATTTCCACCTGCCCTAGATTGCTCATAGGCTTTGAGACTGTTTTTCGTCCTATTTTCACTACCGGAGCAGGTGTTGTTTATTTTGTAAAATGATCGTACGTTGTACACATGTCAATCAATGTGACTAATCATATTTCTGGGTTGCTGAATTTGGGGTCTTTTTTTCTTTTGAAATAGTATGTTTATTTGCATCTGCCAATTATCATTCTTCTGTAATGTCTTGTGTAAAAAAATATATATATATTTCTCCAGAGCTGCACAGCTTTACGCCCCATCGCTCAACGCCTTGAAATTGTCGTTTGTCGTCGTGACGTTTTTTGTCTTCTTTGTATGACTACTATGACTCTGTTGACTGGAATTCCTAATGTTAACCTGTATGTCTTACGGTGATACTCTTTGTTATTTATTTTGTGCTGATATTACAATGTACCTTCATGTTATTTATTGCTACCCTAGACAACTATGATAGTTTATAAGACCAGTGATAAGGCCGCAATGATAGGCAATCACTTAACAAATACAGTCTGTTCCCGAGTTACGCGGTTTCTGCGTTCCCGACGAATCCGCGTAACTCGAATATCCGCGTAAGTCGAATTTCACGTTTTTTGACTAAATACTATTCATTACTCGCAGTTTTTGATTTAAATTAATACTTTTATACACTTCATCATTTATTTGCTATGATTCGTGCAGAAAATTCTAATATTTCTGGCTTTTAGCGGTTTCAATTTGTTAGCAAAAATGCAATTTATACCGAACTTGAAGCAAATTGTACTGATTTGACATTTAATCTGTCAAATTTAGACAACCGCGTATCTCCGAATCCGCGTAAGTCGAAAACCGTGTAACTCGGGAACAGACTGTACTAATAAACAATAAACAAAACCATGTCTCGTGGAAACAAGAGGGTTTGGTCTATACCGATTTCAATGCGACATTTGACAGTATATCTCTATCATTACTTGTTGCTAAGCTGCAGAAACTAGAATACGGTTAAAGTTTTTCTTAATGTTTCTTCTACAACTGATTGTCTTGTCTTTTAACCATGGTTCTGTAAATTATCTACATGGTGTGCTTCTATCGTGTGCGCTATGTCATGAACAATGCTCTGCCTAATCTTTCTTTCGATCCTCATGCATCTCTCACTTATATAGCCTCTGTGATGTCCATTCCCCATGTGTCTTTGTCTAAAGATCTTGGCATCTTATTTGATGCCAGTATCTCTTTTAGAGAGCGGACATGAAATACTTTTAGAGATACGGACTATGACATCAATAAGGCCAATCAATGTCTTGGTTATATTTGTCGAATGTTCTCGATCCTCTATAGGTCCCTGTACTGTTGCTGAGTCCGTTCCGTATTGGAATATGCCTGTATCATCTGGCCTCCTGTCAAAGTATCTGTTATAAAAAGAATTGAAAGGATCCAGAGGATTGAGCGGAATCCTTCGTATGCCGATAGATGCGCTCTATTAAGCCTAGCTAAGTTGGAGCATCGCCTCTCGGTAGCTCAGGCATCTTTCGTGGCTGACCTATTGGCTGGTATTATTGAATCTGTTCGTAGCAGCGGCGTACGTCCCGACACTCATTTTCCTAACGTACTAGATGGTTGCTACAGTTATTCATCGCGGCGTTGTAGGAGCGGGCTCAAGAAATGTGTTGCCATCCCTAGAATTTCATATGAGCGCCGTACGTTCCCGCTACGAACGGATTCAATAATCGGGGCGATTGCTTTATACGATCGATGCTCCTTTCCTTATGTCTCGTGTACATTTTTTTGTCGCACCTGACGTTATCGTTTTCGTCTCCACATACCTATACAAGGTGCACGTTTTGCTGGCATTGAGTTTTTATAAAGAGCTATTTCGTCTTTTACTAGTGCCTCAGATCTGTTCGATTCCAACCTATCCCTTCCCGTCTTCCGATCGCGTCTTCGCTCCTGTTTCATATCATAATTTCCTTCCTCCTCTTTTCTATCCATTTCTTACTCGCGACTAATTGCACGCTTTAATTAGTAAGCACCATTGCTGTAACCCAACGTGGCCGAGCAATTACCGTAAATACAAAATTAAATAAAATAAAGTTATAGCTTACATACTGTATCAAATTCTTTGTCCTTAGGAAATGTTTTGAAGATCGATTGTAAAACTTAAACGACTTCTAGATGACTGGGCTATTAAATTGGACTCAATCCATTTGCGTAGTGATAGTAAACATACATGTTGAATCATCTAACATATATTACATTCTACTATTATTCCTGTAGGAAATAAAGTACGTGATTGTTGAGTAATGATCTTGTGTGATTAATTTCATTGTTTTTCCTGCATCCTTCTAATACATCGGCCAGCTAGGTCGTTCGTACGACAAATACAAGAAATAAATTCAATTTTTTTCCTCATTTTGGGTTACCATCTTGACTGAGATGAACACGCAATTGCAAATCCCTAAATGAACCCAAAGCTCTTCAAGAAGCACTTCTGTTGTTGAAAGGAATAAGAAGTCCATATTAAGTTCTCAGCAAAAAAATGGGAAACTCATTTGTATTATTTATTTGTTGAACGTATAATCAATTAATATATTTTGAATTACATTAACAAAGAAAAGATATCAGAACAGTTAAAAAAATCTAATCATTATGGCATAATCCACAATAAAACCGATGGTTCTTTTTGTCGCGGTAAGCGCTCTCTGGTGGGTAACTTTGGAACTGCTATCTGATTTCATTTCTCTTTCATTTTTTCTCATATATTTATATGCTCATATCGTCTCTCATAGCCACGCCTATCTCTCATGATATCGCCATTTTCGTATGCTAGGCTACTTGCTCTTTACATTTTTCTCTTTCTCTCTGATGTATCTAAAAAAATCATTCTCACAATGTCGGACTGTAATGGCCGTCGGTGTTATTTTATTTACTGTATGACCTTCACACACTGATATCAGTTATAATATTGACAAACGGTATTGTAATGCTGTAATATGATATTGACAATTTTATTCTATATGGATGCTCAACAACAGTTGCTGGTGATGTTTCATTGATTTTTGAAATACAGAAAGTTGATGAAATTTCCTATGATTACCATCATGCACAATTTCGGCAGAAAAAGATTGTGATGAAGATGGCTCACGATAAGTCTGTCTGCACGTTCTCACGTAAATTAACGGCTCTCGTTAGCGTTGCAGAAAACCGAGATGAAGAGCATCTCAGCGTGCTGCCTTGACGACAATTAAAAATGATTGATTTAGTGTCACTCCAGCTGTAGCATCACCGCCACGAGCTCATCGTTACGTAGGAAGTCGACGATGGCACTTCATCGTCGCAATCGTGGCTCTAATTATCATCTTCTTTCGCAAGTCTCAGAGGAGGATAAAAGTCGGTGCCACGTGAGAAGAAATTATTAGTTAAATTAAGTCGAAGCTGAAGAGCGGCGTAGAACCAATTTGAGACTAATTGTTCGATTAGATTGCGCTGAACTATACCTTCAAATATCAATGTAAAATATTGTCCAACGATGAAGATTTATTCCAATGTGAATAACGTAATTTAAACTAAACATTGTACAGAGTTTGTAATGAAAATGTCTGTTTAACTAATATCTTATTTATTTATGTTAGTTCTTTGTAGTCAATAATTCATTCGATTATTTGGAGAGAGTACGTATTAATTACGAAATAATATTTGACATCAGTGTCCACACTGTAACATTTTATAGATGCACCCAAAATAAGAATGAAACATTAGCGTAATGAAGAAAAGTCAGGCATAAGTCAACAAAAGCAAAAACTTGTCTAGTCCGTCGGGCATGCAAGTAATTGAGCATCCATATCGTTCTGAAGTAGATTCGTTGATTCCCGCATCCACTTGCGATCACCCTTTTCTATACCATCTTTCACGCTAAGCCACTCGTCAAAATGACAGACATGTTGAAGCACCGTACTACCGATACTTCAGCCCGTACGTACGGTAAGAATGAGAGCTCTCCAGAGCGTGCAAGCGAGCTAAATTAAAACGCCGGAATCTTTGCTTTACTAGAAGTCAACGAGCGGTTACAGGACCGTAGTGCTCGTTCTTACTGCACCGATTCATTTGAGCTTTTATTGCTAGATATGTACGAAGACATGGTCGGATATTACGTTATGGTTGGTGTGGTGTTAAAATGCCACCTTTACTTAGATTTCACGTATCGTTGTGCTGGTAAATGTTGTTGGGGATAAGGCAATGATGAAAAAGGAACTAATTACGAATTTAAGTAATAATATTATTTTAGCCACACAGTTTGATATGCTTAAATTTAGTTTACATTAAAAACATCTAGCTGCTTTGGTGGGTAGGTGTAAGTTATTTATTTTAATTCCATAAATGTTCATTTGTCTAATTTTATTTGGGATTATATGTTACTTTATTTATATATTAAGAGTTATTGAATCCAGAAAAGTTTAATTAGTTGTAAAAATATGAAGCGAGTTTATAACGATCAAGTAAATAGGTTAAGTAGCACAATTCTAAATCTAATTTAAATTTACTTATTTTTTGCTTAATAATTGGTACACCAAACATAGGACTAGGAAATTTCTCTAAAATTCGTTTTTAAATTTGCCACTTAAAACCGTTTGTTGTTCTAAGTGCCATTGTTGAAGTTATTGTTACAAAGTTGTTTTAATAAAAATAGATGGAGATTTCTTAATTTATTTCAAAAACATTGCATGTATTTGTCCCTGAGAATGACGAAAGACTATTAAGTTGAAGTTATTTTCTACTTGTTTTGAATCGCAAATGCTTCCAGAAATGTTTTTTTTTTCAAAAAACATGAAAAACATTAGAATGGCAATAAAAATGCACTAAATTTAACAAAAAAATATTCGTTAATTTAGAGTAATTGGGCCTTTTTGCTATATATATTCTAAGTATATATATTCAGCATCTGCATTATTGTAAAATGATGATTATTTATTCATTATTGCTATTTAAAAGTATCTTAAATCATAAACAGCAGTAAAAATAGGTTCTTCAACACTTAACATGCAATGCATGTGCTTTTGCTCTAATCATTTCAGCCTAGTTTGATAAAAACGGCATTTTTGCAGTGGCTTTCAACACCCGGATCTATTTACAACGTAATTGACTAACACTTCCGCAGTTACTACCTTAATGAGCGTCACTCATCGATTCGCTTCAAAATAACACTTTCCGCAGCTATTTCATTTGTAATTCTAAAATATGGCAGTTGACAAACTTAAAAAAATAATTTATATATAGTCTAATTACACCCGCAGCGCATCAAACCCTCAATTGAAAAAAAAAACTGTCCCGCGGGGAATTCCGCACTGTTCCAGGGCGTTGATCACGCACAAAAAACGTAAAGGCGAACACTCTCGTGCGATTGCAAAGGATAATTTCGTTATCTAAACCATAACGATTCCCATTCCCCGGGTGACGGATTGGAGAGGAGAAGTACGTTCGTATGCTGGCTGGTGTTGTTGTTTCTGCGACACCATTCGCTTACAGCGCCGAGAAGGACATTATGGCGGAATCGGTACAAGTAGCACCACACCACACGGCAGGAAACCATTTCCATCCAAATCCTGGTCCCTACCACCAACCATCACCACCGCCACCACCATCATCGTCATCAGCAGCGTCACGTTCGGGTCTCACGTCCTAAAAAAGCGTCACTAATGCCTGCGTAACGATTGCCAACCCCATTTTGCGCAACGAGTCCCCGTGCAGGATCCATCGCTCAGGGCTGAGCCGCGTGTTCAGGGATCTGGGAAAGAAAATGGATCAAATTTATGTAATAGGAAACGCTACCGGAAAACGAATGTCAATTATCCAAGTCGTTTCTGCGCAACATGCCCCGCCTGGTATCACGCTTGGTTCCAGCACTCGATCCCGATACTTCAAGCCATAGGTTAGGGCCTTTTGTTGGACCATAAATTGAATTACCGAATTCATACACAGAAATCAGTCTACCGATGCCGTTAGGTGTCTGTCAGCGAGGAGGAGTTCAGGGGTACATAAAGAGAGGTCCGGGCCCAGAATGGATAATGTACGTCAACGACAACAGCCGACACCCTCCGCTGTGTCCACCGTTGAGTGCACCCACTCCCGTTGCTGGGTGCCATTGATATTTTCGGCGCTGGCAGCAATCCTACGTTGGCACCCCTGTCCCAGTTGGCACTCCTCGTTGGGCAGCGAGCCGATGTGATACGATTAGGTCGAAATGGAAGGAAACTTCCTGACTTTGTTCGTCCTGGGACGTAATATTGCCTCGCTGCATCGCCCCGACTGGTCCTTGGCTTTCCTCTCCTCCTACTTGGCTCGTTATTTCAACGTTCTACGGAAATGGTTTCCATTTACAAAATGAAGTCAGAGTGCCTTCATTCAATATTGAGAACGCCAGACGGGCAGGAAAGACGTTGTCCCTCGCTAACGGACAGGATACCCCTGTTACGTCAAGGCGAAATGAGTATTACTCGCACGTGTAGTAGATTGAATTGATTCCGAGGTAAGTTGCTTCCACGAAATGTTGGTCGTAGCATGGGCAGCGAGCATCGACACAGCCCGAATGGGACTCAAGCCCAAAATGGTCAACGGATATTGAGAAACCAACCCGATACGGTGCTACCAAGGCAGACCGAGAAAGCTTTTATCCCTGCCTTTCGAAGAAACCATTCAAAGAAACGACTCATTTGGCAAAGTATCTGGATACAGACCTTACCGTGCACAACAAAGGATCATCGGTGCTGTTCATGCTTCGTTTATCATCTCAATCTTTCCTATCGGGATAATCCTCACAGTAAGGTACCCCATAGCACCCACTACACTCAGGTTGTGAACAACTGAAGCACACACTAAGGCCTCGGCACTGGGAGGCAGCTAAAAAATATTGAAAAACCACAATACCCGACACTCGAACGTGTGAATCGACACGCTGAAATATGAAAACAGAAACCTTTGTCAACGACGACGACGGCTACCGAAACCGAAACGACTCGCCGCGACACATTTCACCACGATGGAACCACTCATTCTTCAGCCAGCGCCCATTGTGTTTGCAAACGGACTTTAAATGCATACAGTTCCGTAGAATGAAGGAGCCTGCGGGCATTTTGTGGCTTGCAATAAAGATCCGAGCGTTTTTGAGTGTGTTCTTTCTTTCCGTACCGATAATCATGTTACCAGGCTGCGCATTATGTGACAGAAGAAAAGCTTTCATTTCTTTTGCCACCTTTTGTAATACGAGGGCAATTCGTTTGATTGAATTAACCGTGCTCGGAAAAAGGTGTTTCGGTGGTGCTGAAATGATTCGTACTTCGTCGCTTGCGGTACGTTGCGGTTGCTGCTCCAGTGACTTTGGTAGGGCCTACCTAAATTATCGTTAATGTGCTTACGGCATTGTATGGCACCAATTGAATAATGAGAAAATGAAAAACTGGTACAATCTGATGCTTGCAGATGGCGTTAGAGTGAACTAAAAAAACTGTATTTTTAATGTAAAGTTATGCACGCATGGGTGACTGCTACTGAGGAATAAAGAAGTTTGTGGTGCTTTAATTCTCATTCTATAAAAGTTCAGTAAAACTCACAATATAATAATATAAGTAAAAGGCTTAATAACATGCCCGTAATGGGTTCAAGCTTATTATGGACCATCCCTCAGTAGCAAGGACTGACTATCCGGTTGCGTGGTACTGAATCAGTCCCGTAGGATTTTACGCCAAGCAGAAGAAGACGATGAAGATACAAGTGTTTCTAATAGTTATACGTATAGCTCTAATATTTGTATTGAACTACGCAATTCAATTTCTTATAGTTCGCTATAAAATGGCGTCATGGTATTTGAAAAAAAACTGTAGGGGAAGGTAGGTAAAGACGGACACGTTAAGGGAAATGGTAAAAATCTAGGGATATATAAGTCCAACGACCATGAAAATGTGCATACTAGTGATGGGCAAAACGGCTCCGAAGCCGGAGCCGGCTCCGACCGGCTCCAGGCAATTTCGGAGCCGGCTCCGGAGCCGGCTCCGCTCCGACGGCTCCGGAGCCGGCTCCGCTCCGACGGCTCCGGAGCCGGCTCCGCTCCGACGGCTCCGGAGCCGGCTCCACTCCGACGGCTCCGGAGCCGGCTCCACTCCGACGGCTCCGGAGCCGGCTCCACTCCGACGGCTCCGGAGCCGGCTCCACTCCGACGGCTCCGGAGCGGGCTCCGCACCAACGGCTCCGGAGCCGGCTCCGCACCAACGGCTCCGCTCCAACGGCTACGGAGCCGGTTTTAACACAAAAGACCAAAAAAACTTTTTCAATGAAGTTTCAATCGAGGTAATCCGTAAATAACGGAGTAGGTCATGTTTAAAAGAATTTATCAAAAAAATATCGATTAGTTTTGAATATTGTTAAGAAAGACGAGACTAACGAATGCTACACAACGTCATGCATGCCAATACTGCAATCATATCGTGTGTTAGCTTCCACACGTGCGAGAATATATATTCATTTATGGAACGGAGGCGTGAGTGTAGAGCCGTTAGTCCGGAGCCGGCTACGGAGCCGTTGGTGCGGAGCCGTTGGTGCGGAGCCGTTGGTGCGGAGCCGGCTCCGGAGCCGTAGGTGGGTGTGGGTGCGGAGTCGGCTCCGGAGCCGTCGGAGCAGAGCCGGCTCCGGAGCCGTTGGTGCGGAGCCGGCTCCGGAGCCGTTGGTGCGGAGCCGGCTCCGGAGCCGTCGGAGCGGAGCCGGCTCCGGAGCCGTCGGTGCGGAGCCGGCTCCGGAGCCGTCGGAGCGGAGCCGGCTCCGGGAAAAAGTCGGAGCCGGCTCCGGAGCCGTTAGTCCGGAGCCGGCTCCGGAGCCGTTGGTGCGCTCCGAAACGCCCATCACTAGTGCATACATTATCTTACACTCATGTTTTGTCAGAAAATGTGTTAAAACTTTTAAGTTTCCATCGATGTTTGCGTTTTTTTCATGAATGAAAAACATGGTTTTTTTCGTGCAGTTTTGAAATGTTTGATATGGGAAAGATGGACACCATCAAGGGTAAGATGGACACCTGTAGAAAAGGTTAGAAAGTGAAGAGTTTTACAGTATTTTAACAAATTCTATCGCTTTCCACGTCCTAGTACATTTATGAACCAATTCTTGGCCTATTGCAACGACGATTTATTCAGCCGTGGTTTTAGAAATTGTAAAAAAAACGCTTCTAATATATCGTAGAATGCAGCATCTAAAACATTATTGAAATATCGCACACTTACAGCTGACGTTGCTCTAGCTTACAGAACAACAGTCTAGAACTTCCTTTTAGGAAATTACTGCGCAAAAAGTCCACGACCCCAGTATTTATGAGGGACTTGTTAATAGTTTAATCCATTTTCCACCATGTCAAAATTCAACAATTGATATTTGTAATCCCATAGAATTTCTCATCTATTCCTGAATGTCGTATCAATGCCGCCTCATCTTTTTATTGCTTAAAGTTGTCCAAGACGAGGCAAGATATTGGATTTCGTGAAGCGCCTCATCAGCGTCGAGAGAGTAATAGCATAACGAATGGCTACTATTTTGACCGGTGTTTCATTTCTCGCATATTTCACTACTTTCTCTAGTTACTGATTGATTTATAGCAGCGGAATACCCTTATTTAAGGTATTTGAAGAAATATATTCATCACCAATTGATATAAGAAGTAAAATAACTCAATAAATTCGGTGTCCATCTTTCCCTACAACAAAGTGTCCGTCTTTCTCGCTTTGGTGTCAGAATGTTTAAACCACCAGAAAACAATATTTTGTATTGCTTTCATTCTCGTTCTTTCGCCAGTTTTTTCATTAATGATCACGACAACTCATTCGTGAAATAAAACTTCCGGAAATATAAACAATACAAGTTGTAGAGCTTAAGATCGGCAGTAGTCAAATTAGATCCACAAGGGTGCACATGATTGAAAATTTATTTTGTTCGTGGATTTAACCAATTTTACATATATTTTGCCAAAAATGATCTCAAATGTGTTGTTTTACCTTCAGTTTGGATTCTACATTGTTGAATTATTCGAAAATTACCTTTTTCATGCATTTATGGGAAGTGTCCATCTTGCCCACAGTGTCCGTCTTTACCTAACTTCCCCTAGATCAATAATCATATTAAAATACTCTTTGTATGGTTTTTTTAAATGCTCCGCTTGCGTGATGGAATTATTTATTTTTTAGGAAATATATACTTCAATGTACTTGATGTCTATTAGCAATACGACCAGGACGTTTGTAGTAAAAAAATATATTTTATGGTACTTGGTAAACAAAGTAAAAACTGTACAAAACATGACAAGCCTTACAATGTATTTGCATGTTCACGAATTTTGATATTCCGTCAATCAATCAACCAACGCGAAAAGGGCTGCACATATCGAGGTAAAAAAGCTAGATCCTTCATTAGTATTCTACTTCCAACGTATCGATGCAGGCTCACCGAGCAGCGTGTTCTTGACATGAAAGCATCCGCATTGGTCTGGCTCACGTAGGCTCTCTCACTGCTTGGTAAAAGATACACAGACGAAGATAGTACGTTACCGGTCTGCCCTGTCAGGAGTTTGATCCGCACGGACCAATCTCAATGGACTCGCAAAGTGGCCCCCGATGGCCGGAATGGCGATTGCCATACACCGAAGGGAATCGATTGTCCTATCAAGGATCAACGTTCGAGTATGGTGGCACAAAATCCCTCCCTTGCCAAGCCTACAGAAAAGTCAGGAGAGTATGGAAGCCGCCTTTGAGTGCCACAGCGCAAAGTGATTGCGTTCCGGCTCTGGAGGATTCGGCTTGACTCGAGGGCTCAATATCGTGTATCGTGGTAGCTCGAGTACGATGAAGTGTTTCGTGCGATGAATAAAATGTAGTCATCATACGATGATCGATTTTATTTTCCGGACGTGTGCAAAGTATTCAATGGCCAAATGGATCTGATCGGTCGCGCATACCAATTATATTATGCTTAAAACATTCAATTTCAAATTAATTTAGATTTAAACATAAAATCTTTTGAGTACTTGATACTTGATACATTAATTGTATAAATTGAGCATACCTCATATTAGAAGTTTATTTGTTTGAAACAAATATATTTCAATATTACTTACTTACTTTCATTTCTTTTATCACAAACAAATATAATACGCATAGTTTCCTCTGTTGAATTGAAAAACGTTTACCCCAATATTGCATCTCGAAACGGAAGGAACGCGGATCACGTCTAGTTCGATTTTGAAATGAAAAACACCACCACGGTAGCAGGAAAAGTATACTGTAACGAATCGAAAACGCTATCCAAGCATAATAAATACGTGCATGTCTTTGTACACGCTGTGCTCCGTTCAGCCTTTCAGCAGTACGGCGGGAGGTGGCAAAGATGTGACCAGGATTGATATTAATGCTTCTACCACTTTGCAAAAAGCGTAAGCAACAATAGGAAAAAGAAATGAAATGAAGAATCTCCCCAACCCGTAACCGGAGGTTTGTAGATTAAAAATACATTTTCAATTTGTATCCGTTTTCAATGGTGTCGTCATCGCTGTCACTTTAGTCATATTGATCGGAGGGTGTTTTGCTGTAGAGCTGTAGCATCGGAAAGTTGTAGAATGAAAAACTCCATTGCGAACAAGATGTATTGAAAATTGTACATAAAAATGTAATTTGAAATATCAAAATGTTGGAAAAGAAGAAAAATAAAATCGTATTTATCGTACGATTATGATAGTACTAGATTCGGGTAATAGTTTTAGATATTCTTTATCGATACGCACGATCTCTTATTTCATGAATTATTATTTTTTTATATGAACGTATGTTTGTTTGCTGTTATTATTTAATATACGATTTTATAAATCAATAAAGGGTTTTTTATGTTTGAAATTGATCGCTATGTTTGAAATTGACAGTCGTCATCTCGTACGACTTAACAACATGCCCCATCATGGGTTCAAGCCCAAAATGGACCGACCAATGATGACTATCTATCCTGCTATGGGTTATCACATAAGTCACTGAAAGCCAAGCCCATTAGTGATACAGGCAGGCTTTGAGCGTCATTGGTTGTTGAGCCAAAGAAAAAGAAAACGTATTGATTGATAATTTTTTGCAACCGATACATTGATAATGTGCCATAAAGGCCGGGCTACATTGATCGTACTCGCACGCGTAATTTTGATTTTCACTAGCGCATCTGGCGGCGGCTGACCGAAGCATTTTGCCAAACAATTTGGAGCCGCTCCAGAAAATACGTTAATTTTCCATGTTTTTTACTTAAATCGGAGGAGAAAAGTTTTGTAAAACGTAGATACACATGTCTTGCACGCATTGCATCCATTTTTGCAATGGAAAACGATGGAAAAACTACTTAATTTTGAGATCCGGCAGGTCCATTCCCTCGATACCCAAAAAAAGCTTCCACCAGCCGCCGCCAGATGCGCTAGTGAAAATCAAAATTACGCTTGCGAGTACGATCAATGTAGCCCGGCCTTAATGTAATAATGTACATGTGATTTGAATTTCATAATCCATAATATTTTATTGCCTCTCAGATGCTGTATGTAGGATGTAGGTCGCACAACATGTATTTAAAAAAAGTATTTGCAATGTGCATGAGCTATGTGCATGTAAAATGTTTGAAATGAACCAGGCAACCGGATAGTCAGATGGTGCTACGGGGGAACGGTCTATTCTTAAACCCACAACGAGCATGCCATTTGGTCATGCGAGATAACGACTGTATCACGGAATGGCCTCCATTCGTTTTTTACAAAAATTAATATGTTGTCTTAAGTATCAGATTATTTAAATATTCTATGAAATAAATCTGTCTATTACTGAAGAGGGCATAAAAAAACAAACAAACTAAGCCGCGTACTTCAAATGGTTTTAAGATTGGAACGATACGATGTTGTACAAGCTGTAACAACAGTACGCCATTTTTATTCATCCCTATTGCGTAAACTGAAGCACTCACCCCTTCCAGATGTGTAATGCTGGCAGAAGAACGAAGTCAACAACAAAAGCGTGAACGGGTACGCCTGGTGTAGAATATTGATATTGCAGAAGGGGCGTTTGACATGCTATTCGTGGGGAATTCAATTCCTGTCACACTGTGAAACAATATTGTTTCGTTGCCTTTTCCCTGCAATCAGAAGCACCATGATGATGCTGGAGAAAATTGAATTGTACATTGCAGTACTGTGACCGGGAAAGAAAGTTATGCGTTGTAAAGTAATATAGAGATAAAGTATTTAGTATTAATAGTTTGAATATATTTTTAGAAGTAATTCATGTTGTATCTAATGTTGAATAAACTCGTTTTTTAATTTCCTGAATAAAAAGAAGCTCATAAAATTAAACGTAAATTGGTAAGATGTTATTATTCGTCATGACGAAACATTAACGCGAGTTAATTAAATATATTGGATAGTTACACTTATTCTATGACGTCATGTTGGTATCTTGGGTTTATTTCTTTAAGAATTTTTTTTCGTATTGTGTACCCGACGTAAGATATCTCTCTGTGTTACGTTTACGCTCAATCTCTTTCATTTTGTTTTTGAGTTTAAATATCTAACGATATGTATCTATTTTTTTGCTTTTTATTTGTAAAAAAATGTAAACCTTTGTAAAAAATTCAATTGTATATTCAAACAAATAAAAATTGCCTTAATATACGAGGTACTTAACAAATGATTATAAATTGATAAACAATTGATTTGAAGTAGTAGGTAAACTTAGTAGGAAATGCAATAGTTAAACTATTCATAAAAGACGAATCAAAGTTGTAAAACACGATAAATTTATACCTTTTAGAGTTTTATTGTCTTCTTCAAAGGTCAATCTTTAAGCAGTTGTGGACGAAGAATATTTCTGAGGCCCTGAGCGGTAACAACAATGAATTACTTATGAATGCTTAACTCCTTATGCGATCCTCAGGCAAACGGGGTACTCCGGAGGCTTGATCTAGTACATCTCAGTTAATTCAGTTAATCAATGATCTAGTATATTTCAATGTGTATGTTAATTACTCTACTACAAAAAAGAGAAAATTTCAATATTCAAGGTCCATTAGCATCTCTTGAATTTGAGACTACTTGGTCCTAGAATGGATAGTCCCGTCGGAGGACTTCAGTTCAATTTCCATCCTGATCATTCTCAAGTTGCTTTGTGTATAAAAAAATAAGCATTACATTGCATTAAGATGTCAATTTTTTGTATTCTTTCTCTTTCTTTCTTTCACAGCAACCGTTGTCGGTCAAGGCCTGCCGGTACTACTAGTGGGCCTAGCTTTCAGTGCCTTATGGATTACCCATTGCAGGATAGTCAGTCTTACGTATGGGGGCACGGTCCATTTTGAGCTTGAGCCCATGGCGGGCATGTTGTTAAGTCGTACGAGCTGACGACTGTACCACCATTTCGGCCAATTTGTATTCTTTATTTTCAAAAAAATTTAAGATCTAAGAATTAATAAATAACAAATAACAAATCTAAGATAAGACTCTGGTTTTGAAAGTGTTTGAGTAAGATTTTTTTAACTAACACAAAGTAAAACATTAAATCAAAGTAGTACAAATTGGCTTATTACACAAATGGAGCTCACAATATCAAATTTAGGTTTACCAGTTGATCAAAAACTACCTCTAGTCATCATAATCAGCCCGTATTCGTATCAAATGGTCTGGTCGGATGAGGTGGATCAAGACGTACAGTCTCGTTCCGATTGGACTAGCATGATTGGCAGGTACTTGGCTATAATTTTTGACACTTCCAGTGTCGGCCGCTCGCACTAAATGGCAATTGGCAGCCGAAACTCGAAACCGGAAGCCAAAACGGCCAGCTGTCAAATAGCGAGACACTGGTCACAGCGCAATGTTTTAGATCGGTCATCATCATTAGAGTAGCCAACTTGTGCCGGGCACTGGGAAATGCACGGTATACCACATAGATGTGAAATAAGGAGTGTTGCGAGTGAGAAGCCAGAATCCGGAACCAGACCAAACCAACGTGACCTGACTCCCGATGGTGAAGCCATTGCAGTGTACGAGCTTGGAATTTTTCCAGGCTTTCTACTGCACACCATCATCATCATCACCATCATTCATCAATTACTCTCCCGTGGTGGCCAGGTCGCACCCGAACCCACGCACATACGTGTATGCAACAGCCTGAACAAACGGACAGCACGTCGACGTTCGGCAGCAAATGTGCAAAGCGTATAATTTTCTGTTTCGCACGAAGAACCAATTTATTATCAACTATAATTGACCTCGTTAACAACAATGACGGTGCATGAATTCGTTACGGCACCCGCTCTTGTCTGTTCACCATCGTGTTTCTTTTTTTCAGCTTACCTCGCCTCGTAATCGAACCAACAGAAGCCACAGGAGCGTCGATCGATCTGTGTCCGTGATCGTGTGTTTCTCCTGGCGCGTACTAAGCGCTAAAGTGATGAAGCTAAAATTTATTTGCATACACAAAGCTATGGTGGAGCGGAGTTAGGAAAGAGAAAGTAGCAAAAGAGAAAAGCGCAAAACGATCAATATCTTTCTGGTGCACCGTAATTAGTTTGTTTACTAAACATTTGTAATGAAAGGGTGTGTCACAGCACAGTATAGAAAATGTTGTTATTAACATTGCTAATCAGTCATAGGAGCGTAGCTTGGACATGTCTTTGTAGTTTTGGTCGCAACTCATTTAAGTAAGTAACAGACAAAAATAGATTTTTGTATTACATGTTAATAACTAAATTGCAAGTGGAAAGAGATAAATATAAATAAAGGTAAATTGTAAATAGCCTAAGTTTTAACCGGCAATCTAAAAACCTATTGACAATGATATTGAACATTTGAGTACAAAAATGCGATGATCAGTTAATCATTAAGTTACATGGAATACCAAAAGACTTCATAAACTTCACTAAAGAATGAATAAATAAAATAAAATATGATCTCTTAAAAGTATAAATGAAATATATTTAAACGCAAGTCACAAAATACTAAGAAGAAGAAAAATAATTCACTTTTCAACTATATAATAGTCATACAACTGCGATAAGATCATGGTCCTGACAATAAAGATCATCACGCGTGCACTTTCAATTTCGGCGTTAGTCACGGTTCAATTTTCTATTGTGATGTTTGTTGCTTTTTGCTTGTTGCCACCGATGTTTCAATAGTGCTCTCCATCTTTTACTCTTTCCTCAGCTTCGCTTAATAGCATTTGTAGCTACAGCTTGCCCCCAGTGTTTGGTTGATGCTTTTCACTATTAGCTCTACTGCCCGTGACGATTGTTATGACTTTTATTTGTGTTATTTGTTTCCGATACGATAGCACAAAACTTTGCCTCTCTGCCACAACGCAAGGCAATCGAAATTGTCCAACTGGTTGTCCGGCGCCTGGTTAGCGTTAAATAGAGCTTTAGTGGAAGTACGTGGTGCGGAAAAGGGCCAGAGCTGCAGTGGTACCCGACAGTTTTCCGGTCATCTCATTCTTATCCCCTCGAGGCTCGGACGGGTCCGTCACGTAAGGCCGCCAGTGTGGTGCGCCAATGTTGTGCTGTGTCATGTTCGATGACGATGGCCATAGAATTAAACACTTTAAACAAGCGCTCGCTACCCGGAGCATCCGGAGATCCTCTGGACCGTGTCGGCTGGCCGGCCGGACGGCGATACGAGGCGTTTCGAGTGGACAAATCTACCAGAGGATGGTGCGGTGATGCGACGCGCTTGTCGGACTTGTTCGAGGGCGAACTCGTGTTAAGTGGCTCGTGTTTTTACTGTGGCATTGAGAAGGCGTCCGCATCGTCTCCGGCCAGCTGTCTGTCCTCGCGACTGCTGTTACTGCTGCTGCTGCATTAATCTCGTGCTCATCAACACTGGAACCGGTTGTTGGTTTTTCCTTACCCGCTTTCCAGTTTTTTTTATCATCTCTCTGAACGCGGAATGAAGACAGAAAGAGGCGTCAAGTGGAGGAGTTAGTTGATGGTGATGAAAATGTTTCATGAGATGTAATTTAGCTGACTGGCTGCAAATGTCAAATGGCGATCAAAAGCCTACATACTACGAAAGGGGCGGGTGGCTGAGCGTGTGGAGGAGCGAGAATTTAATTCGTCAGTAAAACGGACGACTTGTCTGTCAAAACATTCAATTTGTGTTATTTGAATGCATTGAGCATATCTGCCGTGGATCAAAACCAGGGGATACTTTGGCCGTTAGGGATGGGTGGCCCATCAAATGGGACTGTGTTTGATCAATCAGGTTGCGATCAGGAATGGAGGAGAATGCGTAGGGACACAGGCAGTGAGAGATGTGTGGTCTTTGTTTCGCATCTCTTAGTCATGGTGAAGAAAATTGTTTTCTGGAAGAGGTTTATGTCCTGTGAATCATCCAACATTTAGCTTTGTTACGATTGGTTTCAAGAAAGTTTGAGTAATATGTTTTAAATGTTTTTGAAGATTTCTGGAAAATAATATATTTTGGTGTCATATTAGAACAGATGCTACATAAATAGCTACAACGTTACATTTTTAAACATGTTTGTACGATACCATTAAGTAAAGGGCTAGCTTTGTTTTAAAAGAGCTGTTTTCTTTAATTGTTAGATCTTGGTACAGCGCCTACCGTTACTATATGGATAGTGATTTTCGCGATTTACGGAAAATCCGGAGGAGACAGATAAAAATAGTGAATGTACGAATTGTGCACTACTGCAATACTATTTTATATCTTTGTATATTTTTTCCAAATTTTACGATGATGATTACATGACTTATTACTAAAACCAAATTTAGGGTTATAAAGACACTTAGAAAAATAGGGCTTTATAATAACTAATGCATTTAAAAATATGTACATATAGCAATAGCATATGTTAGGAAGGTTTTACAGAAAAACATTATTGAATGATATTTAAAATAAAATTATAACACATTTTTTAGGTTTTATTAGGATAATTATCAAAATATATTATTTTAGGTATCAATAATGTTCAAAAACCTTTTTTTTTTGCAGTTAATGATTTATTTGAAAATACAAACCAGAGTATGTAAGAAGATTATCAAAAAATAATTTTAATTTGCCAGGAGATCCTTATCAAATTAGTGAATAACGGTTCAAAACGGTTCCGATCAAACAAAAGCGACACGAAATCCTCAACGATCTTTTAACAGAATTAACGAACAGAATATTAACGTGATATTTTTCCCTCCCACCACCTATCACTTGTTACGAGCCTTTAAGTCGCATGTCTATGAGCCAAGTTTATATTGGACCGATGTCCCCGTAATCAGGACTGACTATCCTGCTTTGGCTAAATCAATAAGTTGGCCATGTTGGTCGAGCCATGATGGTTGTACCAACTTCAAAGACTTATTGCTTGTTATAGGGTTTAATTGGTTCCTTTAAAGCTAACGAAAACAAACAAAAAAATAGAACGATTACAATACTTATTCAATGTATACATAAAATATATGCATAAGGCTTAGATCACTAGAAATAAGGCACTTTGCATTGCGTGTATCTTTTATGCCATTAATGCGATTGAAAAACTTTGTTTGGATGAATCATATGTTTTATTATAATATATTTTTAAAACATATGAAACATATTCTTCTTTTCTACGAAGAAAATCTTGAACTTTTCTGTTTATACCTCCTATCAATCGGCGCACAGCTGCTTCAGTCACTGTTCTTCAGTAAATTCCACCAATTCCTCATTTGTATGATGTCCTTAGTTAATGCTCCTTAGTTACTGTTGCTGCTTATCGGGGACGGTACCGCGAGCATCGGCTTTATAAAATTTTACCCCCGGGATTTGTTTGATATCGGCTATCACGTAGGTTTAATCATCCTTCAAAATGCAACCATGCGGTTTGATCAGCACTTGATCGTACAGCTTCCGAGTCCGGTTTCTGGCCATTGTTTGTTGTTTCATGTTTCGATTTGGATGTTTACTGGCTCGAAAACACTTTAAACCTTCTCGAAGTCGGCTTTGCCGTACAGTAGAGCGGTGAATGTTAAGTTTTTCGACCAAATCGCAGTCCGAGATGTTTAGTTTAGCCTGCATTTTCCGAACTACTTTCGATTGCATTTTATGATTCAGAGTACTAGCGACAAGGGCCCCCGGAAGGATGACCGTTGGGGCCCCAAGGCTGGCGTATCATTTGCACCCCCCTCCTCCCCCCCCCCCGCCAGCAAAAATTTTAGAGCCTGTGACTGATGATCGACGGGGCCCCCGACGGCATTTCAATCTCCTAACAGCAAGTTTAGTGCCGCTACCACCCCCCTCCCCCCCCGCCACAACAACATGTACCATTTACAGAGGGCCTCAGCTCGTCTTTCCGCCTAGGGCCTGAGATACCCTTATTCCGCCACTACGCGCAAAAGTCGACTTAGGCAAAGTTTATCGTTTTGCCAGCTCCCGAGATGACACTGGAGTAAGCAGATAGTTGTGAACAATCAGTTTTCGCTTCTCCGCTTGCATGTATCAGGACGTTATATCAGGAATATCAAGAAGAGCAGGAATAATTAAATTTACATGCAAAAGTGTAGCGTTTTTCAAAAGATTCAATTTTTGTCCATAGGGGGCACCACTATAATTGAAACAAAGTGCCACATTTCTAAATGAACCAATATTTATATTTAGTCTTAATTTTATCAATTGATTTGTGCTAAAGTTATAATGTATGCACCCGCAAATCATTGAATACATATGCAATATAAAACAAAGATTTATTATTTATTGTTTATCAAAATTGTTATTATTTCATCCATTAAATATTTAAGTTTTATTGTGCCGCAGACGACACCCGTCAGCTCAGTAATAATTGCGTGCATGTTTTTACAGATAACCAAACAGATTAAAGAGGTAAAACGATTAGTCTGAATCGCATTTAAAGCACAACCACGTCTTTCTATCGATATGCGCCATCTGGATATGTTGAGTATGTACAAATCAACTGCTGTGGAATGCCAACTGTAGACCCATCCATTTTGATAATTTCTTCAAATTATCCATTCATAGACTTCATTCTTCACTCAACCATTTCGAATCCCTAATCGAAGATAGTACAAAAGCTACACAAAAATAAATAAACAAAAAACAAAAACGAGAAGCGTGTACCCCGTAATTTTACAATTAAAACAGCAATCATACGAAACCGTTAATCGAAGCAAAGCAAAACAAAACACACAAAAATGGTTGCAACGTGATTCTACTGTTGAGGAATAGATGAGGTGAGTGAAAAAGTGGTTCAAAAATATCACTTCAACACACCCCAGAGACGCCAGGCCACCCTGAATGTGGTTTCTTCTGCTGGGGTCCGTCCTGTCCGAAGACAGTCTGATTTCATCTAGCTTTTTTGTCAGTGGGTGAGCTAAACGATCGTGTGCAATCGGTCCTGCCTGCCAATGAACGAGATCGGGCGGGCTATAGGCTATGCCACAAACTGTTGAGTCATCCAACTGCTACCTTTCAAGTTCATTTCACATCCTTCCCTAGCCAATTCGCGTGTAATGGAGAAGAAATGTTTTAAGTGATCATGGAACCAACGACGAGAATGTAGAACGATGGTAGAATTGACTCGAACGCCTGAAGGCAAGAGGCTGCCTTAAAATTGCTTAATGCTCAATTGCCATGCCAATGCCATGTTTGGGTAAAGCACCGTTTAGTTGGTCAGCAATGTTGGTTTTGCTTCCTAAGAATACTTTTGTTTGCTTTTGTTATTTTGTGTTTTCATGTAGTCAACTCGTCTAATGGCCAACGATGCCTGCACTCTGGCTAGTTGCTTGAGAATAGATTTATGATAAATTTGAGCGATTATCCTGTGCCACATGGCATTAGGCACCCAATGAAACGATTCCACCTCAGCTAGGATTAAGCAAACTAGCGCATCATTTATTTTGAATCGTAGGACGGTTACAACCACAGTATATTGATGTTGTACAGAAATATGTAGGGGAAGGCAGGTAAAGACGGACAGTGCGTGTAAGATGGACTCTTCTCATAAATACACGATAAAAGTAATTATTGAATAATTCAACAAAATAGCATTCAAACTGAAGCTATGCCAACATGTTTGAAAACATGCGTTATGCTATTACTCGCTCGACGATGATGAGGGGCCTCACGAAGCCCAACATTTTGCCATGACTTGAACCACTTCAATAAACAAAAAGAAGAGGAATTGATTTCATATCCTTGAGGAATAGATAAGAGATTCTATGGAATTACAAAGATCAAAAAGTTGAATTTTTACATGGTGGAAACAATGGTCAAGCCATTGTTAACAAGTCCATCAAACAAGCTGGGGTCGCGGACTTTCCGCAGAGTAATTTCCTAAACGGACGGAAAACAATGCTTCTATAATCTGGAACAACGGAAGCTGTTAGTTCTCGATTTTTCAATAATGCTTATATTCTATATTCTACGATATGTTCTACGGCTCTAAAAATTCTTAAATTCACGGCTGAATGAACAGTCTTTGCAAACAGCTAAACATGTTTTATGTTGGAGGAAGGACGTGGAAAGCAATGGGATATATTCTAATACTGTAAAACTCATACCCTTCGTATTTATATATCCCAATATCTTTAACATTTTCCTTAACGTGTCCATCTTAACTACTTTCCTCTATCAGTTTTTTCACTATTTAGTTGTTGGTACATTATTTTATTATTCTTATTTTTTACAGAGTGTATACTTGAATCCAGTTTTTTTGGCTTCTATTCGGAAATATAAAACATTATATTATCAAGTTATAAAACGAGTTTCAGAATTGAGAATTGAATCAAAACATGAGTTCTATGATATGATATTTGAAATGTTTTATTATGTTTTTGGAAACGTAATTTTATTACAAAATTTCCTTGACACTTTACAAAAACAGCATACTGTCAATAACTCTATAGCTTAAAACAAACTTTGTATAACGAGACAATAAATTTCTGAAAATCCGGCAAACACACCATTGCTTCCACGACATTTGTTACAAAATGGTGGTAAATCTACAGGCGTACCGCGCGGGGCAATGCGTTCAACTCAGCACGTCATCATGTTTCGTTATCGCGTTACAATTTATCGAAAAATAAAAACCAATCCTCCCCGCCATGTGGCACCCAGCCGCGTGACATGTTCGGTTTGTACATAGCATCTATTGCGATTGCCACATGTATCGTTGAATGTGTGTGCTAACGATGCGTATCACATTTTGGCGTATTCAATCGGAGCCTCAATGGGATGAAATGTATGAATATTAATAATCCCCTTGACTCGCTTCGTTTTCACAACGCGACTTCATGCTGTGAACGAGGGGTGAGAAACAATGCGCCAGTGTCAGTTGTATATGGTGCCGGAGGATGTAAGCGGCAGTCTGTAATAGAATTTCGACCCTTGTTCGCTCGATAATGATACACCATTCTCTGCTCTTTCGCACAAAAAAAAGGCAATGGTAGGGTGGAAAACAGTAATGGCGGCATCAATTCGATAATAGAGGTGGTAGAATGTATGTTTTCGTTTTTGGTTTGTCAGCAGTTATAAAAAAGCAGCAAAGATCATGCGCAAATCATGAGACCGATGAAGTACGAATATTAAGCAGCTGGGGTAGCGTTTGACCAAGCTGCAACTTGAAACAATACAAATTTAACTTCATATTATTGTAGTGTCTAGTGTTTAAGAAACTTTTTTTTGTAAATAGAATATTTTTTTACGTGAATGTATGTTTTTTTTTAATTTTTTTATGGCAACCATTTCCCCCTGAAAAATATTTTAATACCCATTCAATCTCTTATATGTCAATAGCGCCATCTATTGGCAATGGAATGGCACTATACAATTTGAAAATGCAACAACTCAATTTTTTTACACTAACGTCATGAGTATGAAGAATACGAAAAATACGAATTTTCACTGGTTTCTCATAATTACTACACACTTTAATTGCGCTTGAATTGTGAGCTATGAAAACAGAGAATCAAGTAATTATCGAATATGGCGGTTGTCATTGGCCTATTCAACTACCAATTTCATTGGCCCTTCGTTAGACTGACCAGACGGTACGTATTTTACTGTATGAAAGTTCCGTTTCGGAAATTTACGGTCGTATCCTTAAAAACCCGAATTTGTACCGTTTCTCGATGTTCTGGGAATAAAAATTAAAATGTCAGAACTTTGTCGGAAATACCTACAAAACGGCATTAGAGTACATTGAGAAACAGAACAGTATCAACGACATAACAATCCAATAAACAGCTGTCCACATGCTTAATAAAATGCCAGATTTAGAGAACACTATTGTCCACCACTTGTTAATTGACCAAATATTAAATGAATCGATTGAACAAAGATGTGTTTTCCTATTCGGACATTGCTTAAGCATGTTTATTATTATTATTTTCTTTTTTCTTTGGCACAACAACCGCTGTCGGTCAAGGCCTGCCTGTACCACTACTTGTGGGCTTGGCTTTCCGTGACTTTATTGATCCCTTCATAGCAGGATAGTCAGTCCTACGTATGGCGGCACGATCCATTTGGGACTTGAACCCATGACGAGCATGTTGTTAAGCCGTACGAGTTGACGACTGTACTACGAGACCGGCTCATATTTATTATACAGTTGTTTATTGGGCTGCAAAACTCTGTAAGTTATCTAAAAATGTTAAGGTTAAGGAAAATCGGTTGTATGATTGAAGGACGTTAATAAAAGATATTATTGTGAAGGGTATTAAGAATTGGAACAGTTCCTTTCATAGAACGTTGGGTGCACGTTTTTAAGGTAATGGTAATTATGTTACTAAAGTACCCTGAATTCAAGTACAGTGGTACCCTTCATAAGGAGTATCCCTTATAAAGAGGTTTTCGCATAACGAGTAAAGCGAAATCAAATATCTCTCTTAACGAATAAAATTTTGCATAAAAATAACATTTCGCATAACGATCGATATGATATTGTGTTCCTGATACGTTTTTCGATGCCAATGTGAAATTAAAATCACGATCGGTTAGTTTTGAGCATTTCTTTAATTTTGATTGTCGCTTAGGAAAAATAGAGTATCGATACTAAACACCATTTCGTATAACGCTATTGTCAGCAGAAAACGTGCCATATGCAAAAGTCTGTGGTATAAGGACGAGTGTTACTTGCACGCTAATTATCTGGATATTACTTGTTCACGAAGCGGAGAGTTTCCCTTGCTAATTGCTGCCACTTGGAGTAGTTTCGCTTATGGAAATCTTTATAGTCGTCTAAGTTGTGCTGAAAAATATTTGCCATACATTTGTTTTAATTGTGATTGAATTGGGTTACCAAGCAAAAAACCGTGGCAGGAAAAATACTAAAACCTTTAGGGGCGCCACAAAAGTGGTCCCTAATTTTTTAAAGAGATACGCAACACGCTTTGCGAACTACATGCACCAGATGCACCAGATGGAACTCTGGTCGCTACAAACCTATTAAAAATCGTTCGAAAAAGTATTTTTAAAAGAAAACACTAGATATGTTCAAGAAAATGGATCAATTATAATGACAAAGAAATAGTTATCCAAAAATATATTCCAATTACTATAAATATGAAGACATATTTAATATTTTTAGATACGTATATATCCTTTTTTAGGCCGGTCTGGTAGTACAGTCGTCAACTCGTACGACTTAACAACCTGCTGGTCATGGGTTTCTAGCCCTAAATGGACCGTGCCCCCATACGTAAGGCAGACTATCCTGCTATGGTAATAAATAAATAACTGAAAGCCGAGCCCACTTTACTAGTGGTACAGGCAGGCCTTGACCGACAACGGTTGTTGTGCTAATGAAGAAGAAGAAGAAGAAGAAAAGATACGTCCTTTTTACCAGCACATTTTTAGTCCTTGAACAATTGTTTTACTTTTTATATAAATTATATATGGAAAAAGCCTCCCGCATTAGACGTTTGTTGCATAACGAGTGAGAATATGCCTTCTTGGAAAGACTTTTTCTTCTTTTTGTTACAACAACCGCTGTTGGTCGGGTTGTCTGCCTATACAGGCGGTCCCCGAGATACACGGTACCTCTTATACGCGGATTCGGAGATACGCGGTTTTCTAAATTTGACAATTCTTTGAGCAAATTGTACTGATTTGACACATCAATTTTAAATTGCCAAATAATTTCCGTTTCGATCGAATGTTAAAAACTATTTCAAATGGTTTAAAACTGTCATATTCAGTCAGAATCATATCAACTAATTCATAAAGTAACTATAACCTCCCCCTACTTGCAAAATTACACGACCATTACTGATATTTTAGCTGGAAACCACGAGATTCGACTTACGCGGAAATTCGAGATACGCGGTATTTTGTGGCCGTTTTCGGTCTCCATTAACCGTGTATCTCGGGGACCGCCTGTACTACTAGTGGGCTTCGAGTCAGTGACTTATTAATTATCTATAGCAGGATAGTCAGTACCATGCATGGGGACACGGTCCATTCGGGGCATGAACCCATGATGGGCATGTTGTTAAGTCGAACGATTTGATGATTGTACCACGAGACCGGCCCCTTCCTAAATGTAAAACTTTAGGGCCTTTTTGGCTTTTCATAAGACCTTTTTGGCTCGATCAGACGACTGAACAAGATCGTTGCCAACGCGCTGACAGTAGCACATTTTAAAATTTGAGGAACAGATCTGAGATCTAATTAGCAAGTGTTTATTACTATTGTGGCCCAACCTGACTACGCAGTTCTGTCCACCTGGGCGCGCTACTCACCGACAGCAGTCGACGGTTGTCGTATGATGTGTGCGGGAAAGGATGTGCGGGAGTTAAGAGGCGAATGAGGCCAATTGGCTCAAAGTCTCTATAAAAATAAAGAAAAAAAAAGTGCGTGAGTTCCCGGGTCACTGACCAGAGGAGCGGATAGGAGAATAAGGCAGCGACGGGAGCGAAAAAACACATTCGTGCGGTAGAGCTAGGCTAGGATCTACGGGTCCGTTTTACGCGATCCTTTGAGTTCGCTTGAGTTTGAGCGCGTATCCTATCATTTCCAACTTCTTTCGACGTTTGCCGTATGTAGCCTAGCCTTTGCGTCCGCCTAATACGCATTTTAATAATTTGTTTACGTTCTCCATTTTGGATTTTAAAGAAGCTATATCTTATGGGGAGACGATCGTGCGTTGCGTCTATCTTGTTTCTACTCGCTAGAGATTGATTCATTTCCGGAATGGTTTAATTCTCCTATGCTAAAGTTTATTACATGATTAAAATTTTTAAATTCTGATTAAAATTTGAATAACTGCATGAATGGTCTGAGTTTTTGTAAGTTAGTGTTTCTTCTAACTTGTTATTGTTTTATCCTTACCGGTTGGGTTATTATTTTTCTAGACTAAATCCTAATTGTTTGCTAAGGTTTCACGATTGAAAAGGTTTCACGATTTTTGCGGTTTGCTTGTTAAAGAAAATCGGTTTGAATTTAAATTTGAAATTTAATCTCACTGTTGGCGTTTAAAGATTTAAAAAATGTTCGTCAAAATAATTGATTACAGTTAAATCGTCGCGTTCTCAAAAAAATACATCGAACTAAACGATTTACAATTTACAACAACGTTTCCAAAATAAAAAAAATGTATTAAAGGACTTTGTAACTTTATTGAAACAAAAAAAAAACTATCAACTGTGTGGATAAAAAACCATGAATGGTTACATGGTTTTTAATCCATTCAGTTGATAGTTGTTTTTTTTGTTTCAATAAAGTGACAAAGTGCTAAAATGAATCATCTTTTTTAAACGTAAAGACCTACTATGAAGATTCTGTCGTTGGAATGCTTTTTAGTTGCACGCTCGATAGTAAGCTGACAGTTCAATTGAAAAGCATGCGTTTGTATGAAAAAACGTGCCAACTAAAAAGCACAATTTTAATACTAGTTAGGAGATTGAAGTTCAACCAGTGTATAGTGAGATTATGTGTATGAAAAAAATTTCAGCCCTTTGTGTCTTCAACAATCGACATTGGCTTACAAACGGGATCATATAAAACATTCTCATTCCAGTATAACTGAACGAGCACGTGATTGTCGTTTGTCTATTTGAATTTGACAGTTAACTGAGGGGTAGGACAGTATAGTTTGGTGTTCCGTGGGGTTCAAAATGAACCAGCTAAAAAACATTTGTATTTATATTTTCCATCAGGTTAATTTGTGAGTAAATTTTTAAATGCTCAGTAACAGCGAGGATAGAGTGTGTTTTCAAATGCAAAAATCAACAAAAGTGTAAATTATTTGTGCACCTGGGGGCTTGTAATTGAACGAATAACATTGGACAGCAAACGTCAAAACCATATTTCAACGAAACAAATGTCAAGCTCCCTTCGCTCGCTTTGACGAAACAATTGTTAAAACGTCCATAATGCATAAAATAGTTCGTAATGCTGCTAATGTTAGTCATCTCTAATAATTTGTGGCACCGCGCGTAAAACAGCATACTTTCCGCTTCCTAGGCGAGAGTGCTCGTGTGCACCCACAGCCACAGTCATCATCGCGTCCGTGTCGCGTTCGTTCCGCGAGTGCTGGTGCCAAACAAGAAGAAAGTAGATCAGCTCACCAACTCCAGCGAGCGCGTTACAGCACACATACAGCGCCGTCCCGAATTGCATTCTCCTCCAGCGACGGAAATTCTTCGCTTGGCTGGGGGCCACAGCACGATCCGTGATCCACGTGAAAAGCAACACTACTACCCCCCCCCTGCACTGCCCCTCAGCCCTCCGCACTCCGGCACCGTGATCCGGGAGTGGCGGAATTGTCGGAAATGGTCGGTTCGGTGCAGTAAGGGAAACTGTGTCGGTGGCAAACGCATCAAGTGGTGTGTGCATCATGACGGTGGGTGCCTCCGAAGAAAGTGGCAATTGAAGGAAAGTGGATTGAGCGTTTGGTGCGGAAGCGTTTGCCAGGAGGTGTTACTGGTGTTGCACGCCATCGAGCCGTGCCAGGAGCGAAGAAAAGTGAGGAAAACGAGTCGCGTGCGCTCACATTCGTGTGCGTGAATGAGTGTGTGTGTGTGTTTTGAATAGTAGTGAAAATAATAATAAGCGAAGGTGTGCGAAGAAGAAGAAGAGTTTGTTTTTAATGTAACAACGAAGTGCCACTACTGCCAGAGGCCAAATTAGAAAGGGAAGAGATAGAGTGAAGTCCGTACGTTGTGTTGTTGGTCCGGGGTGGCTCGCTTGTGTGTTTTGCTTGCTCTCCTTGCGACTAAACCAGCACCCGGGCTGCTCAACGAATGCGGATGGTCCTCGCTTCGCCATCCTCAAGCGCATCCGGTCGTTTGCCTCAGCACGGCACCGCACTGCCACGAGCCAGCGACGACGAACGGTGGCACCCGAGGAGCAGCAGCATGAAATGAATCGACAGCAATGGGCTCGCAAACGTTAAAAATCCTGAGGCAGGGTGTGCTGGCCAGCTTGACCGGCGGCTGGTACTATGACGTGCATCAGAATGTCTTCTGCAATGCCGTCCATCTGTACATTTGGCTGTTTTTGTTGTTTCTTCCGTTCATCATTTATATGGTAAGTGTGTGGCAGTGGTAACGGAGGGTGGGAGTGCTATCCATTAGTTGTATGATTCATCGACACCGACGTTTTTCTGAGTCAGCTATTCGCAGCGGAAAACAAAACAAACTCAGCAGAATCAGTATCTTTCATGGACGATTCGGTTGATAAACAATACGACAACAGGAGCATGTCAGCAACACCCCATAGTGAACAATCATGACCAGGCAAGAGGCAGAATTATTTCACAACACGCATAAATGTCTGCTCCCGAAAAGGAATATCAATTTCAACAAGACGGCGACAGACGGCCCCGGTTATTGGTAGCACCGTTGACCTAATTAATCCACATGGTCGAGCGTGAAGCGATGGTTCCGTGTGTAGCCGAGAACGGATTACAGAACACTTTCTCGATACGCATCCGATACACACACCCAGTGTCGCGTCAGTAAGGAAAGGGCACGCTAGAAGTAGGTGCACTGTTTTCGCAACATGCATCAACAACGACAGCAACGACACACTGCGCCACCCTCTATAATGCTCACGTAATCCTAACCTCCCCCTCGGATCGGATGGTGGTGGGACGGTAGGTACCGTACCGTACGCGAGCAATGCAGGGAGGCATGAGACAAAGCCCTCAGCCGTTGTTTTGCTGTCGATTGATTCAAGTAGATCTCTCTGTCTTACCGTGCACGCAGCGGCGCGGTGTGCTGCTGCTTGTTTTTTTTTGGTCTGCTCAGTCCCAAGCGGCCTTTATCCGGGCCCGTGCTGTGCGATGGCAAACGCTATTACACTCTTGACCATGGCCTTGTTTCATAATAATGTTTTAGAGACGCGCGCGCGAATCGCACGAATCATCATCCCGTGAGTGAGGTGATAAGCAAGGGTCGAGGCGGGCACGTGTCTAGCGGGAGGGTAGGTCTTTGCATACTTTCTTCTCGCGTGTAGGAGGTTAGTGAGAGCGCCAGCGAAGATCATTCAAAGGCAAAGGTCATTTGCGAAACGTTTACGGCATGGCCGATGATGATGGTACGGGCCAATCAAACTTTAATGTATATTATTTTACGAACCACCGAGCACTTGTCGGCCTTGCCCAGAATGGAGAGAATATCTGTAGCTGAAATCGTCTTGCACTAGTTTCACTTGCCCGACGCGTTTGTTGCTAAATCCATTGCCCTAACGTGCGCCAACAGCAGCGGGCCCTTGGCAGTCGTGTGACTTTCCCACTGGCTCGGGCTTTGCGTTGCTTGCTGCTGCGCCGGCCTGCCTAATGCCGTTACCCGGGCGCACGAATTTACCGCACCGAACAACAGCAGTTTCTAACAGTTTTTAATTCGCCTCTCGAGCATTTCGCTTAATTTTTGTCTTTCCCAATTTCCTCCGCCGAAGCTTGAGCGCGCGTGTGTCACTGACTCCGGCCTGGCAATGGGGGAAAAACTAGTCCTAATTTATTAGCGAGTCGCCACAAAGACACAAACACACACGCGCACACTGAAAGGCCGGTGTAACCTGTCTAACATCTATCTTCTGTGGCTACGACCAGTTTTCCGGTAGTTGGGGGTTGGTGGGCGAGCCTTTCATTTGCCGTGCCCCGGTGCATTTCATTGGAGGAGGAGGAGGAGGGGGGAGCAAGAAGGTGAAGGATGCCCACAACGAACGACTACGGCCGACAGAGCCGTTCGGACCTGTTCGCACTTTCATTTCTTGTGCGAATAGTGGTGTTGGTGAAGGCATGTTCTCTAGCAAGCGAGGGGGAGAGAGGGTGCACGTTGGAGACATTTATTGTGCGGTGTAATGCCGAGTGGCCGAAGTATGGCGCTAACATCCTTGTTATTTGTGGATGTGTGTGGCACCGTTACGGACGAACGTTTTTTTTTTGTTTGGTGGAGTGAAAAAGAGATGCAATACTACCACCAGCTTTTAGGGTTTAGTAGCTCCAAAATCCATTGTTTGGCTGGTCATGTGCTGGTGCGGATAATGTATTGTTCCTTTACAATGTAACAAACAGCCTGTCTTAGAAGGCGGCAAGAAAGGCAAAATAATTAGTTCTACATCCAAAACCTTCCAAAACATTATTCATTGCGTCAACAAAGTGTCGTAGAATGCTGGAGAACCTGCTGTCAAACTTAGGCTACACATGTTTGTCACCCATTTTGGCACAGATCTTGGCAATGGTGTGTTCTTGTGACCTTTTGCCTGTCAATGCATGAGTCATACTTTCCTTAGATTGTCTGTGTAGATCCGTGGCGGCCGATGATGGGCGAAGAAAGCAAAGGAGAAGAACGAGAGATAAGCATTGACGCCGGTGCCCAATGTGTTGTGTGTTGACCGTGCAATGGTTCGGTCCCGGGTTGGACTTGATCCAACAAGCATCAACGGCTGGACGAATATTTAATTGACAATCTGATGAGCGCACCATTGTTGTAAGCGTTGATAATAATCCCACAGATACACACATGGACATGGACACGTACACACCCACACACATCGTCTTTCATCACGTGCAGCTAAACGGTTGGGGTTCTATTTTGGGCAGGGGTTTTTTGAAGGGTTTTGTTTTTATCGGACAAAAACACTCAATAATCATCCCCATGCCAATTTGCTAACGTTTGTTTGTTTTCGTTTGCTTCACGCTTATTCCAGTACTTCCCGACCACCGTAGCGGTGTGGAGCGTTTACTGCGTGCTGATCGCGATCATCATCACGTTCTTCAAGATGGTGAACGTGGCGCTGCACCGCATGTACGACCGGGCACGTACACTGTCCGAGACGAACCTGAAGAAGCCCGGAAGCGCGAGCTCGAAAGTGCCGCGCGAAGCGGGCGCCGGCATCGGTATCGGCGGCTCGGGCGACGACGAGCCCGGCATCGAGATGCAAATCCTCGGCACGGGGGAGGTGGCCGGCAGCACGCCGCCGGCGAACATGTCGTCGCGCACGTCGGTGGAGCACCACAGTGACGAGAACAGCTACGCCAACAGTGCGATCTCGATCGACTACCAGGAGCAGGTGACGAGCACGATCGATCTGAAGGTAGACGTGCATCGGAAGAACAGCTCCGAGTCGAGCGACAGCGGCCTGAGCGGCGGCGGCGGAGCGGCTGGCAGTGGGCCCACGGGTGCCGGCACCGGTGGCGTGGCCGGCGGCGCAACCGGTGGCGGTCTGGTCGGTGCGGTCGTGCCGTCGGCCGCCTGCAGCGATGCCTGCTTTCGGAGCGACCGCATTGCGGAGGCGAACAACGAGACGCCGTTCGGTGCGCCGGTCGTCCGGTACGGCGGGCCGGTGAAAACGCACACGGCGGAAGTGTGCAGCACGGGCACGCACAAGCGTTCGCTTTCCACGCCCAGCCAGGACCGGTTTTCCGAGCTGGTGCTCGAGACGGTGATGCGCGAGATGACGCGCGAGTTCGGCGATTTGCCGCTGGCCGCCAACGGTGCTACCGGCGCTGGCGGTGGCGGCAGCGGGAAGAGCGGCGAGGCTGTGGCGGGCTCGCGGCTGCTGGGCGCGCAGTCAAACGCCTCCCTGCGGCGGCATCAGTACAAGTCGAAGCGGAAACAGCGCTTCATGAACAGTCAGCTGCAGCGCCAAATATCGCTCGATTCGGAAAAGCTGAACGGTAGCAACGTGTTTGCGGACGAGCTGGCCGGATGCGATCAGGGCAAGTTGGGCGGTGAGATGCCCGACGGTGGGGCGCGCAATCGGCGACGGACGACGGGCGGCGCCGGCGGCAGCAGTACGGATGCGGGCGGGGTCGGCCCCGAGGGAGGGTTGCAGCTGCAGCGGCACCTTAGCTCGGACGATCAGAACAACAAATCGGTCGGCTCGTTGTTCCACCATCAGCTGCACCATCACCACCACCACCATCACCATCACATGCTGGCGCTGCAGAATCTCGACCCCGATCTGTACATGGATCACAACTACACGAAATCGGCGGTCCAGCTGGCGATAGCGGACACGGGCAGCGGGAACGATGCGTCCGGCAAGATCACGTACCTGCTGCACCAGACCACCCCGATCCGGCGGGACTCGAGCAGCACCATGTCGGCGCTGCAGCTGCCGACGATCGCGAGCAGCAGCAGCGGTCCGGTCGGCGCATCCAGCGTCGGGGGAGGCGTGTCGGGGGACGGTGTCAGTACGGCGGGCCTGGGGGCGGGCGGTGATCGGGCTGTCAGCAGGGGCGGCAACAATGCGTCCGGCAAGCGGCGCAGACACTCGAACACGGCCGCCAACACGGCCGGCGGTAACGGCGCGGGCAGACCGCTGCCCCGCTCGCTGACGTCGGTCCGACGGATTAAGAGTGCCGCGCTGGAAACGTGCAGCCCCGCCTCGATACCCAACCTGACGCCGACGCACCCGAACAGCGTGGAGGTGATCGGTGGGCAGACGCTGCGCAACCCGCGCCACACGGTGCTGCCGCCGCCCAGCAAGTGCTTATCGCGCAATCCGTACCTGAACTTGTTTACGAAATCGAACGAAGGAAGCAGTGGAACCGGGCTGGTGGACGTGTGCGGCGGCGGTGGCGTGGCGGGAGGGTCGTCCAGCTTCGCGGGCGCTGGTTGTGATAGTGCTGCTGCCTTCGAATCGGTGCTACCCGGTGCGACCAATGCCGGCAGCGACCCGGTCTACCCGATCGCGGAACAGTCGGACGAAAGTACGCCGGTAAAGAGTGCGGCCGGGACGGGCAGGGTGATGGCGCGGGACGAAAGTACGCCTCCAGTGCAACGGTTCGATCTGCACTCCGACTCCGAGGATGGGCTGGAGGATGACGACGAGGACGAGGAGGACGAAGGGGACGGCGAGGAAGAGGAGGACGACGAAGATGATGATGTAGATGAGGAGGAGGAGAACATCGAGCAGGAGGCGCCGGGTCGGGAAGAGCGATCGCGGCAGGAAGGAGAGGAGCTGCGGGGGGAGAGCTATTATGCCGCGGAAGAACTGAAGAAACCCGACAGGATAGGTGATAGTGAAGAGGATCTCACACTGCACGACCAGTTACGACGATTGCACCACCAACAGCAACAGCAGCAGCAGCAGCATCAACCAAGGATGTCCGAGGGGGTGGATGATTCGCTGGAAGACGCGGCTGGCGTTGAATCGGACATGGAGCATCCGGACAGTGGGCCACAGTCGACCGATTCCGACACGGAAACGAATGCGGGCTCGCGTTCGCCGCTGCTAGAGCCGCGAACGCATCGAACCAACTCCGAGCAGCAGGTCGGGGCGGCCACCATTGTGGAGGCGAAAAATGCGGCCTGCTGCGCCATAGTGCCTCCGAAGCTGATTGGCAGCGAGGTGAAGAAGACGTCCTCGAGTCCAACGATCAGCTGCAGCGACAGTAGCGCACTGCACCTGCACCATCACCACATGCTGCGTTCGCCGATGAAGGCGTTCGAGGAGACGGGCTGCCTGTCGTCGAGCGACTGGGAGCAGGCAAGCGCAAGCTCCAAAGATCTGCTCATCGCGAAGGACGGTGCGGTGGCGAAGGAGGGACACGGTGCGAGTGGAGCACTGAAGAAGGCTGTGGCGACTAGTGAATCCGACCCGCAAATTCCTGGCTCGAGTGGTGCAGCTAGCAAGACGAAAACGAACGACGAAGCGACCGCCGGCTGCTCGGCTGTAACGGACACAGCAAACGGCTCCACCCTGTCGGTCGCCCAACTGCAGCAGCAGCAGCAGCCGCGCAACTTGGGTGCGATACCGAAAACATCTCCACCCGGCCGCAGTGCCAGCGTGCGGCGGTTGAGCGTGGAGGAAAACTATCCCAGCACGAGTAGCAAGATCTACAATCGGTCCCTTTCCCAGCGACTGCTCGCCGAGCGCATACCGGAAAACTCCACTGCCGCGCCGCTAATCACGTTTCTCAACTACCGGTCCGATGTGCCAATCCCGCCGATCTATCTGCCCGGGAACAGTGCGCTGTCGGAGCAGCAGACGGCTAGCTTTACCTTTCGTCGACCGGCACCACTGCCCGCGCGTCCCTACCGCCAGCTGAACTGCCGCTTGCGCATGCTTAAATCGGATGGTGGCAGTGAGGGCGGGGCCGGCTCGTCGTCGCTCGCTCAGTCGGGTGTATCCTCTTCCGCTGGAGCGGCAGCATCGAGCACCGGCACGGCCGCTGCCGCTGGAGAGTATTGGCGGGACGATGATAATAACAACTGCAACTACTGCCTGGACGCACTGGAAAGTCCGCAGACGCGGTTACAATCCCTGGCCACGGCCGGTGCTGCTGCAGGTGGAGGTAGCTTTGCTGGCTATCCTGCCGGCGCACGCAGCATCTGTCACGATGCGCTGATGCCGGGAACCGTCGGAGAGGTGCCTTTGAATTTCTACGTCACGGACGATTCCGATCGGTGGTTGCGCTGCGCGGCCAACGTGCTAAAGGAACGGTTCGGTGCGTTCAACCATCATCTGCACTCACACCACCACCTGCACCACCACCATCATCACCATAGGACGATCAGCATTAGCGGTCCGTCGACGAGCGGCACATCGGGCGTGATCGGCGGGCTGGGCAGTGGCGGTGTTGGCGGCAGCAGCGGTTTGGCATCGGGCGGCCCAACGGGCGGCACGATCTCGTCCGCCGGCGATGACTTCAACACGGCGTCCATCAATTCGGGCAGCGGCATCGCGGACAAAACGATCGTCGCCTCGACCGATTGCAGTCTGTCGCGGGCGCAAAGCACGATCGACGTGGTGCCCCACTCGATGTTTGGCGAATCGGGACCGAAGGTGCGCCCGAAGCGGTACTACAAGCTGTCGCTGCGGTTTCTGTGCTTCCGGGAGCACCTGAACATATCGATGAACCGGCTGCAGCTGCTGGCGCTGTTCGATCGCGACACGAGCTGGGTGCAGGTGGTGCTGGCGATCGCGCTCTGCACGCTGGTCTCGCTGCTCGGCTCGCTGGTGCTGTTTCAGAAGTTTTACGAAGATCTGTACGCGTTCATCTTTTGCTTCGTGATTGCGGGGAGCCAGTACTCGCTGCTCAAGAGCGTGCAGCCGGATGCGGCGTCCCCGATTCATGGCTTCAACAAAACCGTCACCTACTCGCGGCCGATCTACTTCTGCCTGTGCTGTGGGCTGCTGCTGGGTATTCATCAGCTGCTGCGCGAGTATCAGCTCGACATGGGGCGCGACACGGTGTCGATCGTGCTGTTCGGCTCGCCGATCTCGATCGTAGCGTTTCTGCAGTCGGCTCAAACCGTACTGAAGTATGTGATACTGTTCTTTCCGCTGCTGTTCTGTCTGGGCCTGTTTCCGCAGATCAACACCTTCACCATGTACTTCCTGGAGCAGGTCGACATGCATCTGTTCGGGAGCAATGCGTCCTGCAGCCTGCTGGCGTCCTTTCTGTCGGTGGTGCGATCGATCGTCGCTTGCACGCTGCTGTTTGGGCTCGTGTACGGCGCACTGTCCGAAACGGGAACGCAGCACGTGCTGTTCTCCATGTACTGCGCGTTTCTGGTGACGGTGTCGTACCATCTGTCGCGCTGCGCCAGCGACTACACCTACATCTGGGCAGTGATCAAGTCGAGCCTGCTGACGCACTCCGACTACGATGATGCGTCGAGCAAGGAGGATTCGAAAATATCGTCCGACTCGGGTGACGACGGCAAGGAGGATGGGCAGCGCCATTCGAGCGGTGACGGTGGGGCCGGCGGCTCGGCCCGCTCCACCGACGAGATGAACCGGGACTTCGACGAGGAGGCGGGACGGGATGCAGTTGCCAAGGAGCTGGACGATCCGCTGCCCCGCAAGCTGCAGGATACGGTGACGGCTCGCCTCAAGAACGACGCGGTCGTGTGCGTGGTGCTATCGGTGGCCATGTTCAGCCTGCACTGCAGCACCGTGTTTACCGTGCTGCAGCCCGAAATCAATCACGTGCTGCACTCCGGTGCCTGCATTCTTGGCTTCCTGATGCATTACATCGTGCCACAGCTGCGCAAACATCTGCCCTGGCTGTGCATTGCGAAGCCGATCCTGAAGCCGGAAGAGTTTGGCCTGTTCGAGGTGCACAAGCTGTCGAAGATAATGTGGTTCGAGACGATGTACGTGGTGCTGTGCTTCTTCGAGCGTAACATCCTTTACCCGCTGATCTTCATCAGCGCACTGACCGCCGACTGCGGACAGATTGCGGACAAGTTTGGTCTCACGTTCGGTTCGATCCTGATCGTAATGTGCAGCTTGAAATGTAAGTTTATAAAGACGCTCACGAGGAGGAGTTATTAAAACATGTATTTATTCTATTACAGGCGTTCGAAATGCGTACTCCGACACTGGCAGCCAGTACGTTATACTCATCTTTACGGTGCTCTTCTTTCGATCGGACTACAAAATGTCGAGTGAAACGTTTCTTTTGGACTATTTCCTCATTTCGATCCTCTATCGTAAGATTGCAGAATTCTTGCTAAAGGTAAAGATTATCACTAATATCCCTCTCAATTGGCTCAATTTTTAATTAACGTTGTGTGTACGTTGTTCTCGGATGGTTTCAGCTACAATTTGTGGTCACATACATCGCACCGTGGCAAATAACGTGGGGCTCCGCGTTCCACGCCTTTGCCCAACCGTTCAGCGTACCGCACTCGGCGATGCTGTTTCTGCAGACGGCGATCAGTGCAATCCTGTCAACACCTCTCAATCCATTCCTTGGTAAGAAGCGTGTCATCTGGTCCTTTTTCCCATTAGGCCTAACATTTGTTTGCCCTTCTCTTTTCTTATAGGAAGTGCCATATTTCTCACCTCGTACGTACGCCCGATTAAGTTCTGGGAGCGTGACTACAACACACGGCGCATCGATCACTCGAACACCCGGCTGAGTTCGCAGCTCGAGCGCGACCTCGGTGCGGATGATAATAATCTGAACAGCATTTTCTACGAGCACCTGACGCGATCGCTGCAGCATTCCCTGTGCGGCGATCTGCTGATGGGCCGCTGGGGAAACGTCAGCCAGGGAGATTGCTTCGGTAAGAAACGAGCTGAGGGAGATTGCCATTGCCGGCGCAGTGTTTGCTGATTGTGCTTTTCTCTTTCCCTAGTGCTTGCCTCTGATTATTTAAACTGCCTTGTACACATCATCGAACTCGGCAACGGGCTGTGTACGTTTCAAATGCGTGGCCTCGAATTTCGAGGCACCTACTGTCAGCAGCGCGAAGTCGAAGCAATCTCCGAAGAGGTGGAAGATAATATCGGTAGGTTGACGGTTTGGCGCTGGCGCAGGCGCTTTCTTTACAACGGCGGAATCTAATACACTGCGTTTGATCATTTAACAGGATGCTGTTGCTGTACGATCGGCCATTTGCCGCGTATGTTAAGTGCCAATGCCATGTTCACGACGCGCTGGTTAGCCTGGCAAGTGATGGCTTCCAAGTACGTGCTGGAGGGTTACTCCATCTCAGATAACTCGGCCACTGCCACCATGCAGGTGTTTGAGTTCCGCAAGGTGCTCATTTCATATTACGTAAAGGTAAGTCAGGGGCAATAAGATTCCGACTGGCTGTTTGCGCAGTGTCTTACTTGTTCGTTGTCCTATCCAGAGCATCATCTACTACACGCTCCGATCGCCGAAGCTGATGAGCTGGCTGCAGTCGCAAGCGATAGAGGAAGCGCTCGAACACACCACCGACCGGCAGTTTGTGGATTTGGACCCAGTGTTCAACATCAACCTGGACGACGACTACGACTCGCGGGCTGCCGGCATTACGCGCAGCAGCTTCTGGTGTGTTTACGGCGACTGGATACAGTTTTGCAGCGACAAAAAGCGCCAGCAGCTTCAGGCGGCCCTGAACGAGCGAACGCCAAGGAAAACTACCGGAGCGGCAACGGCTACTGCTACCACTGCTGCCCCATCAACCGCCACTCCTGGCGATAGTGGAGCTGGGAACTGTTTCGTTTCGTCATCATCGAATGCGAATGTTATGAAAGCAGATAGTGCCAGCGGTGCGACAAAGGACGGGAAAGGATCGTCGGGTGGTGCTGTCGGCACGAACACCGGATCGACGGTACTGGATGGCTGGATGGAAGCAGGATCGGCAGACAGCAAGGCAGAATGTGGCGAATCTAGTGGGACAAATGGGAATACTGTACCAGCGGGCACGTCCTCGACCGGAGCATCGGCCGGATCGCAAGCGAATGGGGCGGGATCAACGAACAATGCATCGAATGGGTCTGCCAATGGGACGTCGTTTTTCAAATCGGTACGTAAGGCATCCGATAAAACAGGAACACACTGATGGTAGAGCTTTTAAATTAACACATATAGTTTATTCTCTTTTACAGAACCGTGACTCCCTGGTGACCTCGTTGTGTATGTCCTTGGCGCTGTTGGCGCGGCGCACTCTTGCCACCGCCAGCCACAGTTCCTCGTGCGGCGTAGAGTTCTTTCTGCACGGGTTGCACGCGCTGTTCAAAGGCGACTTTCGTATCACCTGCCCGAGGGATGAGTGGGTGTTTGCGGACATGGAGCTGCTGCACGGTGTGGTTGCGCCGGCAGTGCGAATGTCGCTGAAGCTTCACCAGGACCACTTTCTCTGCCCGGACGAGTACGACGATTACAGCAACCTGTACAATGCGATCGACTTCCACACGAAGGAGCTGGTGATTTCGCACGAAGCCGATCCGCTGTGGCGCAATGCGGTGTTGCGCGGGACGCCCAACTTGCTCGCCTTGCGCCACGTCATGGACGACGGGTCGGACGAATATCGCGTCATCCGGCTGACGAAGCGATTTCTTACCTTCCGGGTGATCAAGCTGAATCGCGAGTGTGTGCGTGGCCTGTGGGCTGGGCAGCAGCAGGAGCTGATCTATCTGCGCAATCGCAATCCCGAGCGGGGCAGCATACAGAACGCAAAGCAGGCGCTGCGGAACATCATCAACTCGTCGTGCGATCAGCCCATCGGCTATCCGATCTACGTGTCGCCGCTCACGACCTCCTATGCCGAAACAAACGCACAGCTCTGCCGAATAATCGGTGGCGAGATAACGCTGGAGAAAATTCAGTCCATGCTGATCCGCATCTGGAAGCGCATACGCCAGCGATGCCGGGAAGGGTGCAGCAGCGGCAGTGCCATCATCGAGGGCGAAATGACGGAAATGCAGGGCGTGTACTGCAACACACCGACGCCGAACAACACGCTGTCGGGCACAGCGGGCACGCTCTCGTACGGCAGCCAGAACATGTCGATCTCGGGCGCAGCGGCGACTCGCGGCAGTATGGCGAGCATTAACAAACCGACCAGCTCCACGCTGCTGGCAGGATTTTTGATACGCGAGAGGGACGCCGAACGGGAAGCAATGGCGATGGGGACGACGGGTGTGCGCGAACGGAGCACTATTGCCAAGCGGAACGTTGGCAGCACGAGCAAGGACCGCATCGATTGGGCCGCACTGCAGATAAACAAGCGCGACTCGTTCCGCGAGGTGCTGGCGGAAGCGGTCGCTGCAGCTGCCGGCGGTGCTAGTGGCAGCGGAAACGACAGCTCTGTCGGAGCCGACGATGAAAGCCAGAGCACTGCTGGCGGCAGTCCTAACTCGACGTTGAAGCAGCAGGGAAGCGTTGAATCCACGTCCGGTCTGGCTAGCGGGTACGTCCACAAAGCGAACGTTCCTTCGTCGATGCTTTCGGGTGGTGGATCGGGGTTTAGCGCGGCCCTAGCGAGCGGAGGTAATGGGGTCGCTGCCGGTAGTCGCATTCCCGGGGTGCCGGGAACGTTGACCTTTACCCTCTCACCACCGGACGATGCTCCGTACTCGCTGTTTGTGATGGCGGAGGCGCAGCCGGACGAACCAAAGACCAGTGTGCAGTGGATGCATTCGCCGCCAACAATCGGACTGAACAAGAAGGTGATCATCGTGGATGCATCCCAGGTAGGTAGTAGGATCTAATCGGAAGACCTCGGTCAGCTTCTTTAAGCTAGTGAATGTATAGATTAAAATTTCCAATTGGTTTTTTTCCCAGATATATGACTGCCTCGATCTGGGGCGTCGTATCGACGTGACTTGGCCGAATGAACAGTTTCGGTCGAGTGGAGGACGCTCATCGTGGAAAGAATGGAGCCCACAGGAAGGTATGGTGGGAAACGTGGTACACTACTGGCAGCCGAACCATCCCGACCATCACTACCGATCAAACGTAAATCGCACCATCCTGCTAGTTAAGATCGGCGAACGGCATGTACCGATCGGTGAAAAGGGTATAAAGGAGTACAACACGATCGGTTTGGTTGCAGCGGAAACTCTCCCCACTACCGTGCAGGGTGATGAATCTAGCAGGAGTGGCGTCGCGCCAGGACGACAGCATTCCCTGGAGGCAGTTAGTGAGGATATAACATCTGCCATTGCCGTAGACTCATCGACGATTGTGTCCAGCGATCGTGCGTCAACCGAAGCGAATGACATGCAGTCCTCCCCACAGAGTGAAACACAGATAACTTCCACAACCGGCAATATAGCGAGCCAGGGTGGCACTGAATCCGAACCAAAGGGTGTACCAGATAGCATGGAGGAGCCTGCCGAGTCGTCGGTGGACGCAGCGCAAACGAAATAGTACCCGACTGGGGGCCGCACACGAAAAGCATCTGTTGCATCTCGAAGCACTCGAAAGACATCACATACGTTAAATGTGTTGCTTTAATTAACTAAGGAGGTTTTTGCGTGAAGGTTGGTAAGTTGTAGAACGAACTACACTACGACTGTAAATAGCTATTTTCATCATCGCCTTATTCATGTTATAGTTTAATTGTAGCGAAGCGTGGTTTGTTGTACGTGTTCGTTTTTTGTAGTTTTCGTTGGCATCTCTGGCTTCTATTAGGGCATCAGCTTTTTCACTTGATTGCACTAAGCTGCTAGATATGCGTAACGTAAACTTCACGAAATGAAGCACGGTATGCGTTTAGGTACCAAACAGAGGGGCGTTAAAGAGAGTGATAAGGTGCAAGCATGAAGAATTTGATAAGCGTAATGATAGAGAGCGGTTAGGTATTAGGGACAACGTTTCCTACCTACAAAGTAACACGTAACATATGCAAAAAAACCGATATCGAGTGAGTCAAAATTGTATCAAACAATGTTCCACTGTTGTTGAACAGTTTACAGTATTCGTACGATTTAGCTTCAATTTGCTCCGTTGTGTTGTTTACTCTTTTTCTTTAATCTCAAAGATTCACAAGACAAGTCACTTGTTTTTAATGCAATATCAATGTTTTTTTTTAATGTTTCTCTACATAACTGTTTCGTGTATCATGTTATCTGTTTTGCTTTTAACACTCAGCAATAGTTTAAAAACGAGATTGTGCTTCATCTGTTTTCATGTTATTGTACGCATCCTACAAACATATTCCATGCGTCCCCCGATAGTTGTTTTCACAAGTCCTTTAGGCTTCAGAACGTAATATTTTCCGCACTTTCTATTACACAAGCTCTACTTGTGTACAGAATTTTAAAACTGTTTTACTAGCTAGAAAAATAAAACAAAAGCCGGAGAGCGCAGGGAGCGTAGATCGTTGAGCTAGGCCACCTCCTATTCCCCCATCATCATCACCTTTAGCATGAAACCGATTGATCTGTTGCGTATGCGTGAGTTATGTAGCGAGAGCGTAAGCGAAATGCCCGCAGAAAATCGCAAAAATAAGAATGGAATCGAAGGAAACAAACGCGATGAAATGTGATAATTAACGTTTAAGTGAAAACAAAAAAAAATCATATATAGATATGGTGTAAAGTAGATAAAAGATTGAAAGGCTTGCCTCTAATGTTTGCTTTAGGAATGGTTTTAAGGATTGTAAAGAGAAAAAAAACATAGATAGGACCAGACATAGTTGAAGAAAAAAGTCATGCGAAGAATTAAAATAGAGAAATCATGGAACTAACCAACAATGCTATATTCGGCACTCGTTTACTCGTTATATCGAAAGTTCGTTAAATTATTATGTAGAGTTCAAGAAATGACGTTTGCAACCAAACAAAGCAGTAAGACAACACGATACGATTTCGCATTCCGCGGACGATACGAGTGGAGCAGGGACACAGAAAGGGAGGGGGGAGAGGGTGAGAGAGAGAGAGAAAGTAGAAAAACACGATCCTTGAAGGAGGAATTAAGACTTGAGCCGGAGGAAGGAAGCGGGAGGAAAACCTGTACATTCTCCAGCCGGACTACACTGAAGAATGCTTATACCTTACTTTACGATATCCGCGTTCGTTCGATGAATTGATGAAGATTATTTTTTAGAGTAGTTAGCCTAGTTAGTTAATTACTTTACACCGATCATCAGAGATACGACGAAGGTGGAGGCGGGTACGACGGTCACGGTAGTTTGTTATCAAGTATCACAGGAGAGCGGAGCACTGGAGTCCCCAGTCACCCAGAAGCGCTGTGGTTATCGAATCGAACGCCTAGAGAGGAGAGTTACTGCTATTTTTACTATTGTCTACTAGAACATGTTGATTTGTTCCATACTATCTCGCTTGTGTAACGTTTGTATGTATATATCGGTTAAACTAGAAACGAAACGAATGGGGGCGGTAAACGGCGAATGGCGAGCGGAAGGTGCGCGAAGGCGCTAGATAATCGAGCAAGAGCACAGTTGCGCAAAGATACGTGAGCATGCCCTTACAACATTACACAGCTAACTATCAAGCAACTATGAATAGGGATCCAAACCAAACAAACAAAACAATTGAACGAACAATGGTGACGAACCGTGAGGAGCCTGAATCTTTGGCGAGAGGTGGCTAGTATTTTTTTCTGTTATCATATAATCAAACTCGCTCATGGACATCTTTGAACGGATTCACAAGTTATGCCTTTTTTAACAAAACAAGAATAAAAACCAGAAACTTTTCAAACGTACCGAATTAAAATGCGAACCTTGTCCGCGCGCCTCACGGCAAATGTAAAACTGATCCGAAAAGTGACGTATTTCGATGGTTCTTTCTTTCGTGATAAACTCTAATACATCAACTAGATACACGGTACTCAAGTGGTATCTACTTGAGCGAACGAAATTTATTACGCACCAAGCTTACACTCCGGCATTCGATTAGTTTTACCTTACTGGCTATCGATCGTTCGTTTAAGTAACTTTTCCTCAAAACATGTTCGGCATGCTCTGAACACTGTCGTTTTATAGAATAAAATTATGCATCGCTACGGTTCTACTTTACAAAAATATTCATCCTTCGCGTTTTTTGGATGGGGTTGATTTAGCAGCTTTCCTGTTTGAACGCACGAAACCTGGTTGAGTTTAATAAAAACGAGTTGTTTGCAACTCTAGCAGCAGTTTGCTGTGTTTGGAGGAAACGCGCACAATATCCCCGTTTTGTAAAGTGTTGTCCGTCGCTTTTCTCTTCTCTCACACGGCGGACATTTGCATTCTTGGTTGCTAAAGATTCATAGTATCATATAGTAGCTTGACAGTTGTATCGCCTACAAAAACCATACGTTTTTCATTAACCATATCTGTAATGTGATTCTATCTGCACTTTTGGTCGCATAAGTATAGGGCATTAAAAGATTAACACTAACTTCACCTGCACAGACAACCTTGTCCTGAGCGTTGTTTGAGTGTGAGGAAATTGGAGCATGCTGAGTTCACCTACGTCACCGTTCGGGCATAGATCACAAAATTTTGTAGGCACATTAGATGTCTGCCAGGAATGTTTAACCCACCCCTTTGCGAATAATCCTCATACCACAGTCGAGGAATCACATCGGAACACGATAAGTGTGTGTGTGTGTCTATGATTGTCGTTGGATCTAGTAAAAATGCTTCAATCTTGTTCAACGAAGGTGTTGTAAGTGGTATAAAATGTCCCATTGCTCCCGTTTTACGCTACCTATCGCACACCCAGGGGCTGGAAAATCGAACGTTTTTCGAGATGCACCACTACTGTTGTTAGCCGAGCAGTTGATGAATATCACATTGTTATCAGCTGAGGCGTTTAAAAACCAAAAAACAGACGTTAAAAAGAATACAAGTAAAGTGAGGCAAAACCACCCCAAGTCGTGTGCAGTGGCGCGGTACCCCGGTGTGAGTGTGTGCTGATAGGACGCTTTTGTATGCCTAATTGGAAAGTTGTTACTAATTTTTGTTTTCTCAATCAACTACATCGACGCTTACGCTAACTTTTTACAATTAGAATCCCCAATTTTGGTTGGGATTCGGGCTTAAGGGTGTGTGTATTTTTCCCTAAGGTTTAGGTACCCCAATATCCTCTTTTGCGGGTTTTTGCCCAAGACCAAGAAGGAAGGACGGCAAAAGGAGAATTAATGCTAATCCTTCCTTGTCTGGCGAAAATGATAATCGTTTTTGGACGGCAATGAACAATGTTTTTAGCTTATGAAAGGAAACGGGAAGGAACGGGAAGACACAGGGGGACATGAATGAAACAAAATGGGACTACACATAATAAAAGGGACTACAATAACAGAGAACTAACCACCGAGCACCACTACCCTATATCAGTCGCTCCTCCGGCGGTGGCTTAAGCACGTTGTCCATCTCCAGTCTTGGGTTGCAGTACTCCTGGGCGCTCGGGCTGTAGGTGCCGCGGGTCGCGCGCTTATTGCGCGCCATCACCAGGAACGTACCGATCAGCGCACCGGCTATCGTTAGGATGCCGATCACGACCGGCACGACGATCAGTGCGATGTCCGCACCGGATGCTTCTTCGGCCTCTAGTGTCGCCTGTAGGGTGGAAGATGCATTTGGACACACAGGGAAACATTATTGAAATTGTTGTACCATTTGTTAACGGGGTTTTCACTACATCATGCTTCTCTCTATGTGACAGGCAGTTTGATGCAGCATGCGATGTAAATGAAATCAATCTAAAAATGATACACTGTTAAAGAGTGTGCAAAGCATCAAGGAGGGGTAACCAAATAGTAAATCAAACGTCGATCAATTAAATGCGATCTGACTAAGTGATCTACCGAGAATTAATGCGATTTTTGTAAGTCTTGTTACCAAAATAAATGCCAAATCATACATAAGACTATCACAAACGTTGTGGTTAGTTGTGTGAGAAAGTACATTCTACGCAAAAAATAAACGTTAGACGTTAGTTAGTGTTAGTGTAAAAGTAGATGAACATATAAACCGTAACGAAATAGAAAGAAAAAAACAAAACCATGTACAGAGAAAGGTTCAGTATCTCGGCCATGGTGCGAAAAGAGTTGATTAGAGTAAGAATAGAACACTCCCCACAAAGTTATGAACATAGTAGTAGACCGTATCCAGATAGCTGATCTCATTGAGACTGTTATCGGCCTAAGGGCGACGATGTACCAGAAACGAGAAAGGTGAGAAAGAAGAGAGAGATGAGAATGCGTGAGAAAAGCGATGATGTGATGTATGGGTCCGATCGAGCGAGCGATCGGAGCGATCCGATGCCGCTATCTATGCACGAAGAACCGGCTGTTTAATGAAGCAATGTATGTGTGTTAGTGTTGCCGTCCACGCACAGACCGAGTGCGGGAATAGTGTTGAAGGTGGCACATACGCTGACATACCTGTTCAGAACAGTTGACACCCGTGTAACCGCCGGTACAGTTACAGTAGTACCTTCGCTCTCTATCACAATCCTCCACGCAGATGCCTCCGTTCAGGCAGACGTTCGGGTTCACCTGGCACGGATCGGACTGGGCACAGTCCTTCCCGCACATACCTTCCTCACAGTGACATCTGCGAAAAATGGACAGTTGATTAGCACAGTCAGAGTGACATCCACATCGCGCCACTGCGCCATACCAACCTGAAGGAACCTTCCGTGTTGATGCAGTGTCCTCGGCCACCGCAACTGATCCGTTCCTGCAGACACTCGTTGATGTCGTGCTCGCAGATCTTGCCATCGAACCCGGTACCGGTACAGTTGCACCGGTACTCGTTGATGAAGTCGATACATTGACCGCCGTTCAGACAGGGCGCCGACTCACACTCGTTCAGCTCCGTTTCGCAGAACATGCCCACGTATCCGGGCAAACAGTTACAGACGGGAATCTACGGAAGAAGCAACATTGTAAAAGGCGTTTTCTTTTGCCGCGGTTTTGTGACTTACCATTGCTTCCGTGTCACACATTCCACCATTTTGGCACGGTTCCAATCGGCAGAACGGTACGTCGCACAGCGGACCCGCATATCCGGCACTGCACGTGCAGGTGAAGTTGTTGCCGGTGGTCATATCTGTTGGAGAAGACACGCAGTTAGGACGAAATTCAAAGCAACGGGTGAGCTTAACTCCCCAACACGCAGGACGGCCTTTACTCACTGTATCCATCCACGCAACGGGAACCATTGCGACACGGCAGATTCTCGCACGTCACCAGCCGGAAGACATCGCACTGCGGTCCCGCATACTCCTCCGTGCACGTGCACGTGAACCCAGCGAGCAGATCCTGGCACACGCCCCCATTGTGGCACGGGTTGGAGTCACACTCGTTGATTTCGATCTCGCACAGCTGACCCTCGTAGCCCTCCACGCACTGGCAGGCGAAGCTGGCGACGCCGTCGACGCAGGTCGCCCCGTTCGCGCAGTTCGCCGCCAGACACTCGTCGATGTTTTGCGAGCAATCGTCACTCTCGTACCCGGCCGGACACTCGCACGCGTACTGCTCGGACGGGTTGCTGCAGACGCCCCCGTTCTTGCACGACTGCTGGAAGCACAGGATGCAGCCCTGCTCCGGCTGGCTCGAGTTGAGCGTGAAGTGCCCCTCGGTCAGATTGAACGTGTCCGGGTAGATGAGCTCGTGCGGGAAGTACGGCAGCAGGAACCCGCCGACCCGCGTCTCCCCCAGGCAGCCCTTGAACGACGAGCCCTTGTCGATGCCGCCGCTCACCACGGAGTTGTTCTCGATGTGGGCCATCTCGGGCATGCCGCCCAGGTAGATCTGCTGCCGGCCGGAGAACAGATGCCGGAACGCGAAGTAGTCAATGTCGGCGGTAAGGCTCGGCTGCGGATCGATCGCCGTCTCCCAGCCCTTCCAGCCCGCCTCCAGCTTGCCGCCCTGGCTGACCTTCACCAGCAGCGTGTGCCAGTCGTAGCTATCGTCCTCGCCGGCCAGCTCCCGCTCGAACCGGTGCGTCTCGGGCAGGTCGCCCGACAGCAGCCACGAGATCGTTACCAGCTGGCGGATGGTCGAGATCTCGAAGTACATATCGCCATCGTGCACGTACAGCAGCGTGCCGCCGAACTTGGTGCGGTAGGAAATTTCGATCGTGTCCATGCTGATGTCCTTCCGGTCTTTGTCGTTGAACGAGAAGACCAGCGGCTCCTTGTCGTCGTGGAACGTCATGTTGGAGATGCACTCGTAGCCGGCGTCCAGGTTTTGGCAGGTCGCATTCATCGGACACTTTTGCAGCTCGCAGAACTGAATGTCCTGGCAGTACTTGCCCTTGTAGCCTCGCGGGCAGGTACAGCTGGAAAGAGGAAAGGTGAATCATGAGTACGGTAAGAATGAGTGATGTCTGTGGTACTGCCGACTACTACTTTCTACAGTTCTCTGTACAGATCTGAACATGAAGTTAATGGAACTAGCGAGAAACATCGATCGGGAAGTGTCCCAAGGGGGTCGTCGATTTACCTAGCCACCGATAGCTTGTTCCAGAACTTTTTCATTTCCGCTAACGTGTCCACAAAGCTTAACCACTTGCACTGACTGTTCTGGCAGTCGAGCGAAAAGGAAGCGTGTGCCGTAAGCATGTTAATGTAAGGTCATGTAGAAAGAAATTATAGTTCCTGATTAATACGTGTGCATTGGGCGATCGTGTATGACACTGATTTGTTTACACTTTCGGTTAAGTAAACTAGCAAAAATACATTCCAAATACTCCATAGTCCATACGAGTCATTTCCAGCGAATGTTAGCTACTCTACACGTGAATCAAATGAAGCCATTCACTTACATGAAATCATTCCACGTGTTTTCGCAGTACGCATCGTGATAGCACGGTTGGCTGCGGCACAGGTCGTCCGACACGATACCCTCCAGCACGGAGGTGCGATCGATCGTGACCTGTCCGAAGGGGGCGGGCAGCTCCAGCCCCTCCGTTTCGTTGCCGAGCGGGTACAGCTCGACGATCATGGCGTGCGACCCGTTCGACACCTGCACGTCCTGTATGATGCCCTTGAAGTACTGCTTCTCCGAGTCGTCCTTGTACAGGCTGTTGATCGTGTCGGCGTTCGGCGGTGGCCCACCCAAATACAGGACCTGCGCGTTCAGCTGCCCGGACGTGGACAGCGTCTTGCGGAAGTACTCCGTGCCGTTCAGCTTCACCTGGATCAGGGTCGAGTTGCGGATCACCTCGATCAGGTGCAGATACCCATTGTCCAGCTTGTTGCCACCGACCGTGTAGCCTTCCGGCGTGTCGTTGAAGATCATGCGCACCAGCAGCTCGCCCTTGGACAGGAAGGCGGCGACGTACGAATCGTCGCTCGGCGACTGGTTGGCGTTGGCGTTCTGATTGTCCGGATCGGACCCAAGGTAGAACACCTGGCCGGAGGGTTTGCGCGTCCGGATGAACATGGAAATGTCCAGCACGGAGCGGATCGCTCGGCGGGCCACATCGCTCACCGTCACCTTCACCGCGGAGTTGGTCGTGTTTTCGTGCCCGAACGTCGCCGCGGTAATGTTGTACTTGCACGTGTGCCCCAGATGCGGCCGCTGGCAGCTGCACGAGAACGTGTGCCACAGATCGGTACAGTGGCCGTTCGAGTGGCACGGGTTCGGCTCGCACTGCGGCGTCCGGGGGCAGCCCGTGTCGATGTTGTGTAGGGTGGTGAACTCCTGCTCCTGGCCCGGTAGCACCCACTGCCCGTTGATGACGACGTCCTCCATGCAGCCGACGAAGCTCGACACGGCGCGGGCAATGTGTTTGAGGTAGGGCTGCGCCAGCGACGGGATCGTGCCGCCGAGGTACGTGATCGGGAAGGACGTGTTGCTACCGTTCGTGCCTTCGTACGAGTTGATCGGGTAGATCGTTTGCTCGTCGTTCGCGGACAGCACGAGATGGGAGGAGTTGATCGCCACGAACACCTTCTGCCATTTGCTGTTGTTCAGCTCCGATCCGATGAACACCCCGTCCCAACGGTTGAGCAGCGCGGAGTGCAGATTCAGCCGGCCATTGTTCAGCACCAGAATGTACGAGGTAGCGCCATTGCCGAACGCGAGTATACCGTTCGGCAGGGTGGTCTTAAACCGCAGCTGTATGTCGTAGCCCTCGTCCCGGGTCGTGTTGACCACGAGCAGGCTGCTCGCCACCAGCGACATGGTCGTCACCGTGTCACACGTCTTGCCCTGGAAGCCCTGGTGGCAGGAGCAGTTGAACTTGTGCTGCGTTTCGTTCTCCAGGTAGGGTACGCAGGTGCCACCGTTCAGGCACGGCTCGTTAACGCACCCCGTCAGCTGCACCGAGCAGTTCTTGCCGCCCCACAGCCCGTCGCAGTCGCAGATGTAGTTGTTGCGGCCATCCATGCACGTGCCGTGCACGCACGGCCGGTACTTGAGACACTCGTCAATGTCCGTCTCGCAGTGCGACCCTTCGAAGCCCGGGTCGCACTCGCACGTATAGTTGCCGACCCCGTCCACGCACGCGCCGTTCTTGCACGGATTGCTCTCGCACTCGTTGATGTTCGTCTCGCAGTTCGTGCCCATCGTGCCGGGCACGCAGATACACTCGTAGCCGGCCGCGATCGCGTACGAAAACGGCTGCGCAAAGTGCACCGGCAGTCCCTTGGCACCGGCAAGCGCCGGCGGCTGGTACAGGCTGTAGTTGGAGCGCTGCAGGCACGTGCCACCGTACAGACAGGGCACGCTTTCGCACTCATCGATGTCCTCCTCGCAGTTCTTGCCGGTGTACCCCGGGAAGCAGTTGCACTGGTAGTCGTTGATCTTGTCCACACATTCGGCCCCGTTCGTGCACGGGTTCGATTCACACTCGTTGATGTTCGTCTGGCAGTAGATGCCCGAGTAGCCGGTCGCGTTACAGTCGCACTGGAAGCCACCCAGCTGGTCGATACACCGTCCTCCATTTTGACATGGTTGACTCTGTAAAGGAGACACGAGGTTTCGGTTAGAATGATCCGCTCAGCTTGTACTGTTTAATACCCCATATTTTGCTTACCTCACAGTCGTCAATGTCGATCTCACACAGCCGACCGGTCATGCCCGGCACGCACATGCACGTAAAGTTCGCCACCTGATCGACACAGCTCGAACCCTTCGAGCACGGGTTGCTCTCACACTCATCAATGTCCACGCTGCAATCCTTGCCCGTGTAGCCCGCCGGGCAGATGCACTCGTAATCGTTCTGCTTGTTCTGACACTCGGCGTTGTTCTTGCACGGATGGCTCAGGCACTCGTCCACGTCCAGATCGCAGTTGAGGCCGGTGTAGCCGGGCGTACAGAAGCACCGGAACGAACCGGGCGTATTCTGGCAGATGCCGTTGCCGCAGATACCGTCCTTCTTGCACTCGTCGATGTCGTTCTCGCACCGCTTGCCCTCAAACCCGGACGTGCATTTGCAGGCGTATCCCTGGCCCTGCAGATAGCACGACCCGTTGTGCAGGCAGGGCGACGAAGCGCACGGATTGTCACAGTTCATGTTGTCCGGGCACTGGCACTTGCCGCCGATGCACCGGTACGGTTCGGCACAGTTAGCCGGACTGCAAAGCCCGTTGCCGACGGGCTGCTCACAGCGCGCCCCATCGTACCCGGGTGGGCAAAGGCAGGCCGAACCGTTCGGTGTGCAGCTGCCCCCGTTCAGACAGTTGCATTCGTCGGAGTACGGGAGTGCGATCGGAGATTCGCAGCGCGTTCCTGGCGTTGAAGGAAGAGTGTGTATTAGCATGCGGGGTTGCTGTAGGTGAAAGTAATTCTTCAATATTGCTACCAAGTATCCTCTGGTAGCAAAATTGTCGATTGCTTCCACAGTTACTATCTAAGAGGTGCAAACAGTGCGTGCCGGTGTGCACTAGACACTAAGCTACTAAAATTTTTGTGGTAATTTGCGTAACATAAGCCAACCTGTGTATCCGCTAGCACAAAGACAGGTAAAATTTTGAGCGAAGCCGGCGGGTCCCGGGGCCGGGACGCAGCTGGCACCGTTGTAGCAATAGCTAGCGCATGCATTAGTGAGGGCCTGAGATTTCTGTGCACTTGTGCCGGCGGCATTGACGTTGGTCGCGATCGTGGCGGTGGCGGCGGCAGTGACCTGCTCTACGCAAAGCCCTACCATGCCTACAGCGAAGTGGAGCCGAATGGTCGAAAAAGGGGAAAGTAAAACGGAGTAGCCAATATGGGTGGAATACAGAGAGAGAGAGAGAGAGAGGGAGAAAGAGAGAGAGAAAGGGTGTGTTTTGTAGATAAATTTTGAATTTTGAAGTGCTTATCAAGCTACTCTACGGTTGATGTACTAGTTGAGGCTACTGCCCGGTGTTCGGTGATCAATGATTGTCCGAATGAGATCGATTTGCCCTACCTGTAGTTCCCGGTTTGCAGACGCACCGTCCCGCGATACACTCCGAGTCCGGTGGACACTGGCCACAGCCTGGTTCCAGCTCGCAGAGCGCTCCATTGTAGCCAGGGATGCAGCGACACTCGAATCCTTCCCGCGTATCGATGCAGGTGCCTCCATTCTGACACGGTTGCGATTTGCACTCGTTCACGCTCATCTGACACTTGGGCCCGGTAAAGCCGGACGGACAGTCGCACAGGAACGACCCGTACGTGTCGAAGCAGGTGCCACCGTTCTGGCACGGGTTTGCTAGACACTCGTCGATGTTGTTCTGGCACAGGGTGCCACCATAGCCCGTCCCCTTGCAGTCACAGGTGAACGCATCCACGCCGTCGATGCAGCGGCCCCCGTTAAGGCACACGTTTGGCTTGCAGTCGTCCCAGTTGATCTCGCACCTCATCCCAATGAATCCCTTCAGACACTCACACTCGACAGTGTTCGTACCGGGCGCGACCCGACACGTCCCATTGTTGGCGCACGGGTTCTTCTCGCACAGCGGATGTACGCTCAGCTCCGTGTCGCACACCGCACCCGTGTAGCCCGGCGCACACGTGCAACGATATTCGCCCTTGCTGTCCTCCAGGCAGGTCCCTCCGTGCTGGCACGGGTACGACAAGCAGGGCGGTCCCATGTCGATCTCACAGTTTTTGCCCTTAAACCGCGCAGTGCAGTGACACTCGTACGAGTCCGATCGCGAGATGCACGTCCCATGCTGCATGCACGGATCGTGCGAACAGTAGTCGACCGGGACGCCCTCCAGCACGTCGTGGTCCGAGCAGGGTCCGGCCGCGAGCGGACACGGTCCAAACACGACCGCTTCCGCGTTCATCGCGCTCGAGTTGAACACCAGGCCCGGGCCGTGCAGCAGGCAGCCCGAGTACTGCTTGCCGAGGATCAGGACGGCCGCCTCGTTCTTGATCTCCTGGTCGTGTATTAGCTGCGCGTTGTAGCTCTGGTTCGCGATCGGGGTCGACTGCTTGTCGATCACGCAGTACAGCGTGCCGGCCTGGTAGATGAGCTCGAGCGTGTGCCACCGGTTGTCCAGCAGGCGGCCGGTCACGCGGGCCTCGATCGGTTGCTGGGCCGGCGTCGACAGCACGATCGATACCCAGTCGGGCAGGACGGACACCAGTAGGGCGTGACCTGAATAGCGCTGGGAGAGAATTTCTCCACCTGCAGGAAGGAAACGAACAGAAGCGGAGAGTTTATTGGAGGTGGGTGATTGTGGTACGAGTGTCTAGGAGGTCTGTGATAGGTTAGAAAAAGGAGATGCACATCGTGGAGGAGGAAGCATGGTACGAGCTGGGGTATGGCGTGGGCGATGGCATTGTATGGAAATTGGGTAGAGAGAAAAAGAAAACGCTCTTCAATGCCTGGGTTGACCCAGTAAGGAACGGTTATAGCTTTGAAGGAAGAATAGATTAGACCCTTTGGCAAACAATCCCAAAACTTCGATCGTTACGGCACGGTAGCTTTCGCCATAGAGCACATTGTTTTGGCAGATGAAATAGTCATAGACACACCGTGTTTGAATAGTAGGCTACGGGCTAGAGCGCCATCCGCATGAAACTGGATCACGCGATGAGAATCGTTGCCGGTTGTGTGCTGCTCCAGTGAACGTTGTCCTCGTTGCATTTGCGCGAACGGCAAAGGTTGCTACGAGCTCCGGATCTCAGCAGCGGAGATCGTGAAAGTAACGCACTCGGAACCCCTGATTGATCAGAAATGTAGTTAACCTCGGAGGCAGCGTCATTTATAGCACGTTGTGATAAACATCTGACGCGGGTGATGCGATTTGCATAGGAAAGCAGTAAAACATGGTATACATTTTTATGGCTTATGGCTTACAGCTCAAGATCCTTACCTAAATGGCAATTTAAGTAAGACAACAAACACGAGTTCAGCAATGTGTTGTTTGATGGAACGTTCAAGAACGTTATTTGCGTTTTTAGTTGTTATTTGGGTCTCTATCGGACCAAAAACGTCAGGTATGTGGCTAGATACAAGACAATGGCCCCATTTTGTTTGCATCATAAACTGGAGAGTTAAGTGCTGATCCGTTTTGAACCAATGGTCTTTGCGGATTGCGGATCTTTGAGGTTGCTTATGCTCTACTCATTAGCTGAACGACTGTACTTGTGGTGTTATTACACAAATGATCATTTCAGTCCCAATTCTGGTCCACTCGCATCGAATTACGTGAGTCTTAAGCTTTGTGAATGATTTGACCAGGAAGCAATTAGTTCATCCCGTGTGGTTTGTGACCCAGTTTGGCGCGACACACCTAATTTGTCACCCACGATGAATGGCTGCCGTCCGGAAAAAGGAACTACGCCACACTGGGGGCAGAGCATGTGTGTACATTGAATGAAGCTGAACGAAAAATGCACCCAACACGAAGCATGAACATGAAAAAAAACCCCAACAAAACCAAAACTCATTTTCCCCAAGTACAGCAAAACATGTGCGAGCGGCTGCGCATGGTCAGCGTTTGTCGGTTTCCGGCCGTTGTCACTCGCGCGTTGTTTGTCCGTGGCTTTAATGAACCGTTTTAAGCACCACTCGGTCACATACACGGTGAACGGGAACGATGGTTAGCGGGAGAGAAGGAGAGGATTGAAAAAAAAAACAAACGACTAGAGCAGCCCCCCCCCCCCCGTCTAACGGAAGGGAAGCCGCAAAACGCACCGAAATGCGCTACGTCACGGCTTTCTTAGCGCTCGCTCTCTAAACTGTCACATCGTTCAGAATTGCACCAGGGGGTCGGTGTTTACAGCACGCAACACAGGAAGGAGTTGTTTCCTTTCCACTAACGGAGCTTCGAAAAAACAAAACAAGTGCCCGGTGTGTGTTGAAGTGGTCACACATTTCTCCCTGACGCCAGGTTAGGAGGGCAAAATCTGGAACTGGAACTGCTGGCGGAGCTATAAAGAATATCCACACACACGTCGGGATTGCAAACACGGGAACAGGGTTAATGGGCGATGTGACCGGAACGGGAAACTCTGTCAGCAGTGTGTGCGCTTGCGAGAAGGGACGAGATCAGCTTCAAGCAGCTCCAGTTCACACCATCGCAGCCCGAAAGGGAATGTTTCGAAATTTGCTTTGCGCGTGACACTCGACAAGCGCCTACTTCCTATTTTGCCTTTCCGTGTGGCCTATTTTGGGGCCTAACCGGCAAGAAGGGTTGGCCAACTACAGCGGAAAGGTGCTGACGCAAAAAAAAAAAAACGCCGGAGACCAAAAATCCGGTTTTCGTTCCGCAAGCAAATGCAGCCGAAATAGGCGTTCGAAATACCGTGGCCGATCGTGTAGGTTTGCGGCATGCCGATAGTGAGTCAACAAATGAGTCGAGCAACGCAGCTGCGCATGTCTGGGCTAGCATGCGAGCTAACTCCTGCATGGGTTGTTTGAGCTTGCAAGAATTAAATACAAGCCCAAAAAAATGGGCACAATGCAGTTGGTTTGCTTTGTATGTGCATACTTGGCACATGCGCTATTGAAGGTGGTACTAATTTCGTACATTTGCAACATTGGCACAACAGAACATTCATGTATGCGAGTATGGCGCAACGTAAACCACCACCGTTTGGATGCAGTTGGTGCAGCTTTGGTGGTTGCATGCAGACCCGACGAACCGTTAGTGTGGCCGTGTGCCATAAACGACGATGACGATGCATGACCCAACTTGGTGTGTAATTTTGTTAGGGATGTGCTGTGAATCGTTTTCAGTATGGGAAAATGAAGTTTTGGGAGGTATGATTAGTACGAGCGGGAATGGGAATTAATACTGCTTTAATAGTGTGTGTTGAATATGTCGGTCGTTTGTGGAATAGCTTTAGATACCTTTGTTTAATGGTTTTTACCTAGATTTTCTCTCGATCCATATTCATGATCACTCCAAATGTTGTTCAAAGATCAATTTATCAAATTTCCAGAAGTCATAAAAAGGTAAATCCTGCACGGTGGGTTTAGATTTGTTTTCGTTTGATTATCTCAATGCATTATAATAACGTATAAATATAGTGCATAATGAGGAAATGATGGTTTGCCTACCTCAAAATCATGAAGATTTTAACGAACAGCAGTAGCGACTTATTTTATGCCACTCTGTTTATTGATGAGGTAATACTATTATATCAAATCACTTAGATGGTTTACTTCAGTTTTTTTATTGCTTATGCACCAAAAAAAGATCCTTTTCATCATCATCATTTGATTGGCTTTTTTAATTAATTCACTTCGTCTGCCAGGTACTGTGTATTAGTACCTAATGTAAACTATGTTTGCGGCGATCCTGCTTTTAAATAGATTTTTTTAGTAATCTCATGTTCTATTTGATGCAACCGCTAGTGTATGTAGTGGACGGTGCCATCAATACAACAGTATTAATTACAACCGCATCTTCAGGTACACAGATTGCAACTAATTAATATCCATAAACATGCACTTGTAAGCAAAAGTATCCAAATGCAAGAGAACACACCGTTCAATACACAGCATCTCTCCCGTCACACTAGGGTAAATTTGAATTAGCCTTATCGTTTCCATGTTAGCCTGTTACTTTCTTGCATGGTTGCAGGGTGTGACTTTACACAAGGTGCAGCAAGTATATGATTAATGGCTTCACAGATCGACGATGAAAGAGAAATTTTTGATCTCAAATTCATCGCTTGCACATACCAGTCTTACCATCAAAAACGGAACTGTTGCTTTCCGATTCACGTACAAAACGCAACCACACCCTTATCCTTTCTCGTTGTACTTTTTTTTGGGAAGCGTTAGACCGCTCAAAACACCTTGCGCTACAAACGCACGAACATTGAAGTCGATACGAAACGACGCCTTTTTTCCGGTCTATTAAATCTTTGCACAGCTCCCTGCCAATGCAATCATTACATTGTACATCGGAAAAGTGTGTGAGAGATGGTGTGATTGTTTTTTGTTTGTTATTGAAGCATTTTGCATCCCAAAAAACAGATCCGTTCCCTTTCGTGCGGATGACTGTGTTCGATTTCACGCGGTGAGAGTACGCAGGGGACAGTGAAAGTGTCCGTTAGAAGAGAATGTTCCAATTATTTGGATCGGAATGTGTTTCGCGTCATTGTTCATTTTCGGTTGTTTCTCATGGGTGGGATTTTCTGTCGGATTGTTTTTGAAGGGCGGTATTCAAATATCACAAGCATACACATACCTGTTTTCATCGAAAGGTACAAACATGTCGGCTGAACCCTGAGCGCGGTGTGACGATCGTACGAACAATGGTGGCACTGTTTTTCATCGCAGCGAAAGCTTCAAATGTTCCCTGAGACCATTACCATTGTTGTGGAATTTATGGTTCGATAGGATGAACTGCTTATGAGAAAACATGTTAAAATAACAGATAGCTCATATCGCACTCTTTTCATTAATGCACGTTGATAGCAAGAAAAGGCTCGGAAAAGTGGTTTCATCCTTTTTTGGAGATGATTTTTAACGTGTTGTTTTAGACTTCGAGCGCAGCTGAGATTAAATTCGCTTTGCCTCTTGCAAACAGCGACTTAATAAGCTATCATAATAAAAGCCAACCGCTTCATTCTCATTGAATAGCAAATATGAGCCCATTATTATTCCTACTCTCCGCTTTTCCATTCTGGCAAAACGGACTGTTGATCACTCTTCTGCGCAAGCACAGTGATTTGTTTCCCCCCTTTTTTCACCCTCTAGAGTGGGTTTATTTACCAAACCTATCGTAAAATTAAACCGCTTCTTTTTTCGGTTTCGCTTTGCACCGTGCTTTGTGTTTATGTGCTTCGATTACGCTACCGTTACATACACTCTACCAAACCGCATGGCTAGCAAGCAAAACGAAACGCGCTCCACGTGCTCATGGTATTGAAATTGCATCATTCTAGCCCGTGGAACGTTCAGGCGGGGGGTTGTCTTACTCGGTGAACTACTCCCTTCCAAACACTGCACGAACGGGGGAGCGCATTGGCGCATCACAACTAGCGATTGTCCGCAGCGACGATCGAGCCCCGGTCATCTTTTTTGGTTCAATTTTATTATGGTTTTTCATTACGGCAACCGCTCACCGCAACCCCCCGGAGGGGCTGCACCGAACCGTGGACTTAGCCATTCGATTTTGCGGTCAGCTGGGTGGAAGGAGGCACGGGATGGGGTCGGTTTATTAGAGGTACGGTTTGTCGATGCCTGCAGGCGAAGCGTAACGAAAGCGTCAACTGACCGTGGACTGTTTGGAGCTGCCGTTGTTCTAGACGTTGCGGAAAAAACATTCCTTCGCTCTATAAATGGGAGAGAGAGAGAGAGAGGTCCCAACGACGCCCCCATCCAGATTGCAGTGCAGAATTTTCCACCCATGCCCACCCAACTGCGCGTATAACAAAAAACCCTTTCCCATGAACTTGAAAGTAGCCGTTGGCGTGCTACCGTTGCACAAACAGAACCACCACGTCCGTGATTGGCGCACTGGGTGGCAGGCCAGTGAGAAGGAGATCTCTCTTGTGGAAACAGGAAGTGGAAGAAGAATAGCAAAAAGCCTCAACTTGGCCTCGCGGACTTACCTCGGCACGACTTGAAACTAATCGCCGAATAGCTCCATAGGGTCATTGGCGTCTTTAACCTCAGGTAGGCAGATCCATTGAAGTAGGCTTCCTTTTCCGTCTGTATCGCCGTCACGGTCTGTACCGAGCACTGAAGGATCACTGCAAAAGGAGAGCGAAGCAAACAGAACAAAAAATATGAAACATTAAATTAAAGCGATCTATTTGGCGATGCAATTTATTACGAATTCAGTAGCAATAAATTAACGGAACGGTGTTCTTCATCCCCGGGTTGTTTTTATGGGCGTATTATTGTTAGAGCCTGAGTCTTGGATTGAAAATGGTCTAATGGTTAGCTTACTAATGCGAATACCAATGCTGAGCAAATGCCAAAACATTTCGGAGTTGGTTGCTTTTATGTGCCGATTTTTGTAGTAGTAGCACAAGATGTCTAGGACGAAGGCATCGAGTTTTAGACATTTTGCTTGGTCTATATGACTTGAGTTGTTTGAAAGAATAATTTGAATATAGAGCGACTCTTAATTGACTTTTAGGGTTTGGGCTTAGTATTTGTATTTGCTGGGGAATGTTCTTGATAATCTTGATCTTGGGTTACCAGATGTGACTAGTAGAAGTTTTGTGAAACTGCATACAACAATTTATTTCGGGTGACGAGGCTAAAGGTATTTGATTGCTTTGAGATAATCGTCTTAATGTAGAACAGTTTTTATTAGAAGTAAATAGTTCTAATGTAACACAACAATTACGCGTACTCGGTTGTATGAACAAGTCGATGATTGTTGAGGATAGGCAGCAATTTAAATACACTTGTATCCATGGGCGGATTAAGTACTGAGTAAACTAAGCGGCCGCGTGGGGTCCCAAAAAAAAGGAACCCATCCCCCGCTCACAAGTAAATTTGATTCTGAATTCTTCTCTAGTTTAGAATTCTTCATACAATATCTCGCTCGACACTTCAGAAAGGCGTGTGACCGCGGAGGGCCTCCGGTCGTGTCAATCCGCCACTGTTTGTACCTTTATCGCATTTATAATTTAACATGCTTCTACCAATGAGTCAAACTGTTTGGTCATTTGGAAGACCCAGACATACCGTTATGTAGATAGAAGTCATGACATTGCAGAACCAGTTGATTGCTTTAAGAATCTCTGGGTCTTTGGAATCGGAGAGTAACAAAAAGGTGTCGATCTTTTATTTAAAATCCCTTGTCATGGCGACGTTTTTAGCGTTCAGCACTGGGAGGTTGACAACCGAACCAACCTACGAACGGAAACGCAAAACGCATTCCAAATCACGTTCGGTTGTTAGACACATCAATTTATTTTTCACCCACTTTTACCAGACCACACTCACCACAAAATCACACACACAATGTAATCGTCACGTCGATAGATTAATCCATTCAGTGGATCTCATCAAGCCCCGCTAGAAATTCGCATAATTTTCTATCCATCTGTCCCGCCTTACGCCAAGCAAGAGTAGCTGCACTAGCGGGCGATGGAAGATATTGTTCTTTTTTTTGTCACAACCCTGTCGTCATATGCTGATCGCGTGATCTTTCTCCATCATAACGGTGACATGACGCTCCGTCACCACATACCGCCACTCTGTCACAACATCTATCGTCCCAGCCATCGCCGAGTCTTATGCAAACGCATTGTTTCGTACTTTCTCAGCCATGCTGAGTGCTACCCGTGCTGGTGTTCCCGCTTTTCCCAGGCACCGCACGCCATGCGGTTCGAGACCACCGGTCGTGGAACAGTTTCAAGTTGTTTCCCACCTGCGATGCTGCGTAGCAAAACTGAAGCAGGTGAAGATAATTTCATTAACATGCTGCCCATGAATGTTAATAGCTCGGCAGAGGCGCGTTTTGGGTAGGTGCACCTCAGCTCGGCAGCTGACGGTGGCAGCGTGCAGGGTCCCGTAATACGGAATGTAATTTTCATCACAAATTTACTGCGTGCATGGATTAAAGACAATTTCACCGCCCGGTGGTTGCTATTGCGATCGAAGAAAGTTGTCATGTACGTGAAAGTGAAAACAGGCGTTATATCGACCGGTCATAATGCGGCGAATTTTCCGCCACGGTAAGGCGGCGGAAACTGAGGCGAAAAATAATAAGGGGCAAACAAATGACGCCCCGGATAGGGGATCGTGAGAAAAATAGGCGACCAGATATGCGGTCCAGTGGTTTGGTGGCAGGAGAATGAGAGATGGGTGGGATTTGAGTTTAATTAGCGATCTTCTTCTTCTTCTTTGGCTCAACAACCGATGTCGGTCAAGGCCTGCCTGTACCCACTTGTGGGCTTGGCTTTCAGTGACTAATTGATTCCTCCCCATAGCAGGATAGTCAATCCTACGTATGGCGGCGCGGTCTATTTGGGGATTGAACCCATGACGGGCATGTTGTTAAGTCGTACAAGTTGACGACTGTACTACGGGACCGGCTCGTAATAACAACAACAACAACATATGCTTAATTAGCGATCACTTGAGGGATTTCCTTTGGTTCGTTAAGTGAATCAATGTAATGAGCTGAGCTGTCGGTAAGAAGGTGTGATATTCAAATTAAAGCTAGTTTTTTTTCGCTGAATTCATAAATAATGGTTTAGAAATGAATGTTAGCTATACATAAAGACTAAGAAAGTTCATATTCACTGTCGTAATGATCGTGTATTTTAAACAATTCAAGATCATGTTTATAATGATTTATAAAATAAAAATACTTAAGGATATTTAGAAAATGCGTTACTCATTTCCGATCGTTCCAAAACAGTTTCGGAGCACGTGTGCCCCAGATTAAGAAATACCAAACGTGACTGTTAATCAAATAAAAAAAACACTTCTAACCTTTGGACAATTTGCTATGTTTCGACTTAATGTCAATGTTTGTGAATCGGGTAGAAATGAACCATCGCCTGGTCAGTCGCTCGCACAAACTGGTTGCAAATACATGCCATCTACACAGTTTCTACGCTGATTCATTGCTGATTCATTCGTTGATGGTACTGTGCAGCAAAAGCTGTGCCGACCGAACAGTGAGAGGGTGGGTGTAGGTACATGTGATGCCGATCACGCCGAAACCATTTATCTATGCTATGTGGTCTAAGATTAACCGTCGCCCGGCACTGGTAGGGAATGAACTTTACAATGGTGTTGAAGTGAGTAGAACCGTTCATTTTGGGGTCAGTGCCGTCACGGTGGTCACGGTTCTGTAAGCTCGCGGCAGCCAGTCTCGGCAGCGATACGCATTGGTCAACACGATCGTAGATCTTGAGCTGCAAACGGAATTGTATAAGCCAAACTCAGAAACAGCAGACCGTAACCGGTCAGCAAATCTTAAAGACGATGGTAAAATCTTCTTAGAAGGATCAAGGATCACCCTCCGAAGCAATGATAAAAGTGTGTTTGTAATGTATTTATGGGAAAAAAGATGCGTTTTGCATTCGTAAGTGACTAATAGTTTAATGAAACTGTTTGCAATTGTATCATCGGTTCCGATTGGTAGAACAATACCTGCGCTACCGTTTCCGTTCCTCCGTTGTTTGACTTCTGTTTGGAGGCGTCTTGTGTTTGCAAAGTGGCAAACAAACCAGTCGTACCACTCTGTAAGGTGAAGGCTTTTGTGTTTTGTTTTAATATATGCCGGCGCAGTTTGGTTGGAGTGGGCTATATGGAGGGATTGCAAATCTTTTACCGGACCGCAAAGACAGCAAGAAGGTATTGCCCTGCTGCAGGGTAAACAAACAAAGTGCTTCCGGTAATGAACATTAATTATGCAGTCGCATTGTTTTCAAAGAGTGTGTACAGAGCCGTGATTCATCTGGCTGATCATTAATCTTGCCATGGTTAGAAGAATGAACGCTGAACCTATTTGCTTAATGCGTCATATGAAGATGTTCAAGAAATCAATTAGATAATCAAAAGAAACTTTACATTTATAGGGTTTGTATCAGGCCTGGTTTCTGGGGAATTTTACTTGATTTTATACTAGTCGTAGGTAAACTATAGATGCTCCGATAAAGATAGTAGTTGATTAATGGGTACATGAATTAGATCATGCACCATGCAAAGAGAGATAATCTCTAAGCACATACTTAAGCATTTCGTGCAATATGCTATGCTTACGCTACAACACGTGACACTGTGCAAATGGTGCACATATTCTAGGTTGACGCATTAGCTATGCCCTGTTAAGCATTGCACAAGTCTCTCACATAAAACAGAATGGCATCGTTTTAGTGCTGCTGCTGTTGATCTCGGCTACCAGTGCTGCTTCCAACTGCTCCACTCCTCGGTTAAGCTCGTTTGTGCGTGCCAATCGTTCGCGATCGATCGACATTGACCGTGTCGAAGTTCGTATACTGGCGGATGCAACACGTGCATACTGCAGCCAAGGATGCTTGAACGCCTCCACCGTTTAGTTTACACGAGCCTTGGCTGTAAAACTTTCCAGCAGTACACTAAATAGTCAAAAACATGGTGGAACAGAAAGCGAACGATTAAATTTCACGGTCAGGAGGGTAAAACGAGACTTCATTTCGTAGAAGGTCACGGAATTGATCTTTCGTAGTTTGAAATAATAAAGGAAAACAAATGTATCGCAATGAATTGCGAGTGATATGCAAATCACAAAGCCAGCAACAAATCGGCCGACTATTACATTCCAATTAACTCAGTGCAATCGTTCATCTCTTTGCATATGCACGTTAACACTGCCCAGGGATGTAATTAATTGGGTGAAAGGTGTAAAAAGCAAACTGAATTAATCCAAAAAGCTCTTCTGCAATGATTGTTCTCGATTGTTGTTGTTTTCTCTCCACTCTTTCCATTCGCTAATTTTCGCCACACGGTTTAACGCGAAGGTGAAAGAGGAAATCGGCGAATCGGTTCGGTAAAAATAAGATAATTTGCGCGCCCCAACGCCGCGTGAGTTCGGTGGGTTAATGACCGTGTTTTATTTGTATTCGTCTCTCTCTCTCTCTCTCTCTCTCTCTCTCTCTGTGTCTCTATTTCTCTATTTCTCTTTTACGCACACTGTTTGCAGCGCTACCTGTTGAGATAAAGTCGGAAAATGGAGCTACTTCTTTCAAGGTGTTTTGCAAGTAGAAAAAAAAAACAAAACAAAAAAGAGACCGTTTTTCTATCACCGCCGCCGAAAGTGGAGGCGGAGCGATAATGGAAAGCAAAATGGAGATACATCACATTGCAAGAGGTTACGTGAAGGCTTGTGGTTCGGCTGGACAACAACGAAAGTGAAACCATGGTGGGTGAAAATGCTGTGGGGTAAAAAGCTGCATGGTCGAGGTTGCAGCACAGTGTGACCTTGCGCAAAATGAGTGTAAACCAGATTTTCCTTTCCGATCGCCAAACGCATTAAACGATCCACATTTTAACGAATCAATTTCCTGCGCAAATATTGAAAGGGTTTCACTTAAGAGGGGTTTTGTTGATATAGATTCTAAAATGAAAAGGACTTTTCCCTCAAGGTCAGTTTAACCAGTATGGTCTATTTTATGCGGTTAGCACTTAGAAGAAGCGAAAAGATACCTTATCTTTTTTGCCGCGTGTAAGGCAGGTTTTTTTTTATAGTCACAATACGAAGTTGACAGGAACATCGATTTGTATCTTTATATTTTTCCACCTACGCCACTGATAACGTTCATGTAGAGCGGGTTGATGATTTTTTTGTGTCATTCCACACCTACCGGCTGCTAATCTGTGTTTGCGAGCGTGTTTGGTTATTGCAATCGAGGAACAAACGACAAACGAACAGCAAATAAAAGAGAGAGGTTGTAAAACAACCCTGGAGCGGTACGTGCCGTTTCTGGGTCGCTTATCAGACAGGAGATAATCGATGCCAGTAATTGCTTGTTGCGATTGATTTTGTCCTTTAATTGATTTTTATTGCCATTTGTTTGTCTAAGTATTTTGTTACATTAGATCTGGTTCGTTCGGTTGGAATAGTTTTTAGAGTTTTTTTAATTAAAAAATTGTTTTGTAGTATCATTATTCATTTGGTTTAAAATAAAACATTCTCCCATGTCCTTCCTTTTTATCGAGGGCGCGGCTGTTTTCCAAACCACGAAAGGTGAAATAACTAAAACACGACTTAAACTGCTAATTTATTTCCGCTTGACAGTCACAATGAAGCGTACGACGACTTAGTTGCCGTTGCAAATCCACTCCCAAAAAAAGAAAAAGCGTTAAACCTTTTGGGCAAAACACAACCCCAACAACCGGATGGGTTGGAGCAGTGCGGCCCGTTGCAGCATAATTACGTGCCCCGTGAACCAAAACAAATGTCGCGCAAAATTCGCCTTCTCGTGTGCGCTGCCGCCACTATTGCGTGATGCGGGAGTGGTGCGTATGAAAGCGAAGGCAAAGGAAAATAAAACGAAATCCGAACTGAAGTAAACCACTGAAACCACTTGACAGAAAATCTCGCGATGCGTAACTTTTACATCACCGCTTCCCAGCGGGCCGGCGTGGCTTGGGGTGTAAATAATCGGTGGACAAATGGTTCCTCCGTGGCGTGAACACCAATGTACGAAGGTGATGAGCGGGCTTTCCCTGTGACTACCAAGGATCAATGATCGCAGGTTCGTTACAGTGGGTGCTTGTGGTTCTAAGATTCTAATTACGACCACGTCTAATTACGAAACATATGCCGACAAACAGCACAATTCAATTCCAACCCATTTCTCCTACAGGCTAATGATGATGATTACAATTACGATTCACTTTATGCACATTCGATCATACACCCGTTCCCATAAAAAAAGAACCATGGCACTGTCCAGGTACGTTTGAAGCCAATTCCGGTAGTTTCGATCGTGAGCAAGCGCAAGATCGTGCACCAAAACTGTAAACCAAATCTAATCTCACGACCAATCGGTTTACGGCAGACGTGATTTGTTGGTCGATTCATGCACGCAATGTCGATGGTGGGGAAATAAATTACCACCCTTTTACCCTGTATGAACTTATTGAAAGCTTTCGATTCGTGCAGAAAATAAACTCAACGCGCACGGTAGAGTAGGCTATTGAATTCTAGACTCGAAACGACGAATTCAAATGATGAAGAAGCTTCATTCTTCGGAGCGCTAAAGCGCATTCAACAATGTTGCATTTGGTTTCCTCAGCTTCGCTCGTCCATCGATCACGTTTTGTTCGCATATCCATCGTCGACGCTGTAGTCGTCGTCGTCGTCGTAGTGCTGCTGGTCGAGGAAGTATCATTAAAAGACGCTAATGGAGTGGCTGCACTTTGTCGGTTGTTCCTAATGATGGCGCAGTTAAGGCTCCGCAGTGTAATGATGCAGGAAGAAGCATAAACAGACGCTGGAATGTATGTGGAATGGCGTGTACTGGTAAGTATGTTGCATCTTGGAGTAACTGTGAGCAGTTTGGGGCAGTTCGGTAAACAAATGATCGTTTCCTTTCTTTTTCAGAGCCGTGCGGTGTGTTTTATGTATTGTTTTTCTGCGGCATTAAAACAGTCACTTAGAGAGAAGTGTTGTTTTGCATTGTCGGATGTATGTTTTGGAAGGAATGAAAAATAAATAAGCAGGAGAAATCATGAAAGGTGTTGCTTGAAGTTATACAGTGTTTCGATCGAGATTGAATCATTATTGTGTAAAGTATTTTAATTTGGAAGTTGAATATAAAATTACGTCAGAAAGCGTTCTGGTGTTATCTGTTCTATAAGCCTTCACAATTTGCTTATTGAATTATTTGTTATGGATGGAGGTTATTCGAAAATTGATGATTAAAATACAAAAGATAAGTGACAAAACCAAATACAACTTCCTCAAAGCTGCTTTGTATATCTTCCGCTGAAAAGTTTTGAAAGCCTTGTATATTGTATATATTGAAAAATATGAATTCGGAAAACTGTAAAATATAGTTTTACAACAAGATTTTGGATAGATTTATTTTACAATGGTTCACAATTGAATATTACTTAACACTGCATGCAGTATTCAACAAGCAATCAAAAATATAAATAACTCTCAATTTTTGGGAACTAAACTAGGAAAACCTTTTTGCAGATGTAGCAAAAGGAAAACCTCGATCACATGCACCTAACGTACGGTGCAAAAGAGACCGAAACTTGAACGAAATAGAGACTCGGGTAAATCACAAATCCGAAGCGATCCCAAGCCCCACAGCCCCGCTAACAGATCAATCACGTGTATTATTATGGTTGAGGGCTCCCCAAACGCCGTCTGGCCGAACGCAATACCTACCATACAGATCATTCATACACAAAAAGCAGCCGGTCGTAATAGTTACGTAAGTATTGAAAAAAAAAGAAGTAAAAAAAGAACCGAACCATGCACTGAACGGCCATAGTTTAACGTGAACGCTTTAGGTGGATTGCTTCCGCGGCATTTTTCACCAAAATTCACCATCCCTCTCCAATTTTTCAGTGGCTCTAGTAAAGCTGTCACGGTGTGTCACTCAGCTGCACGCGGGGAACAGATGAACGGCGGTCGATCAGATTACGAATGGGTTTTGTGGGTGTGTTGAGGAGGTTTTTTGTATATTTAGACCGCTTCAAAATTTAATTTCGTGCACATGCAAGCATCGCTTGATAGGGAAAATAATTATTATTTCAAAGAAATCGCTCAGTAAAACTGATACATTATCAATCATATCGTTCCATTCATCGCACGGTGCATGCCGCAATCAAAACTCACTTTAGCTCACTCACCTGCAAGATCATTAAGTATTAAACGAAGTGGTTTTGCTACGATTCCCCGTCCATTGCGCCACTCTGTGTGTGCTTGGGTCATTTGGTCTTATCGAAGAAATCGCGGCTTGTGACGCGGAGTGTTTGGAGTGTGCCGCTTATAAGAAGCAAAATGCCGACATTAGGCAACTCCTGCTAGCCGCAGCATACGCAGCAAACAAATCACCATTCTCACCATCCAGCAACATCATTAGCATACGGTGTGGTTGGTGCGGTGGTTAACGAAATTCGATCTAAATACTCTGGTAGCTCTGGTAATGTTATTATTTCGCTTGCATGTCGCATAGGGCGTGAGAGATAAGGGTTGGCGACAAATCTTGGGGCGCACACTTGGAGCTCCTTTTGGGCTTTGGGTGCAAATGAGTTTTTTTCTTTCACTTTCATAACCATCCCCCGGTAATAGCGTAAGACGGTAATTAGCACACGGCCTTTGGAGAAGGTGCTAAAAACAGAATAAAAGTATGTAGGTAGAAAACATTGAGGACAAATATGAGGTCATACGGCGAAAGGTGGTCACGTGACTCAGTCGACCAGCGTCGGTTGAAGGCAAAAAGAAGCACTGGGCAGATTATGTGTAGTGCCCAACCAACAGCTGCTTTTGATGTACTTTATTTCATCCATTTTGTGGTAGTACGTAGTGGGTAGGGCGTTTTTTCACTTCCCGGTCCAACTCCACAATACACACCACCTCGAACCGATTGCAGCTTGAACTTCAACCACATCCACCCAAGGTGATATTCGACTCGGCAGGGTCGAAGTGCGATAAAATCGATACTACTTTAAGTGCTTTAAGTGGTCAGTTTCTTCAGCAAAAGGAACCTACATGCCTGTACGCTTGGGAAAAATATGAGTAAAACACGATGTTCCGTACCACATTATCCACTTAAAGTAGTAGCAGTAGCTCGATGCACATTGTCACACACACACCGTGTCCAACCGATGTGTGTGGGTGTTAAAAATGCAACGCTCAGGTGAGGACACCCGATCGGTGACAATGTTGGGTTTGGTTCGATGCCACTGGTGCGTAGCAATTGGTGCCACTTCCCGTCAACCGTTTTCAAATGTTCAAAGGGCCCCCTTTTTTCAATTCAAGCGAACCACCTGATGAGATAGGCGAAAGAAAGGTTGTATATGGAAGCGGTATGGAAAAAAAATCTGGGTTTGGCAGGGTAAAAAGGTGCATTTGCCGAGTACAAACGGTTGGGTGAGTGAGCGAGTGAATAATGCAATAATTGTTGCATTGTTGGCACATGGGCTGGAACAGGTTTGATTTACAACCTGATTTACAGCATGTAGGTAAGACGGCCTCATATTCATATAGACAACTTTATGATAGGGTGTTTTAAATGCTACATTTTTGGAGAACAAAAACGATAGTTGTGAAACCATTACAATTCATTTAAGCAATATTTAAAAAAAAGCGGTCTTAGAATAAAAAACTACGTGTAAAAAACTCAATAAGTTATTAACACGTCCGTACAAAGAAATGTATAAAAATAACTTTTTAAATTCATTTCAGCATACAATAGCATAGAACAGCTACAAGGTGAACTCTTATATAAAGCTTTCAGCACATTGAGCAGTTTGTTTACTTTTATTTTAAAACATTCATTTAAACACGTTGCTTATTTTGGCTACCTCGTTTTCTACCAAGTAAAACCTTGCATAAAACCACCCTTTCAATTACCTTACCCTGCTCCGTTCCCTTAGCGACAGTACTGCAACTCGTCGTAAAACATAAACAAATAATTGTGTAAACCCCAACAACGGGACCGGCGGCAAACCTTACCGCCCAGCAATATGAAGAAAAACAATTGCAGGCAACGCTACAAGTTTGTTTCACTGCTGTTACCTCGCATAGGGCGAAAGTCATTCATCGGTGTATGTGCAATTAGTCTGTTTATTTGAATTTGGTTGCCAGTGCAGCGAGCAGTGCGTACGGTTGGTGGAATGGTTTGAATCGGTTTGAGCGACATCAAACACACGAATCTATGAAAGTGACGGCTACCATGGCAACGCAAACAGGCAGTCAACACAACCAACAACTTGCGGTTGCTGCACCCGCAACAGTAACTAGATGAATCATTACCATATTTGTTTCCCAAAAAGTGCGCTATTCCACCAACGTAGAGTTCTGTAAAACGACAGTCGCATATGAGGAGTTCGAGGTCGGCATGTCGATTAACCCGATTCGGCATGCAAATGAACGGTACATGCGATTCGCGCGAAGGTGTGAAAAATTGAAACCGTGTGTACAAAAATGGCTTAATTAGTGGGTGGTTTCGGTAGCTTGCTGGTGTTGTTTTTCTTCCACCGCATGGAACTTATCGCGTGTGGGCGTGGGAGATTGTAAAACAATGGTTGGGCCATTCGGTGTACGGTGTTGCGAGTTTAGCTACATGGGGAAGAAGCTTGTAGTCGAATTTATGCATGAAGATATTTGTTTTTAAACGAATTATGTTGCTTATAAACACTGCTTACTGTAAACGATTTAGTGATTTTTTTTTTCATTTCAATGACATTTTTTGCACAACAGGGAGAGGTATAGTGGAGCAATCAAAAAATAAAACTGTTTGCTTGTAACAATTAACAAAATTTCCAAGTAATGACCAAACCAAGACCCATTAAACCGCAACATCCTTTCGTTAATCGAACCCGGCCCTTTTTCAATGTCTTAGATGCTATTCATGACGTAAAACATCTCCCACACACATGATCCTCCGTGCAACCCCGTCTTAAATGCCTTCAGCTTAAATGAAAAGCAGAGCAAAAGGGGGCAAAAAAGGTCACGCCTGCCAGACGATCTCTGATCGATTTTCGGTGCGCAAGAATGTGCCTTCACTTGCTCGCTTGTATATACCATCGATTCCGTCCCTTGCGCCCTATTCCACGGGACACCCATGAAACGTGAAACCCCGAAATAGCCCCGTCAAAAAAACCAGCACCAGAAACAGGTTTGGTTGTTTGCTTGGTGCTATCGGTTTAAGGGACGCCACCGGCCTGTTCTGGACGCTCTACACACAGCCGAAGTGAGCTTGCCCCAGATCAAGATGTTCGATGCCCCTTTTCGAGTGGAACCACGGAATTGACGTCGCGTCATTGCGGTCACCGGCACAGCCGCCACAAGGAAGGAAGGAGTCGACGCTGGCTGTGTACACTTTCAAACCATCCGGTTTACGAGGGAGCGGCTGTGAAGGCTTCGCTTTCAGGCCGTAAGTTCTTCCGTTGGGCCCGCTGTAAGTGGTGGTCTTTTGGCGGTGGCCTCATTTCTCTGCGCCGTCCGGCAACGGGTGACCGAAGCTGAGTGCTTTCAACCTTGGGGCCAGCGGGTTGCGATGGCTTTTAGTTCTTCTGCGTCTTTCGGTGGACCGCACTGAGCAGGCATTCGAATGACGACCGAACGAACGAACGAACGATCGAGCGTGCTGTTACGCTAAGGTGTGAAAGAAAGCATATATGCGCGAGAGATTACGCCATGTTGCGAAAGTTTGTCAGGTTCGTTGGGGAGGGAAGCAGCGTAAGCAGCATTTTGAAGAAGTTTTGAAAGAAGCTCAATAGAGAAACGGTTTCCATGGTGGCAGGCTGGAACGGACCTGGGTTGAGGTTTATTTTTACTCTTCTCGAACATTAATCTCTCCAAAGAATGTGAGGCCCAAACATTTCACGCGGCAGGATAGCAACAGCGCAAGCTGGGCGTTTTATGTCAGATTTTTGTCGCTCAAAAAGCCATGCAGTGAGCATTCAAAGGTGGCATGTTTTGTTGAGGGAATAAATAACAAATCCCATGAAATGTTGCACATTCCTTCGGGGAATTTATGCATCAAGCAAACGGCAAGACAAAGCGAATCGTTTGCATTGTGCTAATTGCATTACGCTAAATGGCATCGGTTTCCGTGCAGCATTCGCTGCCGTGCCGGAACGTGTATCGATCGCAAATGGGCGGCACTCACGGAGGAAGGGACGGTAATTTATCGATCTGTCAAAGTGACCTCCTCAGTGACGTATGCTGCCTCCGTGTAACGTGAGTCTCATCGCTCAAGTACGCGCGTGTTTTTCTTACGTGCACGGGGAAGTTGTTTCTTCACTAGCCTCTAATCCCGTTGCTCGTAAGGTCAGTACTTTCAACTATCAAGGACGCGATTGTATCACGCAAAAAGGGTAAAAATAGAAAGGCTTTAATGCACCATGTCTAATCGATTGGATTAAGAACGAGGTGTAAATTGTGCAAAAATAAGCACTAGCTATAGAATGAAGCGAAAATGCACACTTAATAACATTTTAATAGCTTAATCTACAGAAATAATTGAGAGCATTTTTGAAACGGATGATCGTTAAAATGTCGTTTCAGTGGGGGAAATGATTTTTCCCCCCACTGGAATACTACCTTCTGGCCGATAACAAGCAGTAATTTCCTAGTCAAACCATCAACACATTAACAGTGAGGCGAAAGAAAGGTTCCCATAGAACCTTCCTTCCCAGCAAACGCACCGAACAGGAAGAGGCAAAGATTCTGAATGTCAGCAGAATGTCTATTTGTTTGTTACCTGCCTCATCAACAGCACGGGATGTCTTGTTGTTTGAAATTAGAATTTTACGACACTATGCTGGTTGTGATCTGCTCGCAATAGCTTCATTGTTTCCCGGATTTGCTATCCATCCCGTCCAAACTCGAAGGGAACCGAGCGCTGTTAGCCCAAGTGTACACCATCGCTTCCCAAACTACGATCCACCATAAAACCGTGTGCAATTAGCTACGAGGCGAAAGGGAAGGACAGTCGGAGTTTTCCCTTAAAATTGGTACGATCACGCCGAACCGATCCGAGAAACCCAAAATTTACGCTGCTCCGCAGGGTCAGTGAAAGGTAGGGCCGCCAAACGAAAGACTTCAACCGTACGAAAAAGACGAACCCCTGCATGTACGTTTGTGTGTAAGTGTGTGTGTACGTGTGGTGTCTTTTCACGGCGATCTTTCTCTCTGCTCGCTTTTGTTTGGTTCGTTCTTTCCCTTATCGTTTGTGTAGTACGCTTGCTACAATTGTGGTCTGGGGCCGCTTCTTCGCTTCACGTCGAAGACGATGCGATCATTTGTACGCCGTGTTTCGCCGAGTGGTTCTGGCGCTGGTTGATGATGATTTCTGGTTTTTGCTGATTCCCGCTGTGTTCTTTAACCGTCATCATCACCATCACGAAACCCACCCCTATACAGTGACTTGAGCGAGAGCGGGAACGGAAATGGGTATACCCATTGCAAACAGTGTGTGTGTTCAAAGTCCCACGCACACACACACACACAGCCAGACACTTGGAAACACAAATACAGGTTGGCACTTTCTTAAGAAGCGTTTCTCCCTGTTCTTACATGCTGCCAAGGGGTCGATCGCTGGGAATTGGAATGTGTTTGTACCGATCTTCTCATCCGCACGGAGCGATGCTTTTATGCTTGTCTGGCGTTGTGTGCGAACAGGTAGCACACAGAGGTAGTGTGAGCGTGTGCGTTAGAGGTTTAGGCGGCGGTTTAGGCACCTGGCTCCTGGCTGTTCGTCCCATCAACCGGGCGTCTTTCGTGCTTTGAATTTGTAACCGAAAGGCGCTGATCGTTAGTGGGAGATAAAATGTTTGTAAAATGAAATATTCCTCCGTTTGACGTACAAGAAAAGGCTTTAAATGTAATCGTTCCATGGTGTGCATAGGTACGCAGGCGGGAACGCATTCTAACCAGCTCCAATTAAAGATGGAAGCGTATACCTAATTATAAAATCAAACTTAAAAATGCAAAACTCAACGATACGTGACACCGTGGAAGAGATAGCAAAGATCGTAACGATGAACGTGGAGCGTCGTGACTGTCGCTGCGGCGGTGGGTACCGATGGCATTAAAACCACCCCATCAGCGGCTGTCGCTGTGGTAGTAATGGCGCTGACGGTGTTAAAATTCCAACGCATGACTCATGCACAGGGCACGGTACCTATAGCACACGCGGGCTAGACAACGATGACGCTCACATTGCAACACACAGCTCCCACTACCCACCCGCCCAAAACCAGCTCGAAGGTGGCGCGGTGTTTGTGTTTTTGTCCGCGCTATCCCTAAGTGGTGCTCGCATCTACGATGTTTTTTTTTAAATTGAGAGTAGAACTGAAACTGGTTGAAGAGAAATGCAAATAGGCCTTGCACCCTGGTGTTCGAATGGAGGTGTGATTTATTATCATGTTGGAGCTTTCCAACAACAAACTATCTTTACACGAAGCTGCTGCCAAAGGGGTAAGAAAAGCTGTAGCCAGTAACAGAAAAGCTCAAACACTTACCAATAACAAACACCCCAAGGGTGGTGACCGGGGCCAGCACCAAACTGCGGATCCTCATCTTGCGCTGGGGGGTTCGTAGCTTGCGTCTAGATTTCTTTCCTTCCCTTTTCGAACGGTGTATGCACCGCCAATGCACTTTCTCGACTCGTGCGCCGACTATCTCGTGAACACACACACACACACCTGCCTGTTAGATTTTCTCCCAATATATATATTTTTTTGCTTCACATCCGCCGCACCGCACTATCACTATCTCTTGCAAGCTCTTCTTCGCATTCACATTCACAATTTTCCGCCGGCACAATACAAGTGCAAAGCAAAACAACGCAGGGTGGAGGAGATAACGCAATAAAAAAAAAACTGCGCACACACACACACAAACACACATACACGCACAGAGCACCGTTTCACTACCGTTTGATGACGCGATTGGGGCGTTTGGAGCTACCCTCGCCGTTGATGCTGCTCGTTGTCGCTTTTCTTCCCGCCACAGCACGATCGCATGCTCGATGTTTCCTTTCTACTCTCTCGTCGCAATCCCGGGAAAAGGGGCGGGAAGCGGGGGAAGTAAAATTTCACCCGTGTTCTCGCTAAATCTCGCCAAAAACCCGCCCAACAGAAAGGAAATGGGGTAAGCAGCTTCGATTAATGATTTTCTTTTTTAAATGCAAAATTTGTCATCTTCTCTGGTGGAACACTTTTCTGCCCTTCTAAATACATATCCACTTACACACACATAGCCACAGACGTACGTAACACACAAACGCAAAGAACTGGGGAGACAAGCAAGTCCCCCTGTGCGGATCTATAGCGCTAGCTTTTTCGTTTTATCTCAACGCGCATAAAGATGGGGGGCGTAAACACTGATCACGCATTTTACCGCACGCTCTTATGCTCTCAGGGACAGACACAACAATTACACATTAAACGCAGCACGATTCGATTTCAAAACATTAAACGTCCCTCTAGAGGTAAGCGCCACATTTCACAAACTGGCCACTTTGCACACGTGTTCGCGTTGTGTGCAGCTGTGATGGTAAAACAAATGTGTGGGAGAGTTGGGCTGCCACCGATTTTCCCGAGCCACGCAGACCGGTCGCTTTATGATTTAAAAAAAGGGCCACTGGTCCGGACCGCCGTCAGTGTGGGACCCGTCCGTACGCGACCAAACTTCGAACTCAACTGGCGGCCGTCGTTCGCGTACGCATCGCGGTTTGCGGAAAGCCCATGCCTACACAACGACACGAGACACGCTTTGGCGTTTGAACACCATGACAACCGGACGGCGAGACACACGGGAGAAACGACGCACGGCGTGACGGCACACGGCTAATGGATCCCGCCGGTGTGTTGGTGTGTTAGCTGGTTGGCTCTCACGCACCCTTGTGGGATTGTGCTGTTTGCGCCGCTGCTACGAAACCTCACACGCAGGTTGAATTCTACCCGTTTTGGGGGATCGGTGGTTGACGAATGGGAAGTTTTAGCACAAATCACAACGCACAACGAATGATTCAGAATGAAACACACAATGACACGACGGGCAGCTCCGTTACACGCACAGTCAACGGCGCAACACACTGCAAGGGACTACACGGGGCCAAACAAATGAGCCCTTGCTAATGCAGCCACCGTGTGCTGCTAGAAACTGCAGGTATGTGTAGGCGCAGCATGATAGTGTTGGTGTGGACAGGTGAAAATCAACAGTAGAGGCTGCCGTTTGGAATCGGTTAATAATTTACTATGAGCAAATATTTAAATTTTATAATACTGTAACTTTAAACTAAGATAAACTTATTACTTGCTGTTTACAAAAAATAAATAAAGTAGACTATTACGATACATCGGGTCCCATTTTATCAAGATAAATTTTTGAGCTAAGCTTTTACAGTGCGGTACACACTAAAGGCGCCGGGTAATTAGTCACTGGCATAAAATTAAAGTTTTTTATGTTTCTTTTGCTTACAGTTTAGTATTGACTTAGCAAAATGGTAACAAATGAGTAAGATAAATAGTAAAGGATAAGGGTTAACTTACAATAGGTCAGAGTTAGTTTTTCTCTCCGAATTGTTTTTGTTTTTAATGAATGTTCTTGTAAGTAAATTCACTAGGATTTGTTCATTTCACTAAAAAACAAACAGCTAACTCTAAATACCTAACTAACTCTAACTCTAACTAAATAAAACAAAACAGAAATAAAATAGAGAAAAAAAATCTATACATAAATAAGTCAATTTACAACAAAATGTATGCTGACGATAGTTAGACAATCTGATTTATCGTAATGAGCCCATAATTCAAAGATAATCTATTATTTTTGACTTCAGGTGAACACGAAAAAAAGGTAATAAAGATCAGGTGATATATCAAAAGAAAACTCCTTCTATGAAAACTATCAAACGAAAATTTCACCTAGCGAGTATTGTTTATGGAAAAGGGATCATTCTAAGCGCCTTTTCTCTCTAACGGTTAATAGCATATGTTTTGAAGTTGACTTGAAAAAAAACTGCAACAAAATTTGTCATCAACAAACTACAAAAGATTTATAAACGTCAAATGTTATCATTGGTCTAAACAGCTTTATTTTCAAATTGTAGATATAAAATAAATCATAATATTTGGTGGTGTTTTATCCTATTGTACATAAAGTTCAAAGATTTCAGCAAAGGTTGACGGTTGTACATTTATCTTTTATGTCATATGCGTGTTTTTAGTAGCGTCAATGCGCTGTAATGTGGATCGCCGACCAACAATCTGCGTCCTGAGGTTGCAGCATTTATTAAATAAAACATTAAATATGTTTGTTGTTTTTTACCTTCCACCAATATCATTATCCAAGTTTGTACGATATCACACAGGGATTATAAAATTGTTGTTTTTGTTTTGTTTTCGGTTCTTCTCTATAATATTAACTTTCTCGCATGGTTGGTTACCTTCCCAATATAGCTGGTAGCTTAAAGTCGCTCGAGGACGTGTCAATGTCCAATAGCATACACATTCTCTGTTTCGAAGCACATGTCACAAGACGACAGATTGACCTACCTTACGTACATTTTATCCTAACGATAAATAATGTATTGCTCTTCAAAGATTATTGTTCGACCTTAAGGGACTCTCTACTAGAACCCACTATTATTTGCTAAATTTCGACACACCGGTGGCTTCAGTTGCTCCTTTCCACGTTAGTGTTTGTGGGACCTTGCTTTACATATTATGTTGAAAAGAATGGGTAATTTTGAGCACGCTGTTCTCACAAACTGGTTTTTGATCGCAAGCTACGAATAAACTGTTTAATGATCTTCCCTTTGCTCTGCACAAAGTATTAGCTCACGAACGATTCAACTGTACTCGTACAACACCGCGTAGAGCTGGCTACTGATCATGGAAGGAGATATGGAGTGCGTACTAGCTTGAGCTGCGGATAATACAAAGCAACAAGTACAAACAAGGAAAAAATTGAAATAATTATAATCCGAGGATCGGTTCCACAATTAAAAGGTTTGACAATTTACGTACAATTTTCTAGGACTTTAGTGATGAACATGAACATGGTAGGAGCGTGTTTAATTGAATTTCGATTTTGAAACAGGTCTGCTTTAGATGTGAAACATAAAGGAGTTGAAACGGTCCACCAGGGACAACACATTTGAAGTATTTTCATTACATTCAAAGACACGCACAGCCAGGCAACTGGGGTTGCTGTATTACTTTTTTATTATTTCAATATGTTTGAATCTGTTTCAATTTTGGTGTCAGCATGTCATTAGGTACCTTTTCCACGCTAGTAACTAGTAAAACAGTACAGTGATGTGGTACATATAACAAGAAATTAAAAACTATTAACGATGGCACTTTGAAGAGCTAACTAACGCTGACTAACAGTAATAAAACAATATAAACAACCAAATAGAATTGAAGATTGATTTGTGCTTGCACAGGTGGTAACAACACAGTGAGTTTGAGTAAGAAGCTTTCAATTGTCAACATAAATATATATATACCTATATTTCACTCATAGTTCGACACATAAAGTCCAGTCAAGAACGTTCACTAGAAGATCTATTTGTGTGTGCTACAACCGATTAGTCATATAATGTGAGTAATAGAACTGGGATTGCTTTTGGTGTTCATGCTGCTGTATCCAAATCGTATAGGGTTACATATTAAAAAACCCAAACATGTTTTGTCCACAACATTATTTCAAATAGAGGGCCTTCAAAAGTCTACTCTGTTTTGTTTTTTCTTATATCTGTAGCGTCTGTTTAAGGTCCTGTGACTCGTAGAAATGGTTTTTATTGCAAATTTGGATGTTAGCTTCAGTTTTCATCTATACTATGTATATAGGTTCTAGTGGAACACGAAGTAACGTACTAGAAATATCAGACACGGTATAAAGAGAGGAAACGAAACAGAGTTAATAATGTACAAAATACAAAAGAATATAATTGAAAATGCAATTTAGACCATAAAAGACAACAAAAGATAACATCATGTTACAACATTGTATAAAAACACAACAAACAACAATAATCAAGCATTTAACCTAATATTAGTGGGAGAAAATGGCTACTAAAGATAAAAAGACACAAAATAAACACCAAACATGGAGAAAGCCTATGAATGGCAAATGCACATTGGCGTACAGTGAAATTAGTGGTTGTTTCGTGCTCATTTGCTGAATTAAAGGTACCAATCTACACGACTAACCATTCTTACATGTTTATGTTATGCATTGCTGATGTACGCTGCATTATTGCTTATGTTTAAGCACTATCCGAATGGTAACAGTATGCTTCATTTTGTTTGCAAGGAAGTGTGGTTTATCGGGCTTATTCATAAATTCAGATATATCGACTACAAGCTATATGGTATGCTTTATTTGTAGGTCACTGTTAACACAACCTTGCTACCTGCAAGCGATGAAACAAGCTTTTAGAAGATAAAATGACGATCTGCACTACATATTGCTTGGAATAGCTTGCTACACTAGCTATCGAGACGATTTAAGATTTGCATTGCGCATACAAACAACCAATATTGAACATTGCATATTGAAGAAATTCCTTAGCGACTTAGGATAAGGTTAATGGCAGATTGAATAATTGTTTGGGTTAGTGTGTATGTAAGAAGTAAAGGGTTTGAATAACAAAAAAATTCTCGAGGTGCATTTATGTTTTTTTTTCAAATAATTGATATGCATTAGTTTGCTTGTATGCAATAGGTTTAATTTAAAAAAAAAATGGTTAGCGAAAAAACGTTACGAAGAAACTACTTTTGACAAATAACGCTTGTGTATGGTCAGTTTGGTGTAACGCCAATCGGTGTTTCTTCTTCTAACGCAATCTGATCGTCAGAAGCGATTTGTGTGCTCTTTATGCATTTGTAACGCAACGAGGTGTGAACTAGAGTTAGACACTATTGGTAGTCAGAATACGATCAGCTATTACAATGCTTATTACTACACTTTTTTGTGAAAAATAAATTGTTTTGTTTTTGTGTTCGTGTGTGTATGTATTTTTTTTGGTATAGGACTACGACACACGAATGTCATATAGGTGAAAGGACATAGATGTCACAGGCAGGTATGCTTTCATGGTTTGATTTGGTTTAAAATTTTGGGATAAGGGCTAGCAAGAAGAGTGTTTCCCGAACGGTCAACGGTCGGCAGTCCGGCACTGTTACTTCTCAGTGTGGCCGATAGTGCGGATCGGTATCGTTAAAGGATGGCTTACCTCTACCATTAGCTAGATTCAGGGCACTGGTACCGCAAGTGGCCAGATGCGGGCTATGATCGCTGCGGGTGCGATTGTTCAGAAACTCGCGAATGTGTTGCACGATCAGATCAATTGCCACTGGAATGAGGAGAACAATTAGAAGAATTTGTTAGTGCAATTAAATGAACAAGTATTGGTTTGGGATACAATTTGTACATGGAATCGAGTTTTTTGCTTCAGAATGTGAAAGAATTGGCTTTTATAAGCAAAGATTACACAAAATTTAAGGCAATACAAGTCACCGAACTGATAGTGCATCATCCGTCGAAAAAAAAAGGAAACTGAAGAGTACGGGACAGTGGACGTAATTCGAACCAGCGATGGGGCTTGTAGGGTGGAACCACATAACCGAGCGTATACCCAACAAAATGATATACAGTATGATAAACACGAAAACAAAATGAAATAAGTCGTACCGATGTATGTGTGTTCGAAAAATGTCCTCTTTATTGTGCCATACACAAATCATGCCTTATCGGATTATTCGTTATTGGTCTTAACGGTTGTATAATCACCATTCGCTTCGATTATCTGTTATACTTGTTCGTTTTCCTGTTTTGTTTTTCTTAAACGCTAGCCATTTACACACTTTCCGTGTTCAACGATGACGTTTGGGACCGAAGATAAACCGGAGTGTCTTGCTGTCATAACGATAGTCCAGTCTAGTGAGACCTTCAATTGAGGCTACCTTTACCAACTTGGTTACTTATTATGCTACTTGACAACAACTCACTGATTAGTAGGATAAGATAAAGTTTTAGCTCGATATTCAAGAATAGATTTTAACAGACCGGCAGTGGCGCAAACTGATAACTGCAAAAAAGGAATGTGTTTGGCGGGGGATATTTCCAAATCCAAAAGAATAATGAATTTAAGAACGGAAGGAATGGCTAATACAAATGCATTCAACAGGATCTACATATTGAAATGCATAAATGCAAGCGTAGGAATTTGTGGCACACGGGGCGGATGGCCTTATAAAGGCCAATGTTTTAACAGGTGCAGTATGGTAGAACAATACAACATGATTGATTGCACAGCTGCAAATTAAAGATAAAATGTGTACACTGCTACTACTTTTAAAGAATGACGATTCGTTACTATGGTTGTTAAATTAGTTAATCAGTTGGCTTGCGAAAACGTTAATATTGTAACAAAGTAAGCAAAAGGAAAAAAATGCAAAAATAAATAAACCAGAAGCTTATTCATTTGTTTTGATCAGTCTATGTAATGGTTTACCGTAAAGTTTTAGGGATGTACTTTAGTAAGTAATTGTTATGGTCTATTACTATGATTATGGTTAAGGTATCAAATTCCCAGTGAAAAACGGTATAAAAATAGCTGTCATGCAGTATGTTAGCCTGGAACATTAAATTTGGCATGCGTTTTTGCTGAGGTGTTTTGCCGTTACGCCTATATATCTTCTCTAATAAGTAGGACCGAGTGTGCAACTTCGGCAGAAATAACATTGGATGCGTGAGGTGAGGCGCACTGTTTTGTTTGTTTGTTTGTTTGTTTTTCAATTGTGTGCATGTTTGTATGATCATTTGCTCTTATCCTCTGACAACGTTTTATACGTGACACCAATGACACATAAGTCCTACTGTGGTTGTATGATGATCGCTGCAGAGCTTATTTCTATTGCAGAGGACCAATATGACCAACACACGACCCCACGCGATTTAATGCCCGTTCTGGTTGAGTCCGCCACTCGGATGCAAGATCTCATTAATGTGATGCACTATCAGATCGATCGCAACTGTAAAATGTTAGAAAAAGATGAGCAAGAAAAATAAGAGAAACGTCCAGTAGAAACCATTCGCTACCCCGATGTGTTATTTGGCGCAAACTATTTAATTGATCGCACGGAATGAAAGACCGGCCACGGCGCATGAACTTCAGGGTTCGAAATAAAAGTCAAGAATATATGATTTATTTTGCACAATACAAGTTATTCAACTGAGCCCTAAGGAATAACAATAACACAAAAACTCAATATGGTACATCGCTTGACAAAAAGCGTTTTAAATTTAATAGTCGAATGGAAAATTTAAACAATATCATAAAGTTCACGTGTTAAGATAGCGAATAATACGAGTAAAGTGAAAGCAAAATTTATTCTTTATTGCGAAGTTATCGCAGGAAAAAGAGCAACTAAGTAAAAAAGTAATAAAAACAATAATAATTTTCAAAGAATACTTTTACTGATGTTTTGCAATCAATGGAATTATGTATTCCTGAATAATACAAAGATAAATTTGTTGATTGATTTAGTATTAAAAAATGAATCATTCAAATTGTGATAGAATGATATATAAAAATGCACCTAGTTTGATCATAGTGATAAACAATAATTAGTTATAGGTCCGGATAGATTGAAATTCAATTTACCTGTATTGTCAGCTCCTCGTGGTATGACAACGTCAGCAAACTTTTTAGTCTGAAATGGACGAATCAGTAATGATGTATTAAACAGTAATGTAGTGTTTTAAAACAATGAATGTTAATTGATGATCATACCGGTGAGCAAAACTCTTCGAATGCTGGCTTTACGAAATTCATGTACGCATTCAGCACCTGATCCAAGTCTCGTCCTCGTTCGTTAATGTCACGTGGAACTGGAACACAAACATAGTTTAGAAGCAATATCACATGACGCAGCACACCAAATAAACGGGGCTGTACGGGTCATCATTACCTCTTCGGGCCAGCCGGGTGTCCGAATCGGTATCGACAAATAGCTTCATGTGAAAGAGATCTCGAATGGCGGGAAAGTAGAACACCAGTATGCCCTCGAACAGTACCACGTCAGCCGGGTAGATGGTGATTTTCTTTTCCGGACAGACGGCATTCCGGCGGTAGTCATACTCGCTAATCTCCACCTTTTTGCCGTGCAGAATGTCCTGCAGCGTTTGCAACATCAAATCCTCGTTGAACGCGCTCGGATGGTCAAAGTTAAAAAGACCCCGTTCGGCGCGCGCCTTTTCCGAATCCGACAGCTCGCGATAGAAACTATCCTGGCTGATAGTGACGACCTGTGCACCGATTGGAATGAAAACAAATGCATGTTGGGGTGCTGTGTAAGTGATCACTGATTACGTAAATGAGTGGGACGCTTTGTTTGCTCACTTGGCGCTGGGTATGGTCCATATCAGCTTGGCCTAGTTGTTCCATGATGCGTTTGCATACGGTCGACTGCGGGAACAGGGTAAAACGGAGCAGATTGCGTGTTGGACGGTCAGTGTATGTTTTATCAATTGATGGTGCATGCAGCTGACGAACGGCTATATTTGGCACCGTTTTCAAGGCCGGGGCCATACTTTTGATTCGCACTGCAGACTGCGCAGCAATCCCACGGGCGATACCCTACGCTCACACGTTACACCTACCTTTCCGCTGGCCGTTCCACCAGCAACGCCAATTAGAAAGGGTGTTTTCACGCCATCCGCAGCACCGCCATTCAATCGTGCACCATTTAAACACTCTCCGTCACCCATTGCTAAGGACTGGGGTAAGTTTTCCTCACTTTGCACCACGGGAAACGGGGAAAAATAATCCGCACGATGGCAGTGCGCAAAACGAAATTATTTTCACTGTAATGACATATGGGGTGTGAGGGAACGACAGACAGTTTATTTATGTTTTGATAGATGCTGACAGCCAGTGTGGCCAGATTTGTTGGCGATTTTTGGTAGGAGCGGCAATATTTTATCGGTAGTACAGTGGAGCAAGGTGTTATAAATGACAAGGTGAAGTTGTTCAGAGCAAAATGACATTTCTCGACTTGACACATCTCTTCCGGGGGCTCCGGTATAAAAATCGGGGAGGGCTGGTGCGGGGTAATGAAATTTGTATGCGGAGAGTGACAGATGTCCCCCACAATGTCGCCCAGCAAAAGCGGTAAAAATCAACCTTCTAAATACATTATCCTTGCAGTGGAGTGCCGTTTTTACGGGTACCTTTTATCCGATTTTCCGTTTATCCGTGCTGTAGAGAAATGACAGTTCAATACAAAGTTGACATTGCGTTATGAGGAAAAAAAATTGAAAAAGTGGTTATAAGACCACATTGTCGTAACAAAAAAACACTATACAGTAGAGCGTCGATTATCCGGGCAGCTCGGGACCGGACGGTTTCCGGTTAATCGATTTGCACGGATAATGGTCCAAGAAATATCAAACGTCCAAATAAAACATATGAAATGCACTAGTTTTATTATTAATTCACCTAGAATCAATCGATTAATCGTTAGTATATTACTTAAATCAATAACTGTAGATTTAACAACTGTTCATGAACAAAAATGAATTTCGAAAATACCTCTAGACACTACAGAGCTGCACAATAAACTGGTTATCCAATTGACTATCGCTGCAAACTTTCGCCGTACGTATGAACAGCTGTCATATTTATGAGCACGGTTAAGCCGCCCGCCGGTTAATCCGTCCCCGGATAATCGACGTTCTACTGTAAATCATGGCAAATTTCGAATATTTTCATTGGAAAAAGATGAAATTCATAAAAACTGGGTTATTTTTATCATAAAATAAGAAAATTTTCCAAAACTCAATCAGGAATCGGTGATAAAATATATCATTTGACTCATTATCCGTGTTATTCGCATATCCGGGCGAGGTGAAGTCCCGAGAAGCCCTGATAAACGGCGCTCCACTGTATTTGGTAGGAGTTTCAATTTGTATCGGTAGTTTTCGGTATGTTTTGAAGTGTTAAGCGGAGGAGGGGGGGGGGGGGGCGGGATTCTTATCTGCACGAGAAAATACATCCTTTTTTTATTTAAAGCAGATGCATCAGACTTGGTCCATAGCGGTCATACGAATGAGGCCTTTCTGAAGTGTCGATCTGAAAACTGTACTAGGGATTCTAAGCCAACGAAGGATTGAAATGTACATTTCCTTTTGAGCGCCTAAGCGCCACAGATTAAGCTTAAACGACTGGAAAATTGAATATCCATAGAAAAAAAAAATTAAAACTCCATCGCTTCACTTGTTTGCTCAATAGATGGCGTATTACAACTCAAGAATTTTATTGCTATCCTTTTCTTGCAATGTGTTTCGACATGTTTCATCTTATCATGACCTATATAGCCTTCTAACTTTCTGAGCAAAAATCTATATGATTGGTCGTGTGGTCAGATACGTGGGTATCAACACCAACGACCATTACTCAAATCTCACTTGCTTTAGTGCTGGTGGTTTCGGTTGGAGTTTAGTATTTAAACAATCGTATCGCCGTTCTAGTTCTAGCGATGCATAACTTCAATGCAAAACCATACAACAGTACAGAGGAAATGAGAAAGCTCTCCTCCAAGCGATGAAGCTCAGCTGGTTGGGGTATCCCACCAACAGATGCGCCACCAGCTTTTTTGCTATTTTTAGAATGCATGAGTCGTTGGCCGTCTGCTAAACGAAGTCTTTCTATATTCCGTTTAGGTAGAGTGCTTGAGTCGTTTAGAAGCCGTTTAGTGGTCGTTTAGTGGATTTGTGGCACTTGGGGTCTCTCAATGATTTTTTCTATGGATGGTATGGTCTGGGTATGTTACTATGGTGTGGATTGATTTGCTGATGTAATATAATGAATGTGTAGTAATAGTGTGATTTGGCTTTCCGAAAAGTGTTACAATAGCTGATAGTGTGGTTTATAATAAGTTCTGTTTAGCAGATATGCTACATCATATTAAATATCCGGAGTCGTTCGGAATCGTCGGAGTTGTCGGAGTCGTTCGGAGTCGTTCGAAGTCGACTGGGTTTTTTATGGAGTCGAAGTAATCCGGAGTAGGCCTTCGACACAAACACTGAGTGCACGCGTAAAGTGAAAAAAAACACAACGAAATGAAATGCCTGATCACAAGCACCATTGCACTGGAGGGTTACTGTTGGCTCCGAAAAACTCCGTTATCGGTTGACTCCGATCGATTCTAGACGACTCCGAGTGACTTCGACTCCCAACAATTCCAGGCGACTCCTGACGACTACGAACGACTTAGGAAGATTCCGGACGACTCCGGATGACTCTAGTTGACTCCGATTCCGCGCGGAACTAGTGGTTCCTAATTTGCTGGCGTCGGAATCGCACTAAGAATAGCCGGAGTCGGATTGGAGTCGTAGTGGCGCTCCAAAGAGCACATCACTACGGTATACCATTTCTAGGAAGCATGCATAATAAAAAAATATTAATACGCCTAAATGTAGGCAATACTGTGTCGAAAGGTGAGCATTGCAGTACAATAGGCAGTTGGACATTTCGTGATCCACGTATTATAATTATGCAAAATCAACAATGTAAACAACATATTTTAAAAGTAGTAATATAAAGTATTCTCTAACATTTTTATAACCAACCTAAGTGCACCAATTTGTTGCGTTAAAAGAGGTATCAACAGATCGTTGAGCAAAAATAAAACAATTTTTGCTCAACGATCTGTTGATACCTCTTTTAACTTCGTCAAAAATAAAATAGTCAAAAATACGATGAATTGTCCTATTTGGCCGGAACCCACTTATCGGCATGCATTTCGCAGACTTATTCCTGCAGATTGGCCAGGAAAGTGTCGGTATGAATACATTATTATTGTCTGATGAGCGTTATTCTTCGTACAACTTCCATTAGACCTCCGATGCAGTTTTCCGAATCATTTTCATGGTTTTTAGGGACACGGAGTAGTTTTCAATTTTCCCCGGTTCTGCTTTCCGGGATCATCACGATACACGTGATCTGTTTCCACAAAAAGGGACGGTTCAAAATTGTTCATTAAAGTCACAGGTTAGTATTTAAAAAATAACAACATTTTTTTTAAAGCCGTAACTGTCAAATTTACCCTGCACAAACTGTCAACTTTAAGAAGCCTTTTTATACCTTGACTTTCAGACTAGCTTGAGCGACATCCGTGCAAGTGGTATGCATCGTTGCATTCTTCTGAAAACAGCAGACAATTGTGGGCGAGCTTATATTCCGGTTTTTTGGAGGCGTAAGATGAGCGGCTCCAAGCTATATGAAGAGGAAGGGGAAGCATTCGAAATGAGATTAACGCACTGTCAATACGATATGGTGAAATATGTTTAAATCTTATCCTTGCTTCGAGGTTCATTCTTCAACCCAATCTGCGGTATGAAGAGCGTCCGATAATCCCGTACCTAATCCGACCTAATGAACCAACCGATCAGTCAAACCGACACAGTCCAATTCTACAGGCAGGGCGATCACTTTCACACTGACCACTGTTAGGTCTTCTGGTGCTGGTTGAAACAATGGAATGTTAGCACGTGACCAGTCTGAGGCCATACTGGTGAGTGCGTCCGGTTGGTGTGGCTAATTTTTCGTAATGCCAAAATCGTGGCCAATGACAGGCGATCTAGACTGGCACGACGCCAAATATTTGCGCAGTCGTGTCATGGTCGAGCTCGTCGTGGCTAAAACCATGTCCCATAAATCAAGCTACCCGAAAAGAGAGAAATAAGTGGGAAATCTGATGATTATGAGGTGCAGGACAATGCAGTAGACGATAGATTGGGATGTGGAAGAGGTGTAAATGTTTAAAGATCATCCAGCATATTGCTGACTCAGTGTTTGGTGAATAAATTTGATCGACAAACGCTATCAAACCTACCGGAGTAAATGTAGGCTCCCTTATACAAACACGTCTTAGTTCGAGCGATGAGATCGACCATATTATGTTCAAATAAATGTCGTTAAAAAAAAGCACACAAGCCAATTTATCTGATGATAAATATTTGTGCAAAAACAAATGGTTAAGGCTCGTGCCTAAAACAGAGCTTGCACAACGTAGAAGGTGCTTGTGATTGGATGTGTACCGAGCCGGACACATAAAAGGCTTTAGAAAAGGTTTAAACGGATGGATATGCGGCTAGACAGCCCCTGTGTCAAGACATCAGTTCCGTGATGATTTAATTTTTCTGCGCAATCCTATAATAAGCTCATGCCAGACTTTGTTTCTCATCAGGATGATAGCTGACGTATCAGCCGTTTGTGTGTCTATCATGTTGTTCACTTTCCCATGTCCCAAACGTGACGACGCCTAGCGAGCCTTCGACAAGCACGACGTGAAATTGAAGATGAGCAAATATTGAGGTCATAAGCTAAGTTTGGCAAGCTTACGATTAATACGATCAGAGCGTCAACGATATTTTGTGGGCATGTTTTGCTTCGTTTGCATTGATTGTGTTGGAAAATAGGAACAAAGCAGAACAATTTTTGCAGCAAACTGTAGCTGGCTCGTCACAAAAAATGAGTTAAATTTGAAGCAGCTATTAAGTGTATCGAGATCAATTCTAAACCACTTTCAACTTTGATGAGAATATATTTCTCCACTCGTCTAAGCTAAATGCTGTTGAATCCGCTTATCGTGGCCTGCTCATTCGCTAATAGCGTCTTTGAACGCTTTATCGGTAGGCTTCCGTTGCTGAGTGTAGCTCGTAGCTAATAAGCTTTGATTTATTCTTACACCGGTAGAATGATTTATCATATTTGCCGGTAGAAGGTTTACGTGTATTTGCTGTTGCCCGTGGCGGAGAAGTTCACACACGAGTGTTGAAAGCTTAGAACCGTGGTTCTAACTCATGTCAAGCTGGCCACCCATCGAGGTTAGGCTTGCTGGTGGTTGATTTATTACATCTAGCCACTAACGAGATGTGATTTAAAAGCATTTTTCGGTAATGGACTGCTCACTGCTAGCGTAGTTTTAATCTTCCCATTTAGAAATAACCAAATTTCAAACAATGTTTCTTTTTCCAAAAAAAAAAAATAAATAAATAAATAAAAAATGCATGGATTATAAATAAATCCTTGCATTTTATTCTGCACAGTAGAATAAGCGTGGCATTGCCTAAGAACGTTAAACCGAAAACCTCGTTTATCGATGCATCCCGTCCAGGTGCAGACGTTCGTTGCCATGCTGACGTCTTACAAGTGTTGATCATTTGTAAACCAAAAATCCCGCTTCCAGCCACTGCTCGCGAATCCCTGCTTGGTCCTATCAATCTTCCGACACCAGATCCGTTTCAGTGGGCAAAATGGAAGCAAGCTGAAGGATTTGCTGCTGCTGCCGCCGATGCCGACACCTTATGCACTTTATTTATTTTGCCTGTTGATGCATTTCGACAAGATAGAGAAATGTCGAACAATGGCTTTGAAGCTGTTCCGTTGCCGATTCCGGACGTCGTAACATTCGACCGCGAATACAATGCCGGGACCGGGGGCTGGCAAGCATGCCAGCCAACCTGTAGCAGGTTCATCTGCGACTGGGCGAGGTGACGATGAGCTTCAGCGCTTCGGTGCGTTTCGCACAGCCGGACAGTTTTGTTGCGGAGTGGTGCACTTTTGCTGGGGCTTTGTGTGGTGTCAAAAGCGCACACCAGTTCGAGTTTGTGTTTCTCTTATCGGATGCATTTCATCGTCAATTAGCAGGCAATTCAAAGGCGTTAGCGTATCTTTGCCGCGCGCGAAAGATACCAGGCTGAGTAATGATAATGCGAACGTGGCGGTAATGGAAAGAAATAAAGTAAAATATAAAAAAGTAAAGTTATAATCGAATTTGGGTAGCTGAATTCCTCATGAGTTTTTGCATCAGGGCGATAGGCTCCAATCGGTAGGTGTACAATTTGCGGACGGTTGTAAATTTTAACGATAACACGATTGTTCATCACCACTGTGGTTGAACAATGGGAATTCGGTATGGTATGGTGAACTAAAACTTTTCACATGAAAAAATTGAAAAAATGTAAAAAAGTCTTCTTTGCAGTAAATGTCTTCGGAAAGTGTTAAATACAGCTTTCTGTAGTGTTTGGAGCCTTCGAGCAGTTTTGAAACTGACATTTATTTATTTATTTATTTATTTTTATCTTATTAATTGCTCTGCCACGTTGGGTTACAGCAATAGTGCTTACTGACTATAGTATACAATTATTCACGAAGGAGTTGGAAGGAGTTTATGGTACGGAAAAGGAGCGAAGACGGGATCGGTAGACAGGATAGGATATGTTGAAATCGAACAGATCAGAAGTACTATTAAAAGACGACATAGCTCTTACAAAAGGCTCATTGCGAGCAAAACGTGTACGACATATAGGTAACTGGAGACGAAAACGATAACGTAAGGTGCGACAAGGTGCATACAAATGTAAGCGCGACAGAAGTGAAGGAGTATCAATCGTATTGAGCAATATGCCAGCGACGAAAGAAGCCTGAGCGACCGAGAGGCGGTGCTCCAACTTGGCAAGGCCTAATAGATTGCATCTATCGTCATACGAAGGAAGCGGAATAGAGTGATGACCCAGCGACCTACGAAATACGATCCTTGTAAAACGTCTCTGGATCCTCTCAATCCTTTGGAGCAGAGATAGTTGAACAGGAGACCAGATGACACAGGCATATTCCAGTACGGAACGGACCCAACAACAATAAAGGGACTTAAGACAAAAAGGATCACGAATTTCAGTGGACATGCGACAAATATAACCAAGACTTTTGTTGGCCTTGTTGATGACATAGTCCGTGTGCTCCTTGAAAGAAAGACTCGGGTCAAAGAAGACGCCAAGATCCTTAGACAAGGACGCACGGGGAATAGGGGCATCACAGACACTATAAGCATGAGTTATACTTGTGGAAGATCGGAAGAAAGACAAGACAGAACATTTTTCAGGACACAGGACTAAACCGTTAGAAGCACACCATGTAGAGAATTTACAGAGCCAGGATTGAAGGACTAGACAATCAGCTGTAGAAGATACAGGAAGAAAAATTTTAACGTCATCCGCATATAGCAAGAAGCCGTTAGGAGGAAGGATCGAAGTACAGTCATTGAGGAAGAGAATGAACAGTAAGGGACTAAGGACACTACCTTGAGGGACACCCGAAGAACTAAGAAAACATTCAGAGAAAGAGCCACAGATTTTAACTGCATATGAACGATTCTCAAGATAGGAGTTGAACCACGGCAATATAGAGCCACCGAAACCTAGTTTTCGAAGCTTAGCAACAAGTAATGATAGAGGTATACTGTCAAATGCCGCTTTGAAATCGGTATAGATAGTGTCTACTTGCTTACCACTAGACAGATAGTGATATAGAGAAGACAAAAAACACATTAGGTTGGTGGACACTGAGCGATTGGGCATAAAGCCGTGTTGTTCCGCAGAAATATAATTTTTTACACAAGGCATTACAGATAAATGGACAATTGACTCGAGGATTTTAGAACACGCACAAATAATAGAAATGCCTCTGTAGTTTGATGCTAGTGTGCGGTCACCTTTCTTATAAATGGGAACAAGCCAAGCTAGTTTCCATTGACTAGGAAAAATCCCTACACTAAGCGAGCGAGAAAAAAGACGAGTGAGAATAGGAGTGAGGGTATTGCCACATTTTTTCAAAACACAGGCAGGGATGCCATCGGGGCCTGGTGAAAACGAAGTTTTAAGTTTGGATAAAGCGGATTTTACTAGGCTTTCACTTACAACGACTGAATTACATGATATCACATCAGAGGGCGTGTAAGACAAGCCTACGTCCAAAGGAACCTTAAAAGTACTAGGATCGACAAATACACTAGAGAAATGTTTGGCAAACAGGTTACATATATCAGGATTGGACGTAGCAGAGGACAGATCAAGAAACAGGGTGGATGGAAGGCTAGCAGAGCCTCGCCGAGAGTTCGCAAAACGAAAGAATGACCCAGGATCAATAGTGAAGCGCATTTGAAGACGCCTAACGTAGCGACGATACAGATGGCGATTAAGAAGACGATAAGCCTTAGCCGCATATTTATATACACAAAGATTGTGTAAAGTATTATTTAAACGGTAGGCGCGTTGAGCGCGGTTTTTGTCCGATTTTAATAGACGTAAAGCTCTGTTCGACCACTTAGGATTAGGAGCGGGTTTAAGGAGAGGACAGCAGGAAGGGAAGGCGGAAGTGATTACATTAGTAAACGCTGCTACAGCTTGATTTATATCACAGTCAGCATCAATAAAGGACCAATCGGTATCGGCTAATATACGATGAAGCTTTTGGTAGTCCAATTTCCTAAAATTGAACATACGAGCCGTAGGTATTCGTTGGGAGGATGCAGGGCGAGAGTGCGTAAGGAGCACGCTTGTCTCAAGAGCAGGATGATGATTGTCTAGCGCGACGAGTGGAACAGGTGAAGCTATGACGGGGGAGCAGCACTCCAAGAAGGCAGCATTGGCAAATAGAAGATCTAATTGTCTTCCGCTTATATTTTTTATGCCGGATAATTGCAGCAAACCGTTTACCGACATTCCATCAAGCAGAGAAACATTTTCACGAGATACACCAGTAGGAATGAACTGATTAACGCACGATGCCGACGGTTGCCAGGAGAGTGATGGTGAATTAAAATCACCAAGTAACACCATAAGATCATTTGGTTTAAGTTTGCCAGCAACGAAACTAACACTCTCATGTAAAACGTCAAGGACTACTTCGGAAGAACGCAAATCGGGTGGGATGTAAACGGCGCCGATATAGATTGCAAGGTTTTGAAGCTTAACAATTGTCCAAACAGACTCCAGCGAGTCGAACGGCAGTGATAAAGTTGACGTGTTCAGCACGGAAGAGCAGGCAATGAGTACACCACCACCACGGCAACGGTTACTGTTGAGAGAATTTCGGTCGCAGCGATAGATGACATACGCATCCTCCGAGATAAAAGAGGACGGAATTGAGCCATCGAGCCATGTTTCAGTTAACACCAACACATCCATATCAAGCTCAGATAGAGAGAGGCGTAACTCGTCTAGTTTTGTGCGCAATCCTCTTACGTTTTGATAGTAGATGTTTAGTCGATCTATCGAAGGAATGAGAGAGCGAGATGCGCCGTGAGTGCTCTCGCTGCAAGTTATTAACGGCGGAAGAGAGTCAGACGGATTGTGTGTATTAGATGCAGGGTTAGCTTCCATCAATTCGGGTAAAGTCGGTAGTTCATGAAAATCTTCAGCCGGATCAGCCGGTTTACGCTTGCTGAAAGTACTGCGTATAAGGCAAGCTCATAGGACCATGATCGGGCGAAATAGTGAAATCAGCGTTTCGCAGTTGTGTCGTGTGGTTGATAGAAGGTGGCGATGAATGATGATCCGATTCACGGGTAACAGGCGCAGAAGGTGCATGGGATGCTGTAGTAGTGGGTCGCCAAACATTGACGGAGCGGGGATTAAGGTCGATGAACTCCTTAAAAGAGATCCCGCGAGGCCAGGTTGAAGCAGCCAAAGCAATAGCCCGGTGCGAATCCGGTACACCAATTTTAAAAGATACGTAGGAGAGCGTAGAAAGATCCCGGTCGCGTCGTACAAGGCTGTATACCAAGATGTCGTCTGTCCCTATGTTGGAACAGGCCATTTCACGGATCGCTTCAATCGGAGTATCAGGAGCAATACGGGAGATAAAGACCCAAGTACGGCGTGGGCGTTCAGGAACGGTCGTAATATTGTTGTAGGACAACCCTGTACCCGATGACAGCATAGCGCGTGTAACGGTATTGGTAGGCGACGAGTCGGGAGAGCGATCCATCAATCGACGTTTGGAAGGATTCTCACCAACAGCTTGATGGGTGAGCTTAGAGGCCGCAACTGGATTCGTGGTCGTTGAGTGCGTAGCAGGAATCGCGGAATGGTGAGCACTCGATGTAGTAGTATGCGTGGCAAGATGAGAGTTGAGCTTATTCATTAGTGAGTTGAAGGAAGTGAGAAACTCACGGTGCATGAGATCAAGCCCCTTGATGCCATGCTTAACTTCATCAAGCGTTGTGAGTAGTGGAGCCTGTGAGTAGTTGCGTTCCATTGAGTGAGAAGCAGTAAGTGAGTCGATGAAATCTTTCACGGAACGAATTGACGATGCTGATTCCTGTTTCATTAAAGCTATCTCGTTTCTAAAACAATCCAGTGAAGAGGAAAGTTCAAGTCGCAAGCCAGCTGATGTCGCCTGCACAGAACGTGAGGTATCGCGGAAATCGGACTGCAACGATTCCAACAGGTAGGCAGCATCACGAGAAAGGCCGTGCGAGAAGCGTAAAGTGTCAACGGCCCGCAAACGCTGAGCACAATCCGCGCAAGCCCAGAATAAATTTTGTGACTTCTTAAAATCACGCAGGAGCGGGGTTGAAAGTCCAATGCACTTATCGTGGTAATAGTGTTCACACAGACCGAAGCACGGAATTGGATCGTTGCTAATAGCACCTTCACATTTCTTACAGATCACGGACGCCATCGCAAAATAGCACAGTGAGTGGTCACAACAACCGCAGGCGGATCGCAATGTTTATTTGTTGAACCGTACAAATTCACAGGTGCCGCACAAATTTGTGATACGTGAACGCGCGAGTGCGAATTAACCGAACTAAAACAGTTCAAGCACTTAAACACCAAGAAAATCGCGGTAAAAATCAACTTGGAAATAGCAGAGTGAGAAAGCACAACCAGCCGCTATGAGTGACAAGTGACAAGTGACAAGTGAGACATGTTGAAGCCGTCGCCCCGTCCATGCCTCGCTACGGGTGTGCAATAAAGCATTGACGAAAAGGTTTAACAACAGAAAATTGCCGCATCCATACGCGGTGGTTATATTTTATTCGATTCGGTACCGAATCGAAAACTGTCGTCATTTTGGCCAATTTCCCGCCAGAACCACTTCTGAACCGCTTCCGTTCCGGGGATGATCACAGCCACGCGGTCGGGATCGTATTTTCGTGTGGCCGGAATAAATGTTTTTTGATTTGCAATAATTCACGGCTTTAGCCGGACTCCGTATTGGGCATCGGGTGAATACAATTTTGGCAAACGGCGACGGTGATGATGCTTTCCACCAAACTGCTTCAGGCTATTGGTTACCTCCATACGCTCGCCCATTGAATGGAGAGATGGACCGTGCAATCGGCCTGAATCGATTCACCGTTGGAGCGTAGGATCTTTTTTTTTTTCGACAAACGACAATCGATTCTTAGTGACTTTTGCTGGTTGAAAACAAGCTTTCGGGAGGTGTCATCATCATTTCTTGCTTTTTCTTATCCTTTGCCTCACGTAAACGGACATTTTCACACTTTATTCTGAATGGTTTTGCATTTTGGTGTGTGTTTTTTGTTGTTGTCGTACGCAAAGTTTATAAGCCTTGATACAATTGCAGTTGAGGCCAGCTTTTGGAAGATGCAGCTCCAGTTTGGGGTTTGGCTATGGTGTTTTTACCATTATTGAAGGAAAGATCAGATTAGTAAAATTTATGCATGATTGTTTGTGTCTGGTACGAACCAATTCGGCCGAAACAAGTGTTGCTTTGAATTGAAAGCGAGAAGGACGGGGTTCTGTCGACAAGATGCAATTCCAGACCAACGATGATGGGCGTTACATGTTCTGTAGCGTCGTGTTTGGGTTTTACTTTAGCGCATTGTCCGATCAAAAGCCATGGATTTTAATGGAGTTACCACGGATTGAAACTTTAATTGATGTATTATAATACTTGTTCCCCCAAAAATATAACGAACATTACATTAAAATTTGGTTATATATATTTTCAAAAAAACGTTGTTGGCTATTCGTTGTTACAGAACATCACTAGCGACCACTTAAACCGTAACGTAGCCCGCGTAGTTGCTGATGCCACATAGATTTTTGCCACGTGCCAGCCTCATATAGCCATCCTCTCCCCAGCTGCCCCACCAGTTTTTCAGTATCCAGTAGTCTTTGGTGTATCCGAGCAGGAGCATCGCGTGGTTCACTTTGGAGTTATCACACGAAGCTTCATCGTCGTAAATACCATTGCTGTTTTAGGGATGGGGGAAAGGAAGATAAATCAAAGATCTCAGGATCAGACACCAACTCAATGCTTACCTATACAACTGGAATGATTTGGGTGCCGCATTAATACTGACTGGAATGGGACCGACCTTCCACAGGGCAAATGCAAGTGCGTCTTCGTTTTTGGGCATAATGGACCACTCGCTAATGTTGGCAATTGCATAGTCTCTATTGAAGGTACACTGTCCTTGCTGTGGTAATGGAAACAAATAGATATTAAACTCAAGATGGTATACATTATGAAATATTAAAAGGGACATAATTTAAAATCAGAAAACAAGCAAATGATAATCAAAAATAAAACAAATGAAATGCTTCACACGCAGTAGCTCTGAAATTAGAAGTAAAGTATTAATTTCAATTAAATTGTCGGTTTTTTCATAGATTTAACACAATTTTGTCTTTTCATTACTCATATCTTTGCCTGCAATAACAGTTCACTATATAACCAAACTTTCACCGAGGAGGTGTAGCGGCATCTCCTGTCTGCTCCATCACTGCCATTTGGGCATCCATCAGCTTGCGTTGATTGGAACTTGGCCCGTAACTTTATCCGGCTGTCATCGGAAGGTAGATCCTGCGGTGTACTTTTTTTACGTACATGTCTGCAAACGATTACGTTGCATACGTTACACAGCTTAACACCTTTCGAAATATCGGTCGCTGCAGATCACACGATAGGATTGCACGGGAATGAATGCATCGCCGCTTTATTGTAAATCCCGCCACTTGGCACATAGAGGCGGATCAAACAAGCCGGCCCGAGGGTTGACGAAAACGCACACTTCCTTTGCAGACCATCGGCGTTCGGTGGTCAAACTGGGGTGCACTGAAACATTGCATTGTTTGCATTTTTGCAACCACATGGAAGTCGGTCGCAGATGTTTTTCTTTTCCGGTGTTGGGCGTTGCCGGTGGCGAAGTTATTGATTTGACATGCCCTCTGAACTGGTGGCTGAAACGGGAGATGGTTTACTATTAATCGCGCACTATTGAAATCACTTTGCACTCTCATTTGGTCTCACCGAGCATGATGGACATGTCTTTAGCACTATGTGTCGTAAATTGAGGTCATGGACAAAACGTTGAGGTTATCAATGTGATAAAACTTTTGATCAATCAAAGACTTTCTCTATCTACAGCTGCTAGTCGTGTAAGAACTGTAATGCTTTGCTAGCGAAGTTACTTCACACCAACTGGAAGAATCGCTACGGAATGAGTTGTTTCAGCGGTAGGCACACATGACTAAAGCGTGTTTTTGTTGTGAATCAAATGTGTGCTTGTTTATTTACGATTCAATTAGATTGATGATCGTGCAAAAATAGGAAACGAGCTTTGAAACAAAATTCGTATGCGGTAGTCCGTTACCGTTGAAATTGAGACATACATATCATGCTAAAAATGGAAAGGTTTTACTTTATATATGTGAGTAAAATTTTAACAGTGTGCTTAAAGCTGAGGTCAAAAAATCTATGAATGGATGGTTTTACGATGCTAGCCCGCTTTATTATAAGTAGTTTATTACTTGGCGGCTGAAATCATATCAACAATCCATACAATACAGCAAATCTAGCCATAGAATTTAAGCCTGATAAATTAAAGGATAACATTTTTTTAAGAAGCATGGCTATGTTAGTAAGAAAGGTTAAAAATTGTTTGGATGGATATTATTAAATTTATTAAAAGTATTAGTATGACTCATTTCAAATAAAAAAACAAAAAATAAACAATGGTGAAATTCAATTTGGCAGAACGTAATTGTCAAATGTATACAACCCGGATGTTGTATATTGTTCCACTGACAGGCTGAAATGTCAGTTTGTTGGCTGGAAACAGAAAACGAGTGAATATTAGTAAAACCTGCACAACTTCTTTAAAACAACATTTTACTTGCATAGCATCGTTACTACAACCCTTTAAAGCAAGAAAATGGATCATGTTCGAAAAGCTCTATAATTCTGGTGCATAAATTAACGAGCCCGGGCACCTGTTACCATCCCGGTTAGTAATTTACCAAACAGATCATTTAAATGGAGCGTGTTGGGAAGGGTCTGGTGTGCAATAAATTAAAAGCATCCTGTTTATCTACCATTAGGTACTTCATTAGACGAACACTCGGTCAAACCGGGAGCTACATAAATTCCACGCGCACAAACCATTCGCACTGCCCTGCAGGACGGATGATTTACAGATCGTAGTGACCGTGGCCTTAAAGATCATTTCTGCAACTGATTTATTTTAATGACAGTGCCACCGATTGACTGCGATACGTTTCGTGCTACGGTCGAAGAATTCTTTGCTTAAATGCTTTTTCCATCTTCGCCGGCGGTGTCTTGTGTCATGAACACACTTACACACACACCGTGCTAAATGGTGCATATTTTATCACCTTACCATAAAGCCTGGGGATACCAACGTGAAAAAAAAACTAAAACTCTTGCTGTTCCAGTTGATCGTAAATCGAAGTGTGGAACGGGATCGAGCTCTCAGTGGCATCCAAGCGCAGGGCAATTGAAGATGGCACCAGTGCATGATTTAATTACAGCGTCCATTAAGGTGAAAAATTTGCTACACTTTTCATCCGAACCTGACAGCGGCATGTCGCGAGCCGCTTTCGCTATTCACGGTAGCGCTTGCCGGTCGGCAGGTCTTGCGCTAGGTCTTGTGCATGAGTGCCCTATTATTAGTGCCATTGGAAGTTATCGGGTTGGCCAGACGTCCTGGATTGATTCTGCTCCGACCAGAAGGAGTGTTGAAACGGACGGCAGCCCCAGATGGAATTGGTTGAAAGAACTCTGGTGCGCTTGAAGTTGGAATACGTCCTTACAAGAAAGTCCTGCTACGGGTCCAGTATCCATCAGTACAGTGAGCTCAGCGCGAGAATTGCCCGCACTTAAACTTCCTGCACATTTGCATTTCTGCTATACCCCGTCCGAAACTGCCGCCCAACACCAGACGTGTCGGGTGACTGAGATTAAAGCACATCGATAAGCAGATTATATGCGTACCATTGCACACTGGCACTCATTCGCCGGGTCTCGAGCACTTACTCGAGCGCTATAGCTGGTCCACTGGTAGAGGAAGTGGAACTTGTTCCACACAGTATACCGTATGCCGTGTTCCATAAACACGTGAGGCCGGGATGGGTTGCAAAATCGGGAGCAGTTTTTCACTGGAAATAAATTATTATCACTGTCCGGTGGTGGTGGTGGTGATAAACCTTTACCGAACAACTAAGGGTGTCCAATGGTCCTGTAGCTTTTTTCCCCTTGTCCGGTTTTTTAACAGCGAGGCAGCTTTGATCATTTTTAATACAGTCTGGAACGAAGCAGCATCCTGCGGTGCGAAGAGGCTCAGACTCAGCCAGACTAGTTTGTGGGGCATTACGGGGTCGAACTGCAGAAGCCTTGTCCCCTTCAACTCGTCTCACACACACGCACATACACACCTGCTTCTCCCCATGTTGCTGGTTATCTAACATTAATTAACATATAAATATTGATCTTTGTATCGTCGGGCTCGGTTCAGCATCTTATCGGGCGATCTGATGTTAGTAGTCACTAGTGTTGGGCTTCGCTTGCAGAATGAGTTTGCAACCTGTTCGGGCTGCTAGTCTGCGTAGTCTCTGGCGTAGAACCAATCGTACGTCTCTAGGGGGCCAGCTAATCATCTTTAGACCATCATTCGACGTACAAAGTGTTTGGAACACCGTGTGTCTCTGGTGTGTGGTGTGGAGAGATTGCACCCGATAACACCGTTTGACATGAGCAGTGCAGAGCTTTCGATCATTGATCCCGTGAGCTTAATGGCGTGCGAGGATACGCGTATGCTGGTGCTAGAGTGATGACGATGTCTTGTACCCGTTGCCGATGCTCCCTCGGGGAGGTTCACGTAGGGTTATCCGCGCAGGTTGTCGCAGTTAGGCTTGGTGTGTAGTTGGAAATTAGTTGCGGCAACAGGTTGAACGAAGCAATGGTGCACGTTGCGATAGGTTACGTCCGGCGTCTCATGGAGCAGGAGCAATTAATCGATGAATATCGATAAGCAAAATTAGTGTCAGGTCTGATTAGAAATGTGTACCAACCTCTGGGTGTGCTAATGGAATCTTAACGAGCTCGTAAAATTAAATAAATAACACGCAACAACGAGCCGACAGGGAAGGTGTGACGATAGAGAGCTTCATTTCGATGAGGAAGCTAGCAAGAAAACTTTAAATGTCACGAAAATTAATGTTTTTGCATAATTCTACAATTCTTTAGAAATTTGTTTTATTTCTTGCAATTTTGACACTAGAGTACAATAGCTGGACTACAAACTAATATTTCATGTCTCGTTTCGACAGCAGAACATGACGTACCATGTCACGAATGGAATGCCTTTGAAGTAAACAAAACAAACAAACTAGTAACCAGTATAAAGATTCCATTTCTGTGAATCAAGATTGGACAAGTATCGTTGATTTACGCACTCGGCGCGAATTGTGTGTAGTGATCACCACTGCTCACAGCAGGTTAGAATCATCGCATACGATCGACATGCAAGTGCAGTTTTGAATTTTACCACGATCATGTTGTAGCGCTCTGACACAAAGGCTGCATCAATTCGACAGCATGTAATACATTCCTGATTCCTTTTCGATCGTTTCTAGTCCATCGAGCAAAAGAAGATCCAGTTCGAGTCGAATGAAAAGTGAACAAGATAAATTGAAAAATGTGTATATGTTAAATAAAAAACGAAAACGAAAACAAACGTTGCTCGATGGTTTAAAAACAAGAACATCAAGGTTCTCGATGGTGGGTGAGACTTCTTGGAAGATATCGACATTCGCTCTATCGATGTATTATGCATTTTGCTCGCGGTTGGTGCTCAAGGTGCCAAAGATTGAGATTTGAAAATCGAGAAAACAGAAATAAATGATACCAATCTACATGTGTGATACAATTTATTTAAATTTTGTGATTCAACTTTTTTCACCTCCTTTTGTTGTCTTTCCGAACTCCAATACAAAGGCAAGTTATTGAAAGCATGTTGTGTATTTACTATGTACATATAATTGCATCACTGTAATGTTATGAACTGTACTATGAAGACACTTTTGTCGATCATTTAACCCATTTAACACAAGCAACTAAAAACGAAGCTCATAAAAAATAATGACCCAAACGAGGCGAGTTTGGGGCGTAGACAGGCTCAGTTGAATTTCGTGGTCATCAGGACACCTTTCAGCTGCACGCCCCAAATTAATGTGCATCTTACGTAGGTTCCACACCCACCGACAGAGGACAAGCGTGAAATTTTCAACCGAATATTTATGTGCTTGCGAAGGTCTGTGATATCGCTTCGTAGCAACGTTTGTGCCCCGAGGGCAACGCCGATCGCGTTCGATCACGGGACAAGCAAGCGTTAGCAATTAACACTCGCGAGTAAACCGCGACCACGCCAGACGCTTTTGCAACCAGACGCTCTGGCCCTGACCCTCGGGGGGAATTAGGTGCATTTCATGGGGTCGTTGGTTTGGTGAGCCAACCAGCAACGCAAAAATGCTCCAAATTAATTCTTTTTTATGTGTCTGTGTGAGTGGGGGTCTGCTCGCTGCCCCAAACGATCAGCCGCTTTCCGGTAGATCACACGAGAAGCGTTGCATTTTGTTTGTTTGCTTTTCAATTTGGTCGATTGCATTCCCACCCGAGCTGGTGTGGGATGTGGTAGGAATTAAAAAGTATGGCTTAACGACTTCTTAATTATGGTCATTCCTGGCGGAGACACCCTGGTCTCGGAAGTGGCTCAGAATTGATTGGATGGGTAGGACGGTTTTTCGGTTCGATTTTTCTTACACAAATCTTGCCATAGTATTTGCTGGCTGACGAGGGCGTCATTTGTCGGCCTACGCGGTTGAATATTTGGTTGCGATTTATTTACGATTCCCTCGCGGATGGTAAATAATTAGTTCAGCGACCGTTGTCCGGAGGAGTGTCTAATTAGTCGCCTTTATGTGGTATGACATGTTTTTTTGTGCATGCTAATTATGACAAACGTTAAGGGAGGAAAGCATAGAGAGTGCATATTTAAAAAGCGAAATATTCTGTTTATGGTGTAATGAGAAATATTGGGCGCCTTCAAACTGCGCGCTAGCATTGAGATGCTTTTGCCTGAAGGTCGTTACAACACCCGCGCCAGCGCGTAATGAGCGCTTACCGTTCGCGTTTGTGGCCGAACGTGTCAAATCACTTGATTATGCGGTTCATGGATGTGGCAAAAAGGTAGCTGGAGCCAAATTTGGTCAAATGAGGCGCAGGCTTGCAACCTGAAGTGCGCTGCTGGTCCGGAATTGTGCGCTAGTGCATTAGCTTAGCCGTACCGAACCGGACCGCTGGCAAGGAATGGACCATAGTGCTATGGCGATTGCGACGGCCCAGCGGGTGATCCGGTTGTAACATTATTTGGCGCAATTTTATGCTTTCTCACGGTTTCGTCCATTTGTCCAACGGCGGAGGATAGGAATGGAGTTGTTTTTTAGTCGAGGGAAAAGCAACTGGTGAAGATGGTGATGGGTTCTCGTGGAAGTGGAATCCTCTAGCAAGTTGACCATATTCGGATTGGGGTGCCTTCAACGCGCCGCCGCATGCTTACGCATGTTTCATTTGCGCCAGTTACCTTTGACAGGTTGCTGATCGTATTGAGTCACCCGGTCTGGCGAGCTCTTATGGATATTTGATTAAGAAATTCAATTCCTGTACAACTGTCAAGCAGATACACTTTCAATATGCATGCAAATATTTCACCAAGACGGTGTGGTTTTTTTTTATTAGGCTTCAATTTGTATATTCAACTTTGAACGTGTTGTGTTTTAATTTTGGTACATAAACATGCAAAATGTATACTGATTGGAACTATAAAATCATGTCGTACGCAACGGTGTCCACAGCTACTGCGGGGCAAAAATGGAAAATTAATTAAAACTCAAACATTGTGTATTCTTTAGCATTGCAGCTACACTTACACACCGGCAACCTAAAGCTTTTCCCATCACCATCATAAGGTAAGTGCTTTTTTGCTGCAGTGCGCGACAACACTGTCCGTGTTGCTTTTCAATTATTTATGAATGAAGTAGCAAACTGGTTGCATCGACCACCGACGGTTTCCAATGTGCAATGCGTCCAGCGCTGGAGATCGAATGCGGCAGCGCCGTAAGTGACGGTCGCACAGAGCACAGTCCCCGCAGCAAATATAAAACTAATTGCATTTTCCCACATTGCATTGCATTACCGATCATGATCGTGCGGTGGTACGATTCTTTTCCCGTTCCCAACAAGATGCATCTCGGGTGCAGGTCGACGTTACCGCCAGCTGTCGATCTCGTCTCGTCTGTTGGTGCGTTGCTGCCTATTGAGTTATTTATGATGGAGCTATTAATTTTCCAAACTCCCTTCGGTGGGTTCTTGGGCACTTTTCTCCCCCTCTCCCCCCTTCCTCCACCGATTCGTCGGACCAGCATCGCAGCCACTGTCATCGCGGGAATGGTTAGCTTTGTGAGCAGTTTTCATTCAACACAACCGCTTCCCGACACGGCAACCCCACGTGGTGCGATGGGGTCGTCGATTGAATGCGTGCGTTAGAGGATCGTTTTGAAAGGGGTGCGAGCTGTAAAAGTTTGATGAGAAACTGTCAGCCGATAATTGCAATCGATTTGATGGCTTTATTAAGTTATTACGGCAGTTTATGGGTTCCTGCCCGGGTCTGATCCGGCATGACGCGCGACTGCTGCACTTGCACCGCAGTGATCGGTGGCTGCCGTTTGGGCGATAATCGACCGCTTCTCTCCACCCGGCAGGCGCAGTGTTTGGCAATAAATAACGCCTGCATTTGGTGTGAAGCATTGGTGTTAATTGATGATGCGCTGGCGAGATGGCAGGTTTGGCGGGCTACAGAAAAAAGGGAAGTTGTCATATAATGCGAATGTGTCATGCAATCACACCTTCGACCTTGTTGCTAATGTTGCAAATTGATTTCATTGTCAGGAATACATCACGTAGCTCTGTTCAGTGGCATATGGTATTAATCGTTCGGCGTGTAGAGTTTACGACGTTCAGCATGGCTTGAGCTTTACTTCGGTTATTTTATTGTTATTTTATAGTCGCTGTTATGGCACAGCGCTCATCTGGTACCTAATTTTGTGTTTATGATTTTCTCAAGTAATATGCTCCGTAGTGCAATAAAGTCTTGCATAAATCAATGCATAGTTTGGAAGCACATGATAATTTTGCTTGGTAGCATGGTTATTTCTTATGCATTGAGTGAGAAACATATAAGTAAAAAACAAAAATAATGAATTACTCAGTAAAGTTATACAATATTGCAAATCAACACTTAAATTTCGCTCCAATTCCCATTGATGAAAGTTCAAATGCTCTTCCTGTTAGAAGAATTTGAAAAACGTAAATGCTGGATTTAAAAACTGAGAGGCGTTAAAATTGAGTAATTTTAATAACATGAAAAAAGGCATAATTTTGCACACAAATCTAGCGTTTAGCTTTAACATATGTTATGGGTTTATCCGGCACCTACTGCACAATTTGCATTCCAAAATGAAATAAAAATAAATTATTGCTCCCTCCCCGGCCGCGTAGGAGTGTCAAGATTTACAGCTGCAAATATAAAAGCGCTAGAAAAACAAACAGGAACACAATGAGGCTGCGCAGAAGACATCCACCACTAATGTCGGCTCGCTTGCGTGTCCCATACATGCGTGTGCCGAACAATGCTGCCCCCAAAAGCTAGCGCCCGGCTGGCGGGGCACGAAGGTAATCCAATAATTTTTAATCTCTGTTTGCTTTCGCCCATTGTGCAGCAGTCAAAATAATTTCCAATGGGCGAACCGGGCCAGGAGGAGGAATGTAAATTTCCTCGACCGCATCCAGCATCCGACTCATTTACGACAACCGGGTCCGGGCGTCGATCGTAAAAAGTCGACGGGCCATCCGAATCGACAAATCAAAATTTAATAATTCTACCAACACCTTTCCACCCCCCGGGTACCTTTTGCTGACCGGACTGTGCTGGCTGGAGCGCTTGAAACTCGTTTTCATATATTTCAATGCCTCCCCCGGGGTCCATCATCGCCTCGACGCCTTGGCGTTTCGAAGTGGTAGCGTCGGATTCCGGTTGAGAACGGGGGGTGGAAGGAAACTGCCCGTCGTACCGACCGGGACGAATCCGATCTCAGCGGGGCTACTGGGGTTTCGGCTCTTTTTTTCCAAATGTCGATCGACGAGATCGATCGCTAGATGGAGAAAAATGGGGCCTTTGACTGGTATTAGCTGCTGCCACTCGGCTGCGAATAAAATCCCCGTGCCCCGGGCTCATTGTACCCGGCTCAGCCAAGACAATGATGGGCGAATATTGTTCCATAACATATAAATTAATTTAACAGCGTGACCGCTCCCATTGCTCCCCTTCCACACACTCATTCCATCACGGTTCGGTTGTTGCAGGATCGCTCGGGTCGCCTGTTCGCCACCTGTCGAGCACCGATCGGGTGGACTATTTGTCGTAAAATATTTGGCTCGTAAAACAGCTAAATCAAAACCCCGCGAGGGAGTCTCGCAAAGTCGCGGTCGTGTGCCGCCGTGGCGATTCGAACATGGGATGAGGAGGAACACTGATTAGAAGGAGCACGGTGGGACGTCCTAGTGTCGCCCGGGTTGTCGTCGAGCTTCAGGACGGGGGCTTCGGCGGGCCAGAAACTCTATCCTGGCCTTCTGGCGGTCTGCCAGCACCCCAAGCGTACACCGTTGGGCCGCATTGGGTTGATTTGTTTTAAGCACCACGGTACGAAATCGCATTTTTATGAGGCTTTTATAGACTCGCAGGTCACATTAGATCGAACCGGGCGGGAAGATGACCGGTACACGGACGTCACGCTGCGCTCATACCAGCGGCTGGCTGAGTTAATATATTGGATCGTATCGGTTCATGGTAGCAAAATACCAGAATTACCGTTTGAAGGTGATAAAAATCGGCTATTACGCGGTGGCGGGCTGTTTTCATTTGCTACGGTCCGTATGGGCCGGTATCGGCTTGTAAACGAGCACTGGAGCGAAGAGCCAGATCTGGCTGAGCATGCACTAAATATTGATTTATTTATCAATCGGTGGAGAGGGTTGTAATAGTAGATTTATCGATCGATTCAGGCTTTATTGAATCAATACTATTTATCAGAATATTCACAGTGCAATGAATATAATTAAATTGCAGAATATTGAATTCTGAACTGAAATGATGTTTTGAGTAAGGGATTGTTTTATCGTAAAATATCAACTATTTGTTAAAAAAGACTTTGCTTTAAGCAATGCGCCTTGGAACCATCAATCTTCATCTTCCTAAAAGGGCTTGAGGGTTCGATTGATAGTGATCGCAAAAAGCAAAACCAACCATGTGCAAACGCATTCGTACTCGCATGCAAGCAATATTTCCTTAAGCCCACCATCCGAATCCCTTTTTGGGGCATTGCGATTGCGATCGCACCGAAAGGCAGACGAAAGACAGTATCCACGGGAAGAGTGATGATACGCCATTGCCTATATCCCTTACGCGCGCTTGTCTTCACTTTCAACCGATGCCCGGTCAGCGCGCTCGCATTGCATATCTTGTCTTAATTGGTAATTTCAATTTGCGCATACCTGCGTCGCGTAATGCGCTTCCATATATCACTGCCACCGGTGTAAAAAGCGCACCGGTTCCAATGGGCAGGCCAAGTGGCAGCAGCGGCGCACATTTTACACGCTCGAACACGCCAATCTATTTGGATCGGTCGTGCATTCCATGCCAATGTCCGTCAAATGGTGGAGGCGACACGCATGGAGGGCTCGCTCACACTGGATGATGCGGATTGTTGCATTTTGACACTTGATCAATGCAGCGCACCGACCAAGAGAGGAGAGTGAGGGTTTGTTTTTGCTCTGCAGGTGTTTTGTGTGAACCATGCACTCATATGCATGGCACGGCTAAATCATGGCATCATTTCATGTGTCTAACAATGCCATTGCACGCGTTGTCTAATGCGTAGTGTTGTAGAACAGGAAGGAGGGCTGGATTCATTCGCTGTTGCACGTGCATTGCAGTAATGGTCGTTTGGGCTTACCTACGGCAGCCTGATCGGGGCAGAGCTATACAGCTGCAACGAACTATGTGCTCTATGTCATTCGTGGTGAATTGCAACACGCTTCACCACACGCCGTATGAAACCGATTGGCCGTTACGGTATGGAAGCGAAACACAATTTATTGATGGAGATTGGTATCAAAATAAATGGCCATTATTATTGTCTTAAATATGTAAATATATTTCTTTGGCAATTTTATTCCTCACTTCTATCCTAGTAATAGGTCATTTGGAGCAGTGTAAGAGTCCGAGATGTGATGTTGTGCCTAGTGACGCTTTATATTGGGTGCATTTTGTGTGGCTGTATTCAAATTTGAATAGTTAGGATTATTTTTACTTGGAAAATACTTTGAAATTTAACTGTAGGTGTTTGTTCATTTCAACAAATAACATATTTTAAATTTTTCCTTTCACTTTAACATTGCTTTTGGTTCCTTTTCTTACTTCATTTCGTTTGCCTCACCCGATGGAGCACGTGCCCAACAACGAAGTAAAGATATAATGATTTATAAATAAATGCAATCCAAATCACACTTATTGGAAAATAAATAACCTTTTTATCGAGTGTGAGTTTTAGTGCGCGCTTTGGTGTTTAGTGTAGTTGAAACGTTAAGGGTAGCGACGATAGGCGTTTTGCCTCTTGCGCTGCAACATTGCCGACGTGTCCGACCGAATGTACAAGCAGTTGATCGATGGTTTACCATTCGATCTAAGTCCTTTATGGTGGCTTATGGTCCAATGGGTTGGCAAAGGCGTCGCCATAAATACGGCATTGCGTTTAGGCTTCGATGTTGGCCGGATTGCGATCGCGACTGCAATCGCGATGGGAAGTGGATTGCCATTCTTTCTTCCCGCACCTTAGGTTGGAATTTAAATGTTTGCTTCGATCGCTTCGATGCCGCGGCAAATCCATGAAAGCTTGTGCGGAGGTGCGCACGAGAGCCCATAAATCAGAGCTCTCATGCGATTTTCGTTGCAGCGTTGGTGCGAAACATGTGTATAAGGTGCTGTACTTAGGTTGGTCCATTTTTTGCCACCCATTTTTTGCTTACAGGAAAACTGTCTTGTACGTTCAAAAGGGAGGCAAACGGATTGGTACGTTGGATGCTGTTATGGAATTTAGTCGTCTTTGGATGGTCGGCTTTGGCTATTTAGCTGCGATCGATGAGACCATGATTAATCGAATCAGGACGAGTGGTAACAAATGGTCTTGGTGGAGACGGTGCTGTGTTGCAACAATCTTTCATGCTAATAATGGTACGAATAAGGATTGATCGTTCACTTGCATTAGGGTAGTTGATGTCACTAATTGTTAGCATATGATGCTTGGTGCAAAACTATGGCTGATACAACTCGTAGAACTAAGGTAATGCAAAAAACGGGCTACATATTGATCAACACAGTCGATTAACGAAGGAGTGTTAAAATATTTAAAAAACAACTCAATAGTCAAAAGTATAAGGAGTGTAAGATATGTGATATTACAACATCAAGTCTAATGAAAATTTGAAAATATTGTATATTTTGATAAACATTATGTTCCGTTTAGGTGTAGTGTAATTACAAATACTAAATACTACGGGTGGTATCTGTGCTCCATCGAATGTGATTTTATCGGACGTGCTTGATTAATTCCATTTATGATAAACCACTTTTTATGATATTTTGTTTTAGTTTTTAATAATTTATTTTCGTCAATTTTAGGCATTGTAAGCAAATACCTCCACAATCTACATTAGGAACAGCTCAAACATGTTATATCCCTCTCAAGTCTAGCACTACAACAACCTCGCGCAACGGCCAAATACTCTCTTTCGCTCGCTGCCATCTGATATGGATTAAGCACTTTCCGAACACGTTAGGTTAGCTGCAAACCATGGCACCATAGCGCTTCACCATCATTGATTCGCGTTCGAAGCAATTGAAATCAAATCAGTATCGATCGATCAGTAAAAGTAAATCTACGCTTGGCAGTGTGCCGGAGCTTCGGGGATCTTGCTGCAAGTGTCTGTGCGAAGCTCCAAGTGGTGTTTCTATCGGTACAGCCCGCTCGATACATGGCATGACAAGTGGCTGTACGTTTGGCAATGTGGTCCCTTCTAGCTACCCTTGCTACCAGAAGATTGCATCTTGGAAATGCGACCACTTGAGGGCTAGCTGACCACCATGCGCACCGTTAGACTGGAGCGTAATCCCGGTAAGCATTATGGTCATGTCTGGTGCCTCCGGTCTTAACAGGATTGTGGAACCGAACTGTGCTCAATCACATCTGCATACTCCCGGTCTGCGGGCGGAGGTTATTAATATTTATTATCCTCCCGAAGCGTGTACGAAACGCTGCAATGGTGGATATTTTCCACAAAGCAATACAGGAAAAATCACATTGGCGATCAGCGAAGAAGCCAGGTCCGTTTCGCTCGAGCGACTATTTCGTTGCCGTAGACACCTTTCTTTTCAGCTTCTTAACAGGTTGTACAAAGTGTGGAGTCGATTCGAGCTGGTCGCAAAACGAAGGCTGTCCAACTTCAACTCCGACTTCGTGGCGAGTGCAAAAGTGTGAAGCGCTAGGATCGCCAGCTCCGATAATGGTAGATGATTGTTTGTTTTCCACAATGCTATCTAAAAAGCTGGACGATGTTCGGCGTTTCTTTTCTCCAAGCATTCATAATAGAGCGTACTTAGGGTCGTTTGTATTGGATTTGTAGAGTTGCACGACACGCAACAAGGTCCACGCAAGACTTGTCCGTCCTGGGCCAACTCAGCTGTTCGCCTGCGTGGACCTTTCCCGACCGTAGATCACAATCGTTGCCGAAAGGGATCAACCTCACCATTCGTCTCGAAACGATGTGGCGAGTGGTTCTCATGCGATGCGTGGCGTGGCGTTTTTTAGCCCCGACTCGAAGCAGTCAGCTCAGGTCCTGCCCTCTTCCACAAAACCGTTCCGATAATTATAGTTTGTGGTTTCGCTTTCGCTATTTATTGCTGTGTCCCGAGCGGATAATCTTCGCACATCTGCGCCGGTTTGCAGGTCCCACCATAATTCAGGTGGTTTAGCGCATCGCCAAAGGTGAGAAAAACGATGACAAATGTCCCCCTAAAATGTGTTATCCATACGGCGATCGCCACGCACTGCCAAGTTCGCACGGTTCGTTCACGCGGAAGAAGCTCTCCAGGGGGATAATCGTTAAGCCATAAGCGGCGGCCTATTATGAGGTCACCAGGGACATCAAATTGGCCGCAATGAATAGAGCAGTCAGCATACATGTAGTCCGTCAAATAGAAAACGGAATCTGGTGAGGGTTCGTTGTTCTTTCCCCGACCGGTATGAACTTTCTCACGAAACGCAATACTAAAGATGGAGGAAAAAATCATCCCATTCCTTCTACGACGTTCTTAACCAATAATGCCTCAGCCTGAATTATTTCTCCCACTTCTTTACCCTTTAAATTACCTAATGCAAATATGTGGCTGAAACAGTTTTTATCGATATCGAGTTATCTTTGCGCAGGCCTCTTTCTCTCGGGTGGAGGTTGTTATCGAAATTGGCTTGTGATATATGAATATGTACGGTATAGGCAGCGTGCAACGGCGGGTTCAAAACAAAGGAAAACGCAGGAAAAGCTGCCCCTGATTGGAGGGTTATCGGGTTTGCCCAGGAAAGAGGACGGGTCGATCATTAATTATGCGGCTAACGCGCAAACGCACAAACCGAAAATCGTCAGTCTCCCAGTCAGTTTACCCAGTCCCGGGAGCGAATGTGTAAAAAAAAATTAAAGACAATAATTTGTTATCGAATCGCCGTCGCTGGGATCTGTGTGTTTTATTAAAGGTGTCCGGGTTCATTAGGTGCATCCGTTACAAAGTTGTCGCTTTGTGCGCTTGAGGATCCCATCTGCCTTGGTAGACGCTATTCGAACGATCATTAGTTTTACAAACATAGCAAAACATAAACCGTCGGTCGTTGATGAGGATGCTTGAGATAATTTTGGGTCGTACACTGTTGAAACGTGTTGAGTTGTGGAAATTTGCTTGATGAGTTGTAATACAAGCATTTTGATTCGTGATGATGCTTAATTTGTGTCAATCATATTCATATGCATCGGACAACGATTTCAAAAGTAGCATTTAAAATTGGATATTGAAACGAAGGTACGGTGAGGAAGGCTGGATGATATACGTGCACCATTTGTATTAAAATTGTACTTAAAGTGGTTAATCAGATACCTTAATTAGACAGGGAAATGTGTTCGCATAATTATTTGATTGGTTGCTTTTGTCTAGACTGGTCGTAGGTTGTGTGGCATTCTTTACGATCGACAAAGACGCTTTGGTATACGACATGGGTAACGTAAAAAACATCTTAATACGCATTGGAATAATAATTGTAGAATGCTAATGAACAAGAAACGTTTAATTGTTGCAGTTAATTACAGCCAACAGCAGATAGTGAACACAGTGAACATATAGAGATCAATGTGTGTCGCACGAATCCTGTAGCGTCTCACCAACAATTACTGCTTGTAGTTAATGCATTCTTTTATCTTATTGCCATATTCATTTCCGAGATTCCAGCAAGTACAGGGCTTCCCCGATCAAATAAGGCCGACATTCTCGGCTCGACTTCATAGAGCGCCGATGATGGCGAAAAAGATCCATGATCGTTATTTGCTAAAAATGTCCTCGAATAGCTGAGCTTGGCAACTGCACACTTTGCATCGGGTCCGTCATCGTGTGCACCTACACAAATCCACAAACACTACGTTCACGCCCTTGGTACGGCAATGTCCGCCCGCGCTGCCGGAAGGTCACTCACCGGGGTGGAGAGGGGTAGAAAGGCCGCGTTGGTAGGCTTTAAAGATTAATCGACGAATGCCATAATCCACCGTGAAGAGAGTTGACCGGCTTTCGCTAATGAACGCCGACACGAAAATTAAGACGTAACGACACGAAAGGAACGCGCCTTTGGTACACACAAGCCACACACTCACACACGCATACACAGCCGGAACGTCGCACGTGGAATGCGCGTCCCGAGCGCAATCAAATCGATTAATCTTTCGAATTTCAATTATTTTTAATGAACTTCAAAAAGAGTTGCCATCCACGTAAAGGTTTGGCAGTGCAGTGCAAGAAAACCGGCCCGGTATGTATCGCATTTCACGCGGCATACCAGCAGGGTTACCAAGGTGTCCAAGGTGTTTCGGGGTGTTATCAGCAGTGCTAGGGCATGCGGAGAGAAAAAAGAGAGAAAAGAGAGAGAGAGAGAGAGCGAGAGAGCGAGAGAGAAGGCAGGTTTAATCATTGCTAATTTATTACCCATGCTTAATTCGAAATAGTTGTCCAAATATTGATTACAAATAGCCGGCCGGCGTTGGTGCATAAAGGCACCCCCAAATGAAGATTCATGTGGCGGGACCGTTCAAGTACTGTATCCTTGATCTTGAGTATCGGCATAAAGCACTTTATCCAAGTCTGTGAAAATAAACGGGCGGCAAGACTTTGCAATTAATAAAGGTAAGATGCACTTATAAATGCTAAACCGCTTGTGCTATTGCTTCGAGATCGAGATGTTCGCTTTGGGGTCGGTCGCTATCGGCCGTTGAATGGTTACATCGGTCGGCGACTGGATCGACATAATCAAAGAACTATCAAACAGAATTAACATAACATAAAACATGCTCCCGAAGGTTCACTTGAGTGCTGGGTCGTCGCCCGTCGTATCCAACGTCACGTAAGGCAGACACGGTGCAACCATGTGTCCATGTGTCCGTGTGTACGTTGTGGTTACGTTAACGAAACAGAAGTGCTTGTTCGCACGCTACACGTCTGCCTGTTTGGCGGTCACTGAAGCGCAGGAGGTCTGAATATTTGGCGTGAGGTCCATCGGTCGGCGATCGTAAACAGCGGTAGTGAGTTCTACCCGTGCGACTAGATGAAATAGTGCACGGGTGCTACCGCTGAAGCCACCTGCGATCGACGAAAGATGTATGCCTCCGATGTTCGATTCTGGTGGTAGCTCCGGTATGCTGATATGCGTGGAACTGGCACAAGATATCGTTTGATCCGGTTCTGGATAGGCAGCCCGTTGCCGACCTTGTTGGCAGGTTATGTGGCGAGTGCCACCCCGTTCGCAGCAATATCCGTTGTCTGCAGTCCTGTTTGCTGAAAACAGGGAGCACTTTCAGATGTTTCCAAGAGCGTGAAAGAGAAATGTGGGAAGGTTAAGTGAAGCTGGACAAAATTAGTAGCCAATTCGATTTGAAAAAATATATTTTGTATATTTAGCTTAATATCTGCCTAAAATATGCGGTCATATTAACCTAAAAGACGATTTATTTAATATGAGAGATGTTGTACATGAAATTTTTAAGGTGAAGTGTCGCTGTTTTTTTTTTTGCTAACCAATAGCAACAATTTTATTTTTGAGTCACAAAAATTCGTACATATTAAATCTTTTCTAATACAGTTTTGTAAACGTTTTTCATAGACTGATCATTTGCTGCTCTTCGCTGTTCAACCGAATCGTACGACTGTGTGACAGGTCAATGTTTCAGTTTGCAACATCGTTCTATTTCATCTCACCTGATGTCTGTAGGAATGCTATGCGTTACACATTAATAGTCTTAACCTGCCCGGTGGCGTTGCCATTTCTCGTTTCCTAACCTTACTATCCACCCCTCCTCTCCCCCTCAGGTATGTATTTTTACCACCCCCATGCTTTCGGCGTTTCGGGCCGGAAGACTAAGAAGCTTGGAATAAATCAAACAACGCTCGGGGAAACATGCGAGCCGGCACCGGTAACGAAAGGATTTATTGCGTTGCCCGAAGCTTTGCTTGTACGCGCTGACAGGATCGACAGTGGTGGAATGCAACGAACCGCGCTGCAATGCTCGGTGTCGTTCGAGCCGCCGAACGGGTAGCGCAAAATGTGGCAAGTTTTTGCAGAAAACAAGGCGCACGGCGTGTTTGCATGTCAACTGTCTTTGGCTCTGCGGTCGAATGCAGATTCCAGAAGTACGGTAAGGCTCTGTAGCAGCCGATGTGTTTTGTCAGGGAAGTCAGTGTTGTGTTTGGTTCTATTTTATTGCCTAAAGATTGGTAAACTTGTACGTAGCCTTAGATTCACTACATTTTTCCGATATCAGTTAGCGAGGGCATACTTATGTTTCAATTCTTTATAGTAGAAGTAATGGAGGTATTAGAAGAAACTTTGTATTTATTCGTATATCTGAGATGTCCATAAATATCAAAAATTTCTTTTAAAAAATGAGAGGCTCCCTGGAAATCGAATGTGCCATGACGCACTGTGTTTTTTTTGTTTTTTTTTGTTTTTTGTGATTGTGATTACTTTTAAGCTGTCACAAATACTTTCTGCAGCCGTAACAATATCGACAAAAGGCATAAAGCTAAAACAAAAACCTGTTCTTTTTCGGGTTTGGACAACCTTGGCAAGGGAGATTTCAGACCAGTAGATCCATATCTCTCGCAACAACTTTTTCTGATCCACATTGCAAGACGTCTACAGATCCGATATCAATCAATCAGTTTACATGGTGTACTGAAAGTATAAACCCACCCAAATCTACCACACACGTTTTCCCTGCACTGGTTTCGCGTTCGATCGATTTATTGTCTAGTGTTAACCGAAAGCTTTTGAATGCTTTTTTAGATCAATTGCATGCTTTTTTGCTTGATCAATGAGCTTAATTGTTCGTTAAGTAGCCGTAACAGTCTGCTGATCCAATGTTGACAACGGTGTAGCCTAACAATGAACACAGCTTTTGGATTTCCTCTGACACGCGTCGAAAGATGGGGAAGAACTCCCCGAGGAAGGACAATAAACGGCCCGCCAGTTGGAACGGCAATTGGGGCACCAAATAAAAAAAAACTGATCCATACAGTTGATACAGAGTGAGATAAATCTGATCCGTTTCAAGGTACACACGGTAAGGCGATAAGGGATGTAGAAAAAAAGCGGCCTGTCCATCAGCCTATAAACTGGGTACTGTGTAGTAGAATCTGGGTGGCAGAAAGAATGGTGGCCAATCGATAAAAAGTCACCTAGTCACACAGTTTTGTCACGGACAAATTCGTGACGCTGCCCGTTCGTAGACAGTGAGCTGACGCGGGAGCAAAGCTGTCGATCTGTTTCACTTTTTTTCTTGCACTATTCAAGTGACCAATCATTTGGCCACCGTGACATCGAGAACCGTCCAAAGCGTCTGTAACGAAATCGGAGATCGCGTATAAAAAGTAAATAAAAACGTTTCGAGAAAATTTCATAATCGATTTAAGAAAAAAAGCGAGCAGTGATACCGTACAGGGATCCAGAGCGAGGAAGAGTGGAACAAACAACTAAGAAGAGCGAAGAAGAGAAGAAAAAAACGACTTGTTAAAATGTTTGTTTGTTGTTAATTTTTATTAATCTCAACCGAAGGTACACTCTGCTATCGAACCGGGCACATACCGGGGTTGCCACCCGGCACGCTGCTTTGAACTCGCGTAGAGCTTTTCGCGCTGTCGAATGGCTGGTTGGCGGTTCGGGGTCGTTCAGTTTCGGCGTTCGCGTAACAGACGCCGATCGTCAAAGGCGCCGATCGTTGATCACGGTCCGGTCGATCGGTTGCGATAAGATAAATAAAAGGCCAGAATGTTGCTTCCCGGGGTCGTCGTATCTTTATTGAGATCACAAAGGTTGATTAATTTTGGTAAGCGCTGATAAATAGGCGATACCATCGGTGGCTGTTGCGAAGAAAAGGGTTCGTTGATAGGGTTTCACTGCTAAGCACAGGATTATGGTTGTTTGCGTAAAGTGTAAAGGATGTGGATCAACGGATTCAACGGTCTCAGCATATTATTTCATACACTTGTATAGATGATTAGGAATTAAGTAAAACTACAGTCATAAACCTGTGCAGGAAGAATAAATTTGGTTAATTGAATATTATAATTGCATTTATTGGCAAACTTGCTTGATCTGTACAATCAATAGAAAAAAAGTTATATTGCTAAAGCAATTTGACACCGCACAAAACAAATTACCGTGCACAGATGCGCTTGAGTGAGCAATTGTCAGCTGAATGATGACACTGAAAGGGCGTGTCAGGAAGTGATTTGCTTTGCGTCACCCTTTGCCCTCAATATCGGTTGATTTGTTCACCTTTGGCAAGCGAGTTTTGGGAGGTCTACTCTTGTGATGCGCAAAAAGAGTGTGCGTGCCGTTGATTGATCAAGACACGCAAATTGTTTCTCTCTGTGTGTTTTCGGGGAAGCTGCAAACTTCGGTTTAGGGGCGACGGGTGCAAAAAAGGAATGAAATGAAAACCCAGCCCACATTTACTTAAATTTAATTACGGAAATTTTGTCATTACGATGGACGGGCCCCGATGGCAATGAAGGACGTTGTTTAACGCTTGAAGTGACTTTCAAGGTGGTGTTCATGCTGTCTCCAGCATCATGTGGAGGGCTCGGCATGATGGAAAGGTAATGAAGATAGTACGAGTATGTACGATTTCTGATCGATTATGAAAAAATATAAATTATGAGAAATTATGCATTATTTTGATGGTTGTCCTGCGATTTTTATACGTTTTGAATAAGCTTGTGAAGGAGGAACCTACAATGATTAAATAATAATTATACTTAATCTGCCAAGAAAACAAAAAATAACCATAAATCATTGAAACGAAAATCTGCATAAATTTCTAACGAAGAGCGATTCAATAGAGCATAGATTTGGAAGAAAAATCTACTGAGAGTTCAAACTATCCTGTCACATGATAAAATAGGGTTTACTTATGAAATGAGTAATATCTTAAACAAAGAACCAATGTTGTCGTTAACATATACTAAAAACGTTGTAACATGTAACACAATAAAGAAGGGTGGTGTGATTATATAGAAAACAATTTAAAATATTGGAAACATGCATTAAATGATGTTCATTATCATTATTACGTATTTTTCTTAACTCCGCCTAATAATGATGCAAATATACGTCAACCATATTGCTAGCACCTTCTGTGTCATAAAATCTGTTGAACAATTTTTTTGTTTCTTTTTTCCTTCGCCCGACAAACAAAACTGCTACAAACCCATAGCAGTGCAACAAACCCATAGCATGTGTGTGCAGCTTTTTGTGGTTCGCGCATGCCAAAGGAGATGGCGACAATGTTTTAGCGATTGATTTTTAATGCTTGTCCCATGGGATGTGTTTATGGTAATGCATTTCAAATTGATTAAAATCGATGGTGTCGTGAATCATGCATGCCCGCTCGGTTGCATGCATTCACCAGGGCGCGTGGTACAAGCAGAGCAGAGAGCCGGGTGGACTCCCTTTGGAAGTTACTGTGTGCTAGCGGGCCGTCGTCGCTTCCTCTCCGACCGATGGAATGTGCAGCCAAAGCATGCTGGACGCATCGGTCGATCTCATCTGCCGAACACCTACTGTTTTATGAGCGAATGTAAATGTCTTAAATTTTGTTATCGAAAAACTGTGCAAAAAAAAAAAGATAAATACGATAAGCGGCGGTTTGTTTGCGAAGCGAAGTTTTCTTTTTGGAGCCGAGGCGCAATTAAAGTAAGCTTATTACCTAGTGTACATGATTAAGCGACTGACAAGGGAAAAGATGCGTTGGAATGTTTGGTCGGACGAGTCCGCACAAGCTGGTTGAGTCCCTGTTGTTTATTAACTTATAAATTTTATCAATCTTGTAAATTAGTATTCATGTGGATTTTTTTGGAAGAGGAATATCTTTAGCGGGAGATTTGGTGAGGAATGGATGTATAATCATTGCAGGCAACGATGCTATAAAACCGACTTTTAAAATATGTCGTGATAATATGCCATAAATCATTACAATGTACCATTAAAACTGGTTAAACAAGCATGGATAGCAAACAATGACTTTAGAATGCAATGACCATCCATGGGTAACATTTAGGCTCACTGTTTTTTAATAGGAATGCAACTTGTGCATACAAATGTTCTGAATCTGATTGTACTGTTTACCGATTTCTGTAAAACGTTAATAATTTTGTATCACCTTCCAATTTCGTGAATGTCACGTAAAGCATCCAAACTACTGTTTCGACAAACTTAACCAGTTAGCCATCGAAAACAGGCATCAATATATGGATAATCCCAGGAACAAAATGAAATGCAAAACAGAAGGTCCTGCCAGTGTGCTGTAGGTAACCTCAAATTAAGTGACACGTAAAACCTTACGCAGTACGACCTTTTTTTCTTCTTCAACCTGGAATCGGGTTTGTGCAAAACTTTCGGTTTTGTTTCCCAGCTCCTGTAATCTTGCTGGCTGAGATCAGGAGAGTACGGTTTATTTTTGCTTGTTTAGCACAACGCCAGTTAGGCAACAAAAAATCACCTTCAGTTAACCAATTTATGCGCACATGGTGGTGCGGACCACAGCACCGATAAGGATCGAAGCGGTCGGTAAAGTATCGGTAAACAAATAAACGAAATTAAGATAATACCCATTTTCATGAGACTGTCAGGGACGCTTCGCCGCGGCAAAAGCGGTCCCCATTGTTTTCCGATCGGGAGGACGTGCCAGCGAGCAAGCAAAAGAGTGCAAAAAGTAAGTGCTGCTTTAAGGCAACAGTTGGTCCCAGGTTGGGATCTTCCAAAATTGCTAGAGCATAAGCGGGTGCGTGTGTGTATTCACTGCGTGGACGATGAGGTCGTTCGTGATCGTGGCGGTAGGAACATCGGCGCATGTAAGCTGCGTGCTATGCCCCAAAAATTGCTGTGCCATGCAATGTCAATAGGTTAATCAACGCCACACGGAGTAAGTGGCAGGAGTGATGTAACCGGTCAGCGTTAATTTAATGAGTTTATTCGAGTGATTTTGTTCTTGAATTAAATTTATATCTTCTTCTTCATTGGAATTTAGGCAGGTACAAAGGATTATGATTTGGTTCCAAATTACTCATGATTCCTTAAGAACTTAACTACACATAATACAATGGAATGGTGTTGAAATATTTCTCGCATTTTAAAGAAAAAAGCATCTATCGACTTGCCGTTTATCCTTCAACTATTGATTTGTTACACAGGCTTAGGTGTATTGTAAAATTAATTGACTGGATTACTCATAAATTCTCGTGCAAAGCATTCCGCAAACTGTTCCACCCGTTTAAATCCACCAAAATAATTGTTTGTGGGGTTACCATAAACTCAGCTCAACGTGGGTAAGTTAATATAGCTCGATGGCCATTGGTCACGTGTAGCCAGACGGGTGTGACGATCGTTCGAGCGACCAGGGGGAGAAAAAACGGTAATGAATGGTTATGTGCTCCCGACCGAGCTGGAATGGCCTCCGGTGACGAAATTTAACACAAAATTTGTGAACACATCGGAAAACAAGCCCGATATCGTAGTTTCAATGGGTGGTTCGAGGGAAGTATTCAAAGACGCGAAAAAAACAAACCTCACTGCAAGCGCATTAAAAATCGTTAATCCAACAACCGATTAAAAGGAATTACACTTCACCAATTTAGGGCGCTTCGCTTTCTGCTCCTCTGCTACGGCCGATGCGACTGTGTGTTCCTGTCTGTGGCAAGATAGTGCCGGCTACCGCCGGGAGCCATATTTTTTGACAGTATCTGTGAGCGAGTTTATTTTTTAAATCGGAGCAATTTATTTAGTACGTTGGAATTTTTCCCTACATTACCGGCCAGAGGGCAGCTTTGGGAATGGGACACGGTGTCGCGGTAGTTTTTGCCCGATCTCCGGCTAAGGGGTTGTAGGAGGTAGTCGGGTAGTTGGTCGGCTGCGGTCTCCCAGTGCTCTGCGTAAGTGTTCTCGTATTTCACAGTATAATTGTGGTGTTATTTGCATTGTAATATCTTCGTCTCGATTTGCAATCCGATGGCTCGTATTGCTGCCCAAGATCATCGGTATGTGGATGTGTTGAAGACAATACATAAAGGGCGGACAAAATGAGAGCTGCTTCGAGCATTTGTGCAATGGGGAAACATGAATCAAGTTGCTGAGTAATATAATGGTCGGTTAATTACAATAGGCCATTGTTCCAAGCTTTTCTTGGTTAAATTAAATGATTTGTATATACTATTTGTTCACATAAATTAAATGTTTGTTTAGAAACAATACTAACTAGTATATTATCGTACTTATTAATCCAGCAGTGCAAAGTTGAGAGTTATAAACACAGTAAAAAAGCTTTGAATATCAATCATGTTAATCATAAAATTTCAATCAATTTTTATATTATCTCTCAATTTCGCAAAAATATTTGAATTGTGATACGTCCAGCCAGTTTGCGTAATCGTTTCGGGAAGAAATGGGCAGGCATATTGCATGGTGCCTATAATTGTGAGAAACAATTCATTATCGATTTTAAATTGGCTAACGCAAAAGGACTACCCTCGGCAGCGTGATGGGCCACCAAAGCCGTAGCATACAAAGCAACGGAAAAGATATAAGAGTGCTTTAAATAAATAGTCCAAAATTACCTAGTACTTTAAATGTTGTTTACGCTACCGGTTAAGCTTTAATTTTTCGTGCCCCACTGTCCTCGGCGTTCGCTCGAGGTGGTGGCCTATTGCAGCCCCTTATGCATCTCGCCATTGATGGCGCTCCTATCTTCCCTTCGTCCATCCTCCCGCATTCTTCCAGTGTGCCACGCCATACCCTTGTGCCACAGTCAAAATGTCAAAACCAGATGCTCCCGAGAGCGACGCTGTTCGCCTTAATCGAGTGGAACATTTTAAACGGCCCCTGGAACAATAAATTTCAATTATCAATACATGATAATTCAATTTTCTTCTTATTATTACCATTTTGTTTTATCTTTTCCGTTCACCGTGGCACGGATTGTCTGTGTGCGTTCGCGAAACACAATGTTTATCTTGCGCCACGGCGACCACGATCGGGTGACGCCAATGCTGAGCAAACCATTTGCTCGAACCAAGACGAGAGGACGCAATGCGCACCGATTGCACTCGATTTTGAAGGATTTTCGAACAGTTTTGGATGCCCGCGGTTCGTTACGCTTCTGGACATGCACATCGGCCAGTGTGTGTGCTTCCCGTTGCATCCCGCGATGGTTTTGCTCGGCCCGTTTTTTATCGCGAAGTTTAGGGCGCGAGAGTTCGTGCACCCTCGCACGGAGATTTTACGAACAGCTCCGGACGAAGTGATGGAAGATATTAATTTTAAATTGCAGCCATTTCCTCTGGGGCGCCCGGTTGAGCCCGGGTTGGCTAAGTAACGGTAAGGTCACGATGCGTGCGATATTCGGAGATTCGCTGCGTATCGCTCAGTGAATATAGGCGGCAATCACGCTACGGAGTGCTCCGGAACAACGGAAACGGTGTGGTTATTTGGTGAGCGACGACCAAGAGGAAAGACTGATGAGCCTTCATTTTTTTTAAAGGTTAAAGGGCCAAATGTGGAAGGTAGATGGAGAAAGTCAGATACTAATGAGGCGCAAGATTTCGGTCGACTAGCAGGCGACACCATAAGCGTAAAGTTAACATATCGATCGATACGTAAATTAGTATCACCCTTGAGGGTCTTTTTGAAATATTTCAGGGCGAGAACTTTTTTTTCCTTTTAGGTTTCGGACATATGTAAAGGATGAGAGATAAAAAGGCAAAACATTATTTACCATAAATAAGTTATTTCTAAGTATCTCATTCAATAAATGTTACGTTCGGTGACTTTGCATTGAATGAAGAATACATAAAAAATAAGTAAAATAATGTTTTGATCGATAAATCTCAAAACACATTCTTTATGCATAAAAGAAAAAAGAAAGTAACATAATGGTGTTTTGACAGCTGAAGGTCTTATCGTAATAACATTAAATTTTATGTTTCATCATTTATGTACCTGAAGTATAACATTTCCTCTGTTTTTATGTTCAATGAAAGTGGATTAATTGATTATGATATGTTGGTTGTTCATCTATTTTGCTTCTTTAAGCTTTCGTTTTTTGTAACGTCGACATGAACTCCTTAAACATTAGCATTGCTCAGCCAAACATGCTGCCTAATTGAATCTCCATATGTGTTGACCACGATCACGGTGCGATTGAGTGAAACATTATCCCACTCACGCTCTGCACGATCGTTTGCGATCTTCATCTCCTACTGGCGTACCGCTACTGCCAGATTCGTTGAGGGAAGACGGATGCGTGCATCATGGATGAAAGACGTGCAGCTTGTGTTTCGTTTGACGCAACGAGTACATTTCACTCGTCAGCTTGCAGATGCGATCGAGCTGTATATTGATGGGTCCTGGGGTGTTGACTACTTTGCTTTAATGCGCGGTTTGTCGCGCCCTCTAGCCATCGCATCCACAACTCATAAACTATTGTAATGCATAAACACATCATCCTTACGCCTGCTGGTAAACTGGAAACTTTTCCTGTGGAACAATAGTTTATGATGTGTGATTCGGGGAAGGGTTTGCTTTCAAACAAAATGTTTGAACAAAAATGTCAGTATGTGTGATTTTATTATTTACAATAATTTGATAGTGCAATGAATGGTTGGGGCATAAGGGCGGTAACAATGAGCACTCGTGAAAAATGAATAAATAAAATTTGAACAAAACTAGTTTCATATCTTTATCTCTCGACAGCTCAACGGCATCATTAATTCCCTCTGCAAGCTTTTGGTAAATTTATTTGGCCACTTGCCATCATTAAGAAACTCACGATTTAACCGACTCGTAAACCCGATAGGTAATCAAATCCGTGTACCAAGGTGTGAAGTCAGCCCTGAGGGTTTCTACTTGTTTAATTTTAATATTTTGAAAATAACGATCCATCATCGTTCGCCGGTCGAGCTGCAGTGGCAAATGGCGCGGAAACAATGCAAACTTTTTGTTACCGTGCAACGATTCCCGCGAAATACTTTTCTCCACCACGTTAATGAGCAATTTGTGGTTTTGGTTATTTGGCGAAATGAGAAGAGTTGAGTTGGGAGTCTTTGTGCACTTGCTTCGTTTCGTTTCGTTTTACGACCATTCCTTCGTCTTAACGATGCAGCTGAAATCATATATCGTTGACCGATTTACGCTTTTCGCGTGAAACCTTGTTATGAAGAGCACGTAACTTCTGCGAAGTACAAATTGAGTGCAATGTTAATGCTGCTTTGTGCAGCGGGGCCGATTTAGTGGCTGTGCAGCGGTTAAAGGAGGAAAAATGCGATTCACATGTCTGCCGTTGGGCGGAGGGATCACCCATAAAATTCGTCCTTCGATCTGTAACGATCGTACGGATATTGCATAAAATTATTATGATTACTGTACGGCAGCATTGTCCGATTCGGCATTCTCTGTGCACATTGCAATAGGTCGAAATGCAATAAATAAAATTAAAACTCAAATACGTCAACACAAAAATGGCTGGCTGGCAGGCTGGCCGGTAGCGAACGCAACTTAACGCTTTCCTGCGCCCGTAGCTACTGGTTTCACCGACGTAACCAAATAGGCCGGAACGTACATCAAACAGTACGAGTGCGAGCAGCAATCTTTTGACCTCCCTTTTGGTAGCGCTCGGTAGCGAATTGCTACACGTGTTACTGGAAATTGCAAACATGAAATATGGCATTCGTTCTGCCACTGTTCAAATTTCGCACACCCCGGAGACCGGCCACTTGTAGATCGTTTGAACCGTTCATGCAAAGTGTGAGGTTTCGCAGTGGTAGTCGCAGAAGCAGGAAGGTTACCCGAACATCAGAAAACAATTATCGACTCGTTTTCGGAGTGGAATGTAGTGGCGCAGAATCAAAGAAACTGAATCTCGGTTGAGATAGATAGTGAAAGAACATACATTCTGCTCTTTGTAGCTCACACACTCTGTAGTTGCGGTAATGGATACATGGAAGGGTCAGTTGGGGTAGGAGATATTAGTTCATTTAATTAATTTAAAACATTACCACTACCATGTGGCTACTTCTCTTCAACGCGCACATTTAGTAGCAGCGTGCAAAAGGAGTGGAAGTAGGAGAATGGAGTGTGTAAATGTGATTTGTGCATTCGTATAATACATGTTGTGCACAGAAGATGTTGATGGTATTCGTGTGCCGGAAAATTACTACTATGTTTTTTAATTCTTCTTTTAAGAAAAAAAAAATCATGAAAACATTGATAGTTAAGACGAAACAAACAAAACTGTCTAAGAATATTGGTTTTAACTATCCGTCATAAAAAATGCCACTAGCTCCTTGGTTTTTGTCTTGGAGTGACTACGATCCCTGGAAGGTTTTGTCAATAAACTGCCACAAAAAGGCGCCAGCACATTGAATGAGTCTAGCAGTGAACAGGCTGGCAAATATTGTCATAAATATTTATTTGCTTCAATAAACGTTGAATGAACAATGGTGACATCCCTAGCGCTGGACAGTAACAGAATTGATTGCATAAGCAAGAGAAAGATAATAGTAAGAAAAGTACTGTGTTCGTGATATGTTTTTTTTTCAATGTTTTTGAGCGTCTGCTGCAGTTGATTAACTTTAGTAGGAAAAATGAAATTTAAATAAATTAATTGAAACATATTTTCCATTTCACTCTCATAAACCACTTGCAAGCCCTCGGTGGATAGAAATGGAAATGAATCGCTTAATCGGTCTCTTCTGCGCAAAATGTAAACGAGGTACGCATGTAGTTGTATGGAACGGAATGGCTCCCTCAAGCTAAGACGGAAAATAACATTCCTATTTCGATGGCAGATTTCCTCATTTTTCAATTGAAGAACCCACGACACTCCGTCATGGACGAGGTTCGAATGGGACAGTGACATAGGCCGCACTAACGATTAAACGATCCGTTTGCATTTGTCGGATGAGTTGAAGTTCAAGCGCCATTTCCCTTGATGCTTGTTTTCTTTTTTTCGTTCCATCTTCTCTAGGTGGTCACGGCAGCATGGTTAATGCATTAAAATTTAAGCAGACAAGAAAAAAATGCTTTGTATAAGAAAAATGCTGATCGTGCTTGCTAGCTCATTGGTTTGCGGTGGAAAAGAAATAGGGACAGTGCTGGATTGGTTATGTTGCAGTGTGAAAACAGGAGGTACCTCATGTCTGTGTGACGAATCCAGTAAGTTGGTTGGCTTACCAGTATTTGCTAAACAGAGTGATAAATCATACCCACTGACCTTGTCAATCGTGCGCGGTACCTTGTTTTAGTTGGTACTGTAGTTTATATGTTGATCGGTGGAGGCACAAAAGGAGAAATGAATTTAATGATGAAGATGGAAAGAAAATCTTATTTGCTATTCTTCCGGAGTCTCACTTATTGTTTTCCGCCGTTATGTATTCCGGGGTCTTTTTTCATTTAAAAATAACTCGTTTCATCGTTAAACAGATTATTTTTACACCCTTGATTAATATTTCGTTTGCTTAACAACATATTCTTTCACTCAACAATAAGTCATGAATAGTTTACAGCCGATACGTCGTTGAACAATAATTTATGGTGACGTGGCTTTATAACAAGATTCATTTGAAAACCAAGCAAACACGCTTTTGTAGCCGTGCCACAGGAAATGCGTTATAAGCCGCCTGTTTGCCGTAATCACAATCTTGCATTCGAAGTACTGGAGGTTCATCGATGATGTGCGATCAACGAATTACTGAATCGACCGAATAGCACCGGAAGACCCGAGTATGCTTCGTTTTTCGATCGAATCCTGATTGCCGCTGGGCATGCGCATTACAAGCTAACTACGGAACCAATCCGCTAGTGCCCGCCGGTCAATTTGCGTCTCGTTGTGACAAATTTATGTTCGTTTAATTTATGCCTCTTTCAAGTGTCAATGCATAAATTTATTAAATCGTTCAACTCTGCTCGCAATCCCGATCACACCGAGCGAAAGGGTAGGCCAGCACGAACGATTAACATAATACAGCTCTAGACGGTGCGACCACGTGTCAGGTAAGCGAAAGGAAATGCATCTTCGGAGCTACTCTTGCTAGCGTTTGCATTGCCGCCAACGATGTCCAAGTGTCTAGAGAAGCTCGGATGAACGATTAGCTGGACGATTATGCTGCGCTCATAATTTTTCATTTATCCTTAAGCTAGAGCTAGCAGTGACCGAGCAAACGCGACGCGTGCGAAGTGTCCATGTGATTGCTGGGATGGCCGTGTTGCGGAGTTACCGTCGGTACGATCGTTATGATCCCCACGCTGAACGATAGTAGTTAATGAATGTCCCTGCAGTGAGGACAAAACTATCCGATCACATTTCTTTGAAGAGTTAATGTTAGCTTTCATCGGGTATGCTGTGGATAAAATATGATCTTTATATATTACAATCGATGCTATCTGAATCTTGTTTTATAAAAACCTTCGTTCTCGAAGCAACACTTACCCTGGAAGAAGTATACGGATTATTTACGAAATCTGGCTAGATGTACTGGAGCTTGTATCAATGGTTGATGTCTGAAAAGTCTGTACGTGTAATTATTGTGTCGATGCATTACATTCAGTATAATTGATCGCTACTTTTATGTGTTGGATTTGTTTGAACATATTTTTTTCTCATGAAGATAGTTCGACAAGTATTACAAGCATGTTTTGCTGAATTCTTATAAAACAATAATTTAAGTTTATTTATTTATTTATTTATGTAGAGGATTTAAGTACATATTCAAAACGATACAATAATAAATTTGTTTTGAAATGTAGGATAATTGCCATGGAGAAATGAAAAATAAATTATAATATTGTCCAAACCGAATGCAAAAAATCATTTCATTTCAATATGATATTACTTAACTGGCAAACAGAAAGCGAGAGGGATTTAAAAGGATCACGACAAATGAATTCATCCTCGAGCAGACTCCCTCCTGTGGTGATCGATCGTCACAACCACTCACGGGGCCTTTCATCGGGCGCCCAGGGTCGCATCAGTCCCAGAACCACCCCCTGGCGAAGCGGGCTGTTGTTTTCCGTTCAACAGGCCACCTTCATGCAAACTAGCTTACTCTCTACTGATCGGAATTTGTTGAAGCATTAAAAAGCGTTCCTCCATGATCTTGACGGTTTTCCGCTGGTCAACTCGCTGAAATGCATTAATAATTAGGTTGTTAAGCAAAACAGTTGGGGGTTCATTTTGATAGTTTCGTAGAATGGGTGGTAGTGGCGGTTATCTTGCAAATCTTCAACCGATGATACTGTTTCGAAGTGGTAAGTTTGCGTTTTGACCTTTGAGATGATCAACGGGTAACCGTAGCGTAGGGTAGATATTGGACGTTCTTTTTTGCCACTTTCCCCCGCTACTATTAATTAAATGTCAAATGTGCTAAATTCTCTTCTACAACCAATTCAGCACGCTTGCGTTGGAAATGCTATTTGGCTGTGCAAGACGCTTGTGCGGGTAAAAAATCGATAAATTGTCAATGCGTTCCATCTCTACATCGCAAGTTCGACGTGTGGCTCAACGTTTTGACAGCATCATGTGATCATAAGTCGGTTGTTTCTAACAGGATTCATTTCAGGAGGAAAGGAGAATGGGGAGGACGGTGAAGCAGTCGAACATGTTCACGCCGCATCGGAACAGAGCGCGCGTGCCGGCAAATCTAATCGTTTCATGCAGACCCCTTCCGTGCAATCGGACGAGAGATTCTGAAGGAATGTGTATTGAGAGTTTAAATGTTTTGACAGCCGGGGAGGGTAATTTATGATCCGTATCGAAACGAGACAGCTGGGCAGGAAAGCGAGAGGTTGGAATCAATTAAGATATGTACTATAAGATGTAGACACACACACATACATTGCAGGCATACCGAGACTGAACAGCACGTGGCAACGAAAAGGAGAGTATTCACCGTAGTAGAATAGGATTGTAGCGTGCGGCAGATTTTTTGTTGCCTATTTGCTAAAGAGAGTCTGCACATCCAGAAAACACAAAATCGCAATCTGTGTTCAATGTTATAACTAATTTAAAAATAAATATTCCTCGAAGCAAAATGATGCGAAAGACTCTTCTGTGCGTTGACTGACGATGTGAAATTTGTTCGTTTATTGTGGTTGTGTCCAGACCTGTTTCTACCAAAAAGCTTTTACATAAAGAAAAAGCGAGACACGCTCCTACAATACGTTAGCTTCTTTTCTGAACCAGAGTTTTTCAACTGCCGTACGCATGGTAGCACGGTGCGGCCGAATGTGTTTGCCCAATTTGCGTACCCGGTTTGAAGGCGAAGGTAAACGGCGAAGGACAGTGAAGCTCGCCATTTAATTGATCCCCACAAGCGAATCAACCCATTCTTCTCCGTGCAGTTGGGAGTGCCTTAATCTTCAAATTGCTTTTAATTAATTAGCACTGTGCTCGGGCCAGAGTCGGTGAAACTAGGAAAAAAATCAAAAAGCTTTGATTGTGAAGTGTGTCGGTACACTGCAGATTGGAGGGAGTCCAAAAATGCCGATAACAGGTCTTGTTTGCTGACAAATTAAATTTCACCCATTTTTAGCATATACGTTTTAGGGATTGTTTAAGACTTGTGTAGAAAATAAGTCTGGGTACATGAAACCGGTTTTTATGTAGTTTTATAAAGCACTCATAAAATGAATGTGTGTTAGGTTGTTTGGCTAATTCTTTCTTAGTGATAAATTGTTTCAAATGTTGCTGAACGTAAGATGTATGACGTGAATATGCTTTTTTAATTTTAATCAGCAAAACATAAATTATGCCATAATCACCCTTCGCTTTGTTCCTTTCTTCGCTCAATCAAAAATGGCTCGTGCCACATAGTCCATGCCATTCAGCTGACGATGCGTGTTTCGAGTTTTTTGTTGTGAAATTTAGCGTCGGTGTCGGTTCGGTCTGCGGTCGCGGTGAAACGATATGGATCGTGTTGCGATCGATTTCGATCGTTTTATCGTCGCTGAAAGTGGAACGTTGGCCGGCGGCAAATCGGCTCTTTGATTTGTGTTTACTTTTTATTTCGATTTTATTTTAATTCTAGCTGGCCGATTGAGCCGGCGCTTTATTTTAATTTGTGGTATTTTTATGGCTTCACCGTATAGTAAATATTGTGCCGATTGTGCGGCTTTCATTGTTGTGGCTGGAGTCAAATTGGAAGAGTAAAAAGGAAGTAGGAAAAGTGTATCAAGAAGCATCTAGATAGTTTGACAAAATAGACGTTAATTTAACCTTTCTTCATTTAGAATAAACGTTCTCTGGTAGCTATTATAAACAATCAAAGCAGTAATACGATCGGGTGGTACTCAGTTAAAAAAAAGATAAACGCATAACAAAATGAAATTCTTTTATTTCCCGAACATTATATCAACTACAATATTGGTCAGCTTGTGAAATCATGCACCGGATTCGGTTTTTATCAACACCACCACCCGTTTTTATCAACATCAAAAGCATGTCTTAAAAACAAAACCAAATCGTTCGATCGATCGATAGTTTTTGTGTCTTTTATTTACACGAATGCGCACTCAGCAGAATCGGTCGATAGCTCTGCCACCAAGGATTATGTGACCACAATCGACGTCCTTGCCAGGTGATCGGGTGATGGTGGACGCCAGCAGTATGAAGGGAACCGCCCGCTGAGAGAAAGTGAACACCGATGCTCTGGAATTCCGCTCCGCAAAGGAATGGCTCGAGACTACAAATTATTGGCATTTTATTGGTCCCGTACCTGTTTCGATTCGGGCTCATGTCCTTCGAAGGATGGCCTCGACGCGCCCAGTCTCCGGTACGATACCGGTATGATAATCGGTCACGTACTGCCGGGCTACAACAGCCGAACAGCAAGAAGGTGATAATTTTTATCATTTTCAACCCAACACAGTGCAGCAAGGTGGCGCCATCGATTGCACCTTCAGTGCCAAAAGCAAACAAACAAACTTTAGTGTGCCCCGCAGACAGAGGGCTATCTTAGCGGGCGCGCGCGCGCGTGTGTTTGTGCATCTTTTTACCGTCTCGCCATACAGCCTCCAATGCTCCAAGAGCTTTTGCTGTGTGTATTTTATTGCATCGCGTCACAGTGCAGGCGCCACATTACTGGTGGATGCAATTGTATAAAGACTAACTGGATGAAGAAACAACCCTCGACCCCATGGGTTTGGTATCGCTTCAACCAACACAACAAAAGTCAAATTCGCCGGACGAGAAGGACAGTGCTCGTGGAGCAACGAACAAAACATAAATAAACAATATCGATCGAGGGTGGTGTTGAGACCTATGCTGTGTCCCGTGTTCGCCAAACCAACATGCAACGGGACTGCATGCCGTGCTTTAAATTTATTTCCGAGCTAATGGATCCAGTTACAAGCATTTAATTGCTTTGGCAAACTGCACTCGATCAGTAAAAAAAACGAACACCATCGCACGGATACCGCTATCACGGCTGCAGATGTAGAGCACCGTGGTGCGAAGGGCACTGTGTGATTGCATCGCGAAGGACCTGCCGCATTTACGCACCCCGCTAAGCGCAGCAGCCAATGTAGCAGTGCACGAGACGAAATGTACACACGGCGATATCGCTTCCAGAGGTCACCGATAGAGGGAACGAACGTCGCAGCATCTCCGGCGAAGTTGGTAGGGAGGTCATCGTTGCTAACTCCGCGATCGGAACTCGTTTTTCAACACACTAATTGGCTCAATCAATTTGGGAAGGCGGCAAGATGCCGCTATAAAGCCACTTTCTTGCCAATGTGCCCACGCCCTGAGGCCAGCACACGCCAACGAGTATGTAAATTTTCGGTACAGTTCGGTATCTTCTCTATCGCGCGGGGGTACCGAACCAGAAGGATGCCGATGCCGATCGGACGATTGCCGCTTCTGGTGACTGGGTTCCTCAGTTTTGGTCCAATTACGGTCCGCCTACGTTCAGATGCCGCCTGAACAGAAAGTTTCGTACGAGAGTGCGCAGCCGCGGCAGAGTGCGTATTCGGTAGGACTCTGGTCCGAAACGTCCGGTAGCATCGACGGTAGCTCTTGATGGGATGGGAACGGGCTCCCGGCGATCATCGCGCGTATAAACCGTACGGTTCGAGTCACATGAATCATTTGTGCTAGTGTGCTACTAATTGGTGATAACGATCGATCGATCCATCGAACCCTCGTCAGCTTCTGCCGCGCGAAACGATCGATACGATCCCTACCCGGGCGAGTTTGATCGACATTTCACTGTGCGCTGTCGGGGGATGTTTTTTTTCCCTCTTGTAATTCAGCTGATTCTCTCTATCTATTGCCGGTAGGTGAGCTGATGGATCATCGTCGCAGGATAGATCGTTTGGTTTGCGGAGAGAAAAAAGCCACCAAGATAAGGTAGATAAACGCTCGCGGCACAACCTCTTGATGCTCATCGAATGGTTGGGCTTTGTAAAGGTCCAAAGGTAAACTACGCTGTTCCTCTTCCTGAAGCGTAATATTGGCTGATAAGTTTCGTAGATAGATCCGTTTTTCACTGGAATTGTGAGAAAAATGTAACGCCATGCGTACTGCCGTTGACGCAGAAAGGTTGAACTGCCCGCAGGGTTAATGGATCGTTGTCTGTGGATGGCAGCAGAGTGATGGAGTATCGATAGGACGATATCTCCCGGGGTGTAAAAGTCGATGCCTGCTGGTGTGATTGATGACATCTGCGCGATCAGGGCGATCAACTAGCTAAATCAATAAGCAGTTTCAGCATGTTCAGTTTTGCACAGAGCCTTAAAGTTGGGAAATTACGGATTATTGTAGAAAAATAGAAGTGAGAATAGAAGGAATTTTTCGTAAATCTAAAACATTTTATTCATTTTATGCATGTTTAATCATTATGCACTTAGTGCTGATCTGCATAGTGTTGTTTATTACTAATTCCATCACCCAGCGGAGCAAGCCATATGGTCTAATTGTTGTAATAAAACAAGCAATATCCATTAGTCGACCCATTCATAGCGGTTTGTGCGGGAGTTAAGGATACGGTGGTGCTGTACCTGGGACGGGTTGAATTAAATCATAACCTTACCTACGTGCATGAATCATCGTCCACAGGCGGCCACACGGTTACACAGTGTGCAAGGTCCGGCACACCGCCATCACGTCACCGATTAGACAGCATCGGAGCATCGAGGCAGGGCACCCGATGTGTATGTGTCGTTATTCAAATTGACGGACACATGGCGGCGGGATTTATGGGCCAAACTGTGCCAAGCTTTGCCGAACCGCGCAGCCACAGTCAGCGGAAAATCATCCCATAAAAGGTGATTTAGCGAACGTTTGCCAGCGGGCAATGGAACCAGTACGCGGGGACGGATCGGTTGGCCCCAATGGTCGTGGTATGGCTCGACGGGGGAACAATTCGCCTGCTGGTGGATGAACGGTAACGGCCTCTTTCTTCAGGATGCTGCTCTACGTTGTTGTAATATGCCCATAATGCACCTACCAAGCTGCATCGACGGAATTGACGGTCTGCTTGGAGCGGCGAACAGCGCGGGGGTCGTCGTTTTGGCGCCCGTTTAAATCTCAACCGGTATGTCGTATAACAGCTCCTCTTTAGGATGGACGTATTTTACGGCTGGGAACTTTTCTGCGGAACGGTACGGCACCAGTTTTGGGCGGCTTCGCGAAGGACTTTTATGGTCAATTGGGGGCGAGTGTGCGCGTGGCCACCAGAACGCGCCATGCCTGACTGCTGGTGGGTGAATATTCATTACCGTTTCGAGAGCAGGTTTTTGGCGGGTCCGTTGCCGTGGTTTTGTGCTAACGATGAAGGAAGGGGATGTTTGAAGCAAATGAGGGAAACAGAAACTGGAAGATGTAAGTACTCGACCGCCTGACCGTTTAAGTGCAGTAACGGTTGGTCAATAAATTATAATAAAAGTTTTCCTCACTCCGTAAATTGGCGCCTCCGTTGGGCTGAACACTGTTTTGGATTAGTAGCCCACGTATATGAGAGTACGCGTACGCGTGGCGTTCAAATCGCCAAGACCAGCACAACCGCATCAGAAAACAAAAGCTGTGTGGTATGGGCCGGAGGAGGGCGCGCTCGGACTGACACGGCAAATGGCACCAGTGCGCAACATGAAATTATGGAAATTGACTTTTTATTGCTTCATTCAAATGGGAAAAACTTGTTGAATATATAAATTATTTATCATAGGACGTTGGTGGTTAGGGGTGCAGTTTTGTGCAAAACGGGGAGTTCCAATCTTCTCTGAGAGGCTTTAACCCCCGGAAGAGATCGCGCGATGGGACGGGAACGGGGAAACGCACTCTTTATCCTTTCCGGGCAGCCCCGGTTGAACTGATTTGGTTGAGGCCGACGCCTTATTTGGGTACGTATTTAGGAGTTAATTTGTCGATAATCATGCTCGCCAGCTCGCCAGCTCTTTCGCAATACGGGTTCAGGTAGAAGTCAAAGATCGCACCGGTTGGCCGGTCGATTGGATTGGCGCTCGTACCGAGAGCACGATTAATGCTTCTGAGTGCACTTTGGGTGTGATCGCGAAGTTATGGCATAATAACTAGCCGCGTGGTTTGTGCGACTCTCATTAGCCTTATTTATCGGTCTCATTTCCATTATTTGTAAGCAGCTCATGCAACAGGCTGCAAGCGAATGGATAAAGTGAACATATGTGCGATTGAGAGTTTCTTTCAATTCGTCAAAAAAAATGTTTTTTTTAAATTATTAATTAATTTTTGTAAAATTGTCTTCATTTGAAGTAGCTTTGCACATCCTGATTTGATGTTAAAATTTTAACAAAATGTTGTGTATATCGTGTCTGTGATGAATTATAATTATTTACTTTGCACTTATGAACCTGGTCTAGTTTTCCTCAATTTGTTATTCACACCAATCACCATGCAAATTATAACCAATTGACTTATTTCTGTAACAACCAATTAGCGAAAAAAATAAAGCAATAAAAATGGTTTCACAATTGTAATTGAGTTATAGCTCCGGTCGTTCAGAGCTGGCTCTCTAATGCAACGAGCAATATAATCACATACAAATAGAAATGGCTTTCCATATGGGTCTCGGTACAAATTGCATTGGCGTCTCGATTAGCACGGTCTACGATTTGCATTCACGCTCTAAAAGGATTTAGCGCTCGCAGCCAGTCACTTGTGGCACAGCACAGCTCCGTACCGGTTCGGGGAAGATTCTGTCGAGTCGAAAGAGTGCAGTAAGACTTTTACAGCTGGTGGAATTGTATGTTGTGAATAATTAAAACATTCTACTTCACCTAAGCCGTGGGGATTGGGCCGTGGGGTTGGGTAATGGGTGAAGCTTTTATCCTTCGCCAGAGGAAGCCGAACCGACCGCTTATCCGTAATACTGGCCAACAGATTGACTGTACCACCCGGGCACATTCAGAAGCAGCTCACTTGCCAGCCGAGTGTCAGATTGCACCAATAAAATGTATGATTAGTGTATACGCGGCCTAATGGATCCAGACGCATTTTGTGGCATTTTAACTGCGGTTTGAGAGGGAGAGTGAACTGCGGTGAGACGGACCGTATCCTGGTGGAGAGGAAAAATGTCAGTTAGCCCGAATTAATGCCGATGCCATAACACCGACCGCAGAGCTATCGTGAAAGTGAACGTTTTTCCCTCCGTTAAACTGGAGAACTGTTGCCGATAACACGTGTTAACGCTTGCCAGATGAATCGTTCGGTATAGCTGTAGTGTTGCTTTTTATCTCATTGCTTTCTGTCGCACTCTGGTGAGGTGAGAAATTCTTTGTAAGATTATCACAAGAAACTAGCAACCATTTGAACTGCTTGAGATAGTTGGGAGAACTGTTGTGAGTTGGAGGAACGATTTTGTACGATTGTTGAGCTGCCTTAGTTTCACGCAACATAAATTTCCCCGTTAAACGGATCATAATTCTGCACGGGAAACCTCGAGAGTGGAGTGTGTAAATTAGGTGATAAAATTGTCGTAAGCCACAATAAAACGTCAATGGTGTCAGCACCTTCTCACTTCGTGGTTGTGCGCTCTGTTGTGCATGTATTAAGTGTTTATTTTTATTTCACAACACGCCAGTTTGTTATAGCAATGAATGTTGATATTAAAGCTACAAATTTACTGTAGCATGATCGAGTTTCATGATAACCGAAGTTACAAAGATTATGAGAAAATAGTTACAATGTTATATTGTATCTCTTTAATTCTGATTATATGAATTGCTCTAAGAAGATGGACCGTTCGCCACTACGAAGAACTTTTAAAAATAGACTTGGAATTGTGCCTGTTACAAGAGGTTTTCAGTCTTAGTGAATCAATTTTGAATTTCTATGAAGTGTTAAATATTCAGTCCATTGAATGCTAAACGTTAAGAAAACAGTTTTTTATTAGGTGAACTTTTAATTCATAAATTCGCACTTGTTACACCACTAACATCATTTTTTTATTCTTGTCTAACATTTGCAACTGGCACGATGGCTCGTGTATCAAGTTCTGTAGGTGGCGCCTTCATTTGGACACTCCCCGACAACACCTTTAGTGTGTCCTTTTCGTGTGCGTCGAAATTTGCGACACGAGTTGCACTTCGAGATTCCCAGGGGTCAATCGTGCTTGTGCGAAGGCTCACGAATTTCTTGTCCAGCTGCCCATCATAACGACGCTACAACTGCGACAATGGTGCGGTATAAACGTTTTTGGGATGTTGAACGCCGAGTGCCTTACCATATCCCTTGGAGGTGTCTTCACTTCGTGCTAGACGTTCGTCTGCACCACCTACGTCGCTTGGGCACCATTAAACGGCTTTGGCACCAAGCGCGCTAACTGTCTGGCGGCTCCCGCTTCGACACGTCCACATATGGTAAATGGCCAATTCGGTTGGTAAAGCTAAAAACAAAATAAAACCAACCAACCAGTCACACCAAAACGAAAAAGCATAGTACTGGTCGCGGCTCTGGTTTATCTTTGGTGGCTCTCGGTTTCGTTCGTAGGAATTAATCATAGGCCGGGCGGTGTTGGTAATCGTTCTTTTATTTCACGTGAGTTCGCAGGCGGCACACAAAGGGGACACATAAAGTCGAGTAAGCTGTAGCTATGCACTTTGTCAAAGCCGCAAAGGGTGCTTCGAACGGCTCACGATCTCGCCGGCAAGCAAAAAGTGGGACCAAAAAGGAGCACACAAGTCTCAAAAAAGAGCAACCGCCCGCTGACCATTACTGGCAATCGTAATCGGTTTAATTGTAATATGAAATTCTATGCAAATATTCTTCGGCGACAGCTTTTTTGTACCGCTAGGGTCTGCTGTATTTTCGCTTTACTGCAAGGATACGATTTGTTGTATTTTTCTCTCTACAAAATAAAGACGGAACCATGTGGATAAGTTTGAATAGTTTTCTTTTTCTCATGTGTTTTGTGCACCCAATCACGAATTCGATTGATTATTCAATGCGAACAGCCTGGTGGGAGAATCGCCTAGCCCGGATCGCTTGCCAAGTACAAGGTGCAAACGAAAAATCTCGATCCATTTCCTTCCCTGAAGACATCGCGGTTAAAGTAAAATGCTCTTGCGGAATAGACAAATCGTGTTCAAACGATGGCGTTCTTACCTTTGCACCATGCCGAAGGTGTTTAATTCCCCTGGAACGACAATCGTACCGACACTTGGTCAGCTGGCTAGTTTCGATGGCTTATTAATTGAGTTGTTTTAGGTTTTGTCCGGGTGACATTTGAGTCCGAGGCCATGCTGTGGCAGATTGGCTACTGGCTCGTGAGAAGCGGTTCAAGTCGGGCGGGTGTCATGTGTCATTCGTTTGGCTGTATGTGGAGTTTGAAAACATTAATGCCTACCGCAAGTCTGTTCGGTCAGTGCGTAAAGCTGGTAGCTACCGATGAACTGTGAAATCTGGTATCCCGATCTTTGACGAGTGGGAGTTACTTACCACACTGTAATTAATTGATATTTGGCACCTTATTTCAGAAGCGCACAGTTTAAATAGTTTATTTCGTAAACATATTTCTTGAATGCTCCGCAGCATGGCGCACGGACGTCGAAAATCAGTTCGTAATGTGATTAGAAACTCATTTTCCCTCATCATAATAGGCAAGATGTTGATCAGGCGGGATTTTTGGATGATTTTTATGCTTGTTCGTTTTTCGTTTGTTCTCATTTCTATAATAGATCATCCGCGAGGTTTTGAGCTGCAGATTTATCGTTTAGTGTTTTAAGTAGTAAAAAATCTAAATATATTTTTTACCCCTTATAATGGGTTTTATCAATTTGTCAATTCAACTGCCACGACAATCCGACTCATTCATTTTCAGCATAATCCAGCGTCTGGTGAAAGATAAAATACATGATATTGGAAAGCTTATTGCATTACTAAAAGGTTTTGGTGCAGCAACTGTTCAACTTGCTTCGAAAATGGCCATGATTAAGTAAACTGGTTGAAAAATGTTTCTGAGGATATAGTGTAGAAAGAAAATGATCCATGATTTCGCATAAAGGAATATGTTACACAGTGTTTCTTGTAATTACGGCAACTATTACTGTGTTACTGTTAATTAGGAAAAAGTAATGCTGAAAAACATTTGAAATGTTTTGTGAAAAGCGTGTTTGAACTCAAACAATACTTTTGAACGAAATGAATGATCTCAAAAACAAAGATAAATTTTAACAATTGTCTCAACAGGACAATGTTCTTCATTTGCCAGACCAGAAAACGAAGCGTAAGCAAAACCAAGATTACGATCGTTTTGTAACCACGGAAGCGTTTTCTCTCTTTACGCATCCGTTGTTACATGCGTACCACATCGAAAACACAAGAAAAGAAGCAGTGAACCGTCTTAAGAGGAGCTACATAAATTGTTGCATTGTGTTCAACCATGTGAAACATCGCCAATGTTGATTGATCCTGAATCGTTTGATCGGTCGGCTTCGTCACTCTGGTAACCGCACGGAATCGGAGCTATTCTTCAGGGCACTCCCTTAATGTTGGGGCGCACAGGGCGCTCCATAATGCCGGTGCCCCAAACCATGATCGGGCTCGGCGGGCGGTGAACCGCATCCACAAGGGTGCGACCGGTGTGGCGAATTCTTGCCTCGACAATGGCACCGTCGTCATGATCGGCCAGCAGTAAGGTACGATTGGCTCTGCGTGCGGTTATTGAATTATTTATAACATTATGGGGAACGATGAACGCACTGGAATGGGTCGGAATTGGGTGAATCTCGACAATTGAGTGGCGGGGCAATGCGAGTGGTACGAGACGGGGAAACTGAATTATGCGCTGGGAAAATGCAACTTGAACGATCGAACAATAGGATAAGAAGCGATTCCATTCTAGCGTAAAGACATTTACCCAGAAGCAAGCAAACTATGCAGCCAGAACTGAACGAATTGTTGTTATCGAGGGTTTGTAAATCTTGAGAACATTTTAATTATCTTTCTTTGTAATGCACTCCAATATTGAGTAAAGTTAAGAAACTAAATTAAGTCCTTTGCGAAAACGCTACTATTCAAGGGTTGTTCATACAATTGTATAAAAAAATTCTTCAAATATGTCACATGACATACTTTGCAGGCCGGGAATAGTTCACACACGGCGATGGATCGGTGCCTTATTGGACAAAAATTCCTGCCTTTACCCATGGCAAGCACCGGGATCGGGTCGCCCGTTGAATGCCTTGCATTGGAATCGTTTCCTTCATCATCGCAGCAGCAGCCGACTCCAATTAGGGAAACCATGAAACAACATCGCACACCAAACATTCGCACGGTCAACTAGGCTGGGAAACGTTCCACGCGGAAAGGTGGACCAGGAGTGTTACTCACGGGAACGAGTTTTCCTGCGCAGAAACCTCATCAATATTCTGAGTGGGTCCGCCGTCGTTCGCTTACGGTTCACGCATATCTAGCTGCACCGGTTTCGGGATGGCTCGTGTGGTGATCGTTGATCGTTTTGAAGTATGTCCAAACAAAACAAACAAGCACGGGTGTGCGCTGCCGAGAGGTAGAGATTGAACCACCGTACGCGTGGAATGAGTATGTTTTCCCAACGACTGCTACCGGGTACCATCAAGCATTTGCCAGAATTCCAGTTTTTCCGCTCATGGGATGGTGTGAAGCTTTCTGTCGCATCAACAGAATTGTCTCGATCGTGTTCGTCTCGTGCAGAAATACGGCGGGAAGGCAAAGAGCCAATAGCAGGATGCTATTATCGATGACGACTCAAACAAGTTGCTGGGCTGCATTTGAACTGCATTGCCTAAAATATCATCAAGTTTTACCTTTGCTGCAATGCGTTGCGTTTGCTGCAGACAAGAAGCGTGAGAATCTTGCCATCGAGAAGAGAGTCTGAAATTTTTAAAACACCTAACAGTACTTACGTGTTTTTGGTTTTGCTTTTTGGTCAGTGTTTTCTTTCTATTGATCAGAACATGATTCGGTGTAAATGTTTTGTATAAAATTTGTGTCGTTTTTACTACTTTCAACATTTGTTTATGAGCTAGGTGTATTGGTACGACATAGATATACTTCATTATACAAACTAATTTTAGCTCATAGGCCACTCAATTTGAAATGTATCATTTGAAATCTGTATGAAACTGCTTTCTCAGCTTAGAGGCCAAAGCCGCTACAATAAGGATGTATGCTGGCCTACCTGTATTTTACTTACAAGCTAGTAAAACTAGACCTTTACACGCTCATTGTTATTATAAATACATATCATCGCACCGAAACAGATACAAAAGTGAGCGAAGGTAAGCGAGAAAATAGAGAGGCTATTGTTTAACCTACAGAAGAATGAATGATACATATTTTTAAGCACTAGCTTACATATTATAATATTTTTTACAATTTTTGTGTTATATTTTTGCCCTTTGTGGAATGTGTCTGTACGGAAATCTGTTAGATTACAAACAGTGGCGCTTATATTTGCTACTTACTGTTTAACATTACAATAATATTTTCAATAAGGAATAAAGATTTAGAGGATTTTTAAACAAGAAAGGACGCAAACATAATTCAAAATTGATTCCAGTAATTGATGAACCGAATCATGCGTGTTTATTTATTTTTGTAGTATTGGAAGATTTTATTATCATTTTAGATTTCAAACTGAATGCTTCTGGACTGTGTTTGTTCCTAGTGCCTTTAGTAAAGCACGAAGTTTAATACCCCGACACATAGGCAGGAAAGACGGGAAGACATAATATCTCCATTTTTAATGTAGAGATGCAGAGTGACCAGATAGTAAAAGTTTCCGCGACCACTTTCATTATTGCACAAAAAAGGGTCCCTTCTACAGTAATCGCTAGAATTTGAAATGCATGAGCAGACAATGTATGGCCCCACCGACAACGTCGATGACGATAAAATGAAGGAAAAAAAGAACCTCGAAAGAGACGGTTGGGTTGCGAAACGGATACCCCATGCTTATGAGGGAAGTCTGCTTGCGAAAGATGACCAAATCCGTGCAATCTTGGTGAAAGGTTGAAAATGGCAAATTTTGAGATTGGCTTTATGATAATGCAATTTTGCCGCCCGGTCGGCGCTACTTTGGCTACCGCGTTTGCCGCCTGGTGGATTGCGGATCGCGCGTTGGTTTGCCGCTGAAGTAGCTGACAAACTGCTAACCGTTCGTGGTAACAGGGTGCCCTCGTACTGGTGGAAAACAAATTCCACGGATCGGTTTGATTAAATGGATCACGATTGCTGTTTCATTAAATAAAAGGTACTCATATACACACACGCTGATACACATAAAAAATTATAATGGTAAACGAGATCAAAATCTCGCAAAAAAAAAAATACTCTGGCGTGGCAGGAGCTTGGTTTGTGCACAATGGCGGCTCTAATCGACACATCAAAGCAGAGCAGTGTGAAGGGTGGTGTGTTGCCCACTAGCACCATTTTATGCACCCCGAACCAGCCACCGCCAAGCAAACAGGTGCGCGTTTGGTCAGTGTTCCCCGGTTCCAGTTCGTTACGCTTCGGTAGAGACAGTTAGTAACGCCTACCCACGTGCTGCTACTACACCCGCAACGCAAACACACGCGTTGCAGCCCCGCGTGTGGATTTGGCATGTATTTTATGGCTTCTGTTATTAATCATCACAAAGCATTCGCACCGGAGGATTGTGTTCACTAACAAAAGCAACACCTACCGCAGAGCAAACTGCAATTGGCACGTTGCAGCTCCACATTCATTCGGCGATTCTGGGTGGGAGGCAGAAGTACGCCCGGTCGGCTGTGCTTAGAATTGTGGGGGTGGCTATCCCTCCCCCAGCTAGGGGAGCTGGAAGCGCTTGTGCAGGTGGGTACTGAACGAAAGGGCTCACTGTACGACTTCGTGCCTGGTCGATGCAGCACGTACCGTTGACGGCAAAACGCATGCGTCGTTTCACGTGTTATGCATTATGCAATAATACCTCGACAGCAATCGTCAAGGTGAATCTTGGGTAGTTGGTAGAGGGCTGCCGTGATCGGTTTAGGAGCTTTGCATAAACTTTAACGAAACAAATTGAAATGCTAGCTAGATCCAAAAATGGGGCGCTATAACGGGCTGGAAATGGAGTCATCGCGATAAACCATGACGTATCGTGTGTAACGTGTGGGATTAATGTGTGTGATTCATGGATTGTTGTTCTAGCTACGGTCTTGGTGCAATTGAACAATAAGAGAGCAGCTAAGGCATTAGGTGTGCGTGAAATTGTGATCCAATTACAATTGCAGTTTTGCAGTGACATTACTCAAAAAGGCCAATAGTTTGGTGGGAACAATGTAATCCATATTTCTTTTCAAGGGATATTTTTAGTTTTATAAGCAATCGGCTCAGCTTAGTAATTATGTGTATGTAGCCTATCAACCAGTCAACAAACAAATTTGTTTGTAGGTCTGAAAGTATTACGACTGATTTGAATCTTGAATTTGTAAATAAATATCCGCATAATTAAGCAGCTTAAAGGAGGAGAGGAGGCCGGAAGAGGGTCAAATAAAGGTTCTACAGGGAACGAAGAAGCCCCCTGCAGAGTCGTGCTAGTTTAAAAGCAGCTAAATAATATAAATGTCCCCTAAAGTGTTTAGGACGGTTTCTGGCACAAACGAAACGGGAGGTATTCAGGGAAAACAAATAATGGCAAAATTGTTTTTTTTTCTTTTGTTTTTACGGAAGTCACGGCAAACCTGCACCGGTTGTGACGGAAACGATTCGACTGGCGGCTAGTTATGATCGGTCTGTTCTCTTCGAAGCCGCCGATTGTTTTTAATCGTGCCATTGTCACTCGTTGGGTCCGGGCGACAGGCGGCTTTGCTTTGCTTAATTAATATGACACGGTGAGAATAAATTACTGGGACTTTCATTGACACTGGGCTGGCCTTAAAACTATTGCTCGCACGGTGCGAATAATCATATACACACACGGAAACATTGTCAAGCGTTTCCGTTTTGCCGGTCCGATCGTCTGACCTTTCAGCTCGGGTTATAGGTACAGCTCGAGGGCTGTCTGCTCGTTGAAGCCCGTGTGAAGTAGATCGTTGAAAGGGTTCAACGAGTCCAGATGACTTAGCGGGCTCAGGCAGGGTTCTGACAGCTGCAACGAGTCAGCGTCCGACTCTAGGAACAATCCAAACTCTAGCCCATCGTTCGGTACCACCGATTGGCTGTTGGTGCAGGCAAAGTTGTGCGATTTCAGTCCACCCGGTCCGGTAGCCGTGGTCAGCGGGCTAAGGCACGGCTCAGACAGGATGAGTGAGTCGTTGTCCGACTCCAGCACCGAGCACAGGTCAACATCCATACCAAGTGGGTCGGGTCGGGACGAGTCCGACAGTAAACTGGGCGCCGTAAGTTGAATGTTGTCATCGATCTTTTCAAGCGCCGATGAGTTTGCGATAGTTTTCCGCCCGTTAGTGCCTGCTGCAGCCCGTGACCTAGTGTTGTTGGGGGTGGAGGTGGTTTTCTTGGAGCGACTATTGCTGGACGTTGTCTTTTTGGCTGACGTCCGCTTCCGCGGGCTGCTAGTAGACGACGAAGAGGAGGTACCGGATTGTTGCGAGTGATTTTTGGAAGAAGCTGACAAAGGCTTTGCATCCACGGCCGGTCGCGCTGGCGATACGGCAGGAGACGACGACACGTAACCCCCTGGACCGCCCATCTGGTAGCCTCCTTCCAACAACAGCAAACCCTTCTGCATCACTTCCCGTTCGATCTCGTTGTGGTTCACCATATCCAGTTCGTTGTTGTTTTCGAGCGTACCTGGAGTACCGTGGATCATGTCACTCAATATCCGGATGTACTTCATCGCCAGCCGTAGCGTGGTGATCTTGGTAAGCTTTTCACTAGATGCCGCACTGCCGCTGCACTGGGGAGAACTGACGGGGGAACTGGTACCGCTTGTACCGGCCACGGCTACCGGCACGGCACGCCTGAGGTTTTCGAACGCGCTGTTGATTTCGCGCATACGACTACGTTCCCGTGCGTTCGCTGTTTTCCGGCGGTATTTGCTGAGGGGAGCTGCTTTGGGTTTCGGTTTTTCCTTTGGCGCTGCCTTCTCCTTGGTGGTGGTGGTGGTTTTCGTCGTCGTTTTGCTAATAGTTGCCGTCTCGAGCGTGGTGCGACGTGACTGTCGTTGACGGAGCGAATACTTTTCATCTTTCTTAATTTCGGACACGAGCGAACCGGTCCCGTCCCCCATCAGATGATGTCCGACGTAGCCGCTCTCGTTGTGGTTGTTGTTTGCATCGGCCATCGGCGCTTCCATCGATGGTTGCTGGTTGAAGGTGATCGCACTGATCGACTCTATATTGTTGTGGCGCATCTTGACCCATATGCTAGGTATCCTTAACACAATCTTGAACTAAAGTCTGCAAAAGAAAAAAGAAAACATCGAGTAAATAAACTGAAAAATATATTTAAGGAGCAACAATCATTAATGTTATCGTTCACAATAGAAATACCTCAGTGACGTTCTTAGAATATTCTCTGATTGCTAAAGCCAGGCAAAAGCATTGAGTCTATAGCACTTTATGTTATCTTCTGTCATCAGAGGCATGGCAAATAAAGTTCAAAACAACCTTCAGGGTAGCAGCAGGAATGTCCAAACCTCCTTTTTCATTCCAGCAATTCATATGAAAAAGGGCTCCATTGTGCGATGTATTCAAATTCCTTCTATTCCCCAATGACGCCAATGCCTATGGGCCCTTGCGTGACAAATGGGTTTCTCCCGTTCGAAACGGCAAAAATGTTCGATTCGAGCAACTTGTAAATCATCAGTAACAATTGACCGTCTCTTAATCCGGCAGCCATTGGAAGCTGCTTTTTTGCTGCTGCCTTTTCTCTAGGCTACAGACACTATCTCATGATGAATTATGAAGCCATGGAACAGGGAGGGAACGGAATGGCCCCAGCTGCTGTATTCGAATGCTTTCTTCCAGCAGACGGCATAATCGGTCCCTGATGGACTGGTTGTTTCGGGCTTAAACCCCTCGCCGCTGACACTTGACACTCGCCATATTGATATGATCGGCCACCTGAAAAATGCTTGCGGCAGGAACGGAAGATCCCGATGGTTCGCAAACAAAGTTCACCGGGGCCACAAAGATTAATGACTATTGACATCGGGAGGTCATCTACTATACATGGCTCCGCGACGGTGGGAAGACTTGTACAGTATCAGCTTTATCGTTTTGCATTCTGTGACTCAGTGCTGGTGGTGGTTGTTTGGATGGAAGATTGAGCAATGACTTATAATTACTCGATGAGATGAGATGTAATGTGAGCCGAATTGAGCATTAAGTTTCCAAGGAGCAGGTAGCAAAGAGTCATCCATTAACCTTCGAAATTTTTGGCACGCCATTGAAAGTTCCATCTTAGTACTTCACCCACATCAGACACTCTTACCAAAGATGTCTCAGGAGCTATATGTGATATGCTGGAGATGTGTACACATTTAAGAAAACCATTGGATTGCACAAATCATGTATTCAACAATAGAAAGTTAGTAAGACTTTTGTTCCAGTTGCATCTCGATGCTCCTACCGTATCTAACCGCAAGGGTTTTATTTTAGAAGCACACAATGCAGCACTACACAAATAAGCAATTTTTAGCTCTCATAATCGCAGTACAGTGTGGTTTGTGTGGTTACTTTTGCTTTGTTTCTTTGAAACAAAAAACCCATAAAGTGGCCCAACTGAGGACGGCAATGTCGGGGCACGTGATGACGCGTCAAATTAAGATCCGCTATAGTCGGCAGCCACAAGAGCAGACGAGACCCATCCAACCGTTTGTGGGTTGTTGCAGAGAGAAAAAAAAAACGCTCAACTAATAACTGGCCGGCCCATTTTTATGCATAAAGTAGGGACAGCAAAAGCGGGCAAAAAACTGAAGCTGAACACAAGCACTCTCTGTTGTGGTTTTTTCGTGTCTGTTGGGCCGTACTGTGACGCCCTCTACATGCGGATCACATTATTCTGCAAAGAGGTGGTCGATTCAAGCTGAAGTGGTAGTTGATAGGGTAAGGAGAGGACGCTAGCATGTTACATGAAGTTGTGACGCGTGTGGTAATAGATGAATGAAGTATCCGGAGAGAGGGTTCTGTTTGCATGGTGCGAAGGTGAACAATACAATGCATCTTATCCTTGGGTCGGAATCCGTAGTATGAAAGCAGGATTTGTTTTAAAGTGATTGCTTGAAGTGTTTCGCGACATTTTGCAAGCGTAAATCGCACCCTGAGTGGGTTGGTTTGTTTTAATGTGTTGATGTTACCTGATGTTACCAATATAATGTTTGCCAGGAAGAATATTGAAGATTATCTTCTCTTCTGTTTTTCGATTATCTTCGTTCAACTTTTATAACCTAAACATGTAGCTAAATTTTCCATTTCAAAAGAAAATGAATGTGCGTATAAATTTATGTGCTTAATCGATCTTGGTTTAGTAAAGACATATTGACAAATCTATCCTAACAGCCTATTTCACACCAACCATACACATACGCCGTTCAATTGGTGTACAGAGTCAACATCGACTTTGAAAAGACCATCAACCAATAGCTTCAAAACAAGTTGTCAACTTGCTGATCTTTGTAGTGCCTGTTGAAGGACTACTTTGAGCTGTAAGCCTGGGCAATTGATCAAACGAATACATTGGAAGGTTTACTACAAGCGCCAGAGCACTCCGATGCTCCGATATCGCAGCACATGTCAGTTGCCAAACAGCAGTTTCCAACACTAATCGCATCAAGATCGCAACGTTCACGGTAAAGGTTCTCACGACTAAGCGTTTGCCATGCGACGACTTGACATGTCCGTGCCTACTTTACCATCGATCAACCGCCGAAGATGAACAATCTACGGGCTACGTGATGTTTGACGGTAGGAGCCGAAGGCACTGTTCTAATCGCGAACCGTAATAAAAATGTAACTCCACTGCACAAAAATGGGAAGGTAGGTACGATCATTGTGGTTGCTGTTCGTACGATCTGCGGTTTGCCGAAGATGCTGAAAGGTACTGAGGTTGCAATCGATGAACGATGGCTAACGTTTGCAATGATTTCTGATGTCTTGTGGTTACACTGGTTGCACCATTAAATTCATTGCGGCGGTTGTTGCTGTTTGTGGCTAGCTAATCGTAGTAGGATGCTGCTACCGTTTTGGACAGTTTACACAACTTGCTGAATACATACATACACGCATGGTGCATGGTCATACGAAAATGTCGTTCCTCCCGGAATGGTCAACCAGGTTCGACACCGGAATTTCTTCACTCATACATGCCGTACCGTGTGACCTTAGCTGGAAGTAGCAGGTTTCCTGCTGGGTTGGTTCTTCCAACGGTGGCACAAACTTATCTCTTTGGGGCAATGACTCCGTGCCTTACTCGAGGCCTTCGAGGTGCTGTAAAAGGATGCCCGCAACGGGACTTGAACGGACGAAGACTTGCGGTGGAGTGGTAGGCGTTTGCGTTCTTGACTCAACACAACTTGCTTTCCCGCGTGGGTTATATTGAATTGCGATCGCCGATACTCGTGGACTAATCATTTTCTGACTCTTCCCGTAGCATTGCAACAGAATCCTGTGTCGATAGCGGCTACGGCGACAATCGGGCGAATCGCCAACCGGAATCTGGTGTCAATTTTTACTCGTCACCTACGGTGCGTTTGTTTTTACTGGATATTTTTGCAAGTGATCGATCGTTTGGACCGATCAAACGCAATCGATACTGTCATTTGACCGACTCGAACGTATCAATCAAATACACGTTAACCCTGTATCAATAGAGCGAACGTGAACGTGACAACGGCACGTAACGGTTTGTGTGTTGCTATTCTGTGCCATTCTTCTGCACGCGATCGGAATGCTGGGAATGTTTCACAGTTATGGCTCGAGCGTTTGATACACTTTTTTCTGCGATATATGCATAGTGTCCTTGGAGATTAGAAAGTATGCTTTTCCTTAGTGTGATTTTGATTTTCATTATCTGGAATTGATTGATGTGTACATGGCAAAGAATACGGTGAAACTTGTAAATGCTAGGAAAGTATATTCGTGGGATCGATTTGAAATTGTGGAATGAAGTGTCTTGACTCATCAAAATGGTTATAATATAATATGATTAAACTGTATCATCTAATATTGTTAATAAAACATCGTTACAACTTTTACCTTTCATATGACCTCCATACATAAAATATAATACATGAGCATTGTGTGCATATTTCTTAGGAATATTACACTGGACTTGCTTGGGAATCATTGTTCAATTTTTGTCTATGTCGCATTTTCGCCTTAAATTCGCGTTTGACTGTAGTAATATGTTCTTGAGACCGTCAGCTGCCAATAAACAATGCACGTAATATTGGCGTTGTTGGGGCTCGTGTGGAGATGGACAATTTTGTTTTCTTTCAAAAACTCGCTGCTTAAGTTGAACGTTTATAATGAAACTGCTCGTTACTGTTCGCACTGACACCCCGGACAAGTATCATGCATGTCACACAAGCTTGCAAACTTGACATCAAAGCATTCAGCCAATGTTTGGCGTTTGCCTGTCGCGCATTGCATTTCGGGGAAGGCTATTGTCGGTGCTAACCGACTTCTCAACCAAATGTGCGATTTCCATCTCCCAATGGAGGCGACAGAGGCAATAGTAGCTGCAGTCATAATACCGCAAGACAGTTCTACAGAAATCGATAAAATGTGATGCTGTCTTTAGACGGTTCTGCCAAAGCGATGACGATCGCTCCCGACGGATGTCATCCATGTTAACCGCACCCATGCGCGTCTGTAAACGCATAGCAGCATGCATACAAAGTGCGAAGGGCTGAGTGGGATTTGACGAACCGCGCCTTATTTCGCACCCTGATTGATCGCTGCACTAGCACCCGGTCACGGGAACGTGCCCACTCGGACTCGAGGCTGGTGCGAAGATTTTATGCTACGACTGCAATTCCTGGGAAACGCAAACAGAGGACACACTGTGGCCGTGACGATCGAGGATGACCAAGCGGGAGTTCCTGCGTAACCCACATTTCGGCGCTGCGGTTATATTATTATCCAGTGCTTGCATCAATGTCTGGAAGAGATTTAAGCATTTGCGGCACATTTTGAGGCACGTTCCTATCCAGCAGGTCAACATTCGCATTGGAGGTTGACCGCACGGCTCACATTGGCGGTGGCTGCGTACAGGCAAAATAAGCGAGGTTGAGCAAACCTTGTAGTCTGCCGGGCCAAGTCACGACCTCCCGCGTAGAAAAATATGTGAAAAGTCGTTGAGTGAATATCAATGAGCAAATAAAATAAATGAGTGGAGTTATGTTTATGCACTTTCTGTCCAATTTAATTAAAAGTAAATGTATGTGTTACGAAATGGTACATCCCGATTTGTTAATTATAATTATCTAAGAAAAGTGTGTTTTTTACGTTAAATATCATTCGAAAAATTACATGTTGACGTATGATAATGAACGATAAATCAATGAATTTTGTACAACTAAAACTCCATTTAAGTATGCTTTTGCTTTACAATTAAAATTATGAAAGTTCAATATCAGTTAAATTCAACGGCTCAAAGTAATTTAGTATTTCGCTTGTAGGATAAATTTCTGTAGCTATGCTTGTCATCGAAATATAAATGATCTGCTTCAATTCAATTCTACTGAAATATTTGATAATGATATATAGAGTCAATAGAACGAGAAAATAAATATCTTGTTTTGATGATAATTCAAGTAATGAGCCATTAACAACTGTTGTGTTTCTCTAAAAACAAATCTAAAGGAGATATACATTCAATATATCCTCTTGAAGGCGTGCCTCCATTTTCTCACTTCTAACTACAAGCTTATTAACAAAATGACACATGATTTATTGACATCATTTGGACAAGTAGACGGGCATTGCGCTTAAAGCCTGCGGGATAAGCGAGAAATCGGCGCAAGATTTTGAATTTACGCATTGGACATGCAGGCGCAGATACCGGAACGACGGTGTTCGCAGCGCAGAATGCAAGCCATGATTTAACGGCCATCGGGCATGGTGCAGCAATTGACCACGGTCAAAAGGATTGTTGATCGTACCTCCAACATGAGCACGTGCGTATCGTGTAATTGCAATTTTTGTTGTGTTTCTGATGCACCGGTGGGAGTCGCTTGGGGAGCAGCTCAACTTTCATCAGATTTTCCCTGTGGTACAGGGTCCGAGAATGCACCCATACGCTGAGAGATAAGTTTAGCGGGCTGTCGCTTTCGGAGAGCGCATACCGCCTTTGGAAAGAGCTGTCGAAGTGAAGCACTTTCAGCCGACCAAAAGGCACGACGCATTACGCGTCAGTTGATGAACGCTCTGCTCGGAATGCACCAGTGGCCCTTAAACCCTAGCTGTGCGATTTATGGAACCCTCTCACGTACGCCGCGCTGCCATCGACGACAATCGACGACATTTTCAGATCGTGTCAAGCTGATTGGAACGCGATGTATGGTAAAGATCATCTTTACTGCACGCGGTACGCCTTTGAGTGTTGTCGTTTCCGAAACGGTACACGCCAAAGAAGAATGTTCGATGGAAGATTATGAACGTGTGTCCGATTATGTTGCTGTACCGCTTTGTTTTAGAAATTATTATTTGGAAGTGCTTACAAGATTTTACTAAAACCACGAGGTGTTGTCAATCGTAAAGCCCTTCGTTAGCTATTTGTAAGCGTTTACAATCATGCAGGGTGTTACCAAGCCACACCTTACTTAGTGGCGCGTCTTGCTTATCGACCTAATGAAATCACCAAATTACACGCTCTTAATCAACTTCATGGTGTGTTTGAATTTTATGGGACGCAGCACAATTTTCCGAGATAAAGTGATTAAAGATCACCAAACAGCAGATCAACAGATTAAACACCCATTTGATACGGGCAAGCCGTCTCGAGCGCAACGACAAAGAGCTCGAGCGAAACACTTTCCCGGCCACTCCATTAGGGTGGTTAATGAAGAAATAAAATTTCAGCGTCAACAGACACGAAAGCAACTTCCTTGCGGTCTAATCTGTGACAAGGGTTACTTTCCCACAGTGACAGCTAAAATCTACAAACCCTCTTAGCAAGGTTGCAGCGATCGCAATCCTATTCAGTACCGGACAGCGACAACTACCGCTGAGATAATTTGGATTACGAGCTGGATTGGAAGATAAAGCTAGGGAAAACGAAGCCAACGATCGGGTGTACATAGCCAGTCGGTGTGCTTTGTGCGTCTGGACGTCTGATGCTTTGTGTGTGATATCATCTACCGACACTGGCACCTGTGTCTAATGCGGTTTGATTGAGATATCAGGGCGATGAGCCCAGGGGAACAGATTTTCAACCAGAGACCAATCATGAAGGATGGACAGCGCTGATATAATGTTTGGGTCATCGTGATGCACTGGATGGATAGACGGCAATGAATACTGTGTCTGTTATTGAGATATTTTCGCGTTAAGACGTTAGTGACAGTTGCTCTTACCGATGGCTGATTTTATCAACGAGCCTGTCAGCTGTAGGACATTACTGCAAGTACACAAGGAGAATTGTAATGTACATTTTATTTTTATGTTAATTCATTTTTTTCTTCAGAAGTAGCAAGGTTCAGAGGATTTTAGTTTATTTTAAAAGGGTTATCCAATTATCCAAAATACATAGCATCGCGATGCATCCCATTGCAGAGCGATAAGAAGTACATAAATGTTGTACTTCTTATGTTACACACGTAAAATACAAATTATCTGACTATCAACGCTGACCATCGTAAAAGGCAAAATGAAAGATGGGTCTACTCACGACAGCAAACAAACCCGTGCCCTACATCACAATTTGCGAGAACACCCAAGCTTTCCGTTTGAAATTGACAGAAAAGGTTTCTAAATTATTACTACACATCAGCAATTAAATTAATTAAACATTTGCAGCCAGTGCGTTGAACGCTAATGTGGTGATTCTAGCCACTCGGTGTTATTAATATTGATGAATCTTCTATTTGGAAGAAATTTTCTTCCCATCTTGTGTGGGTTATTTAGGATGGAGATGGGATGGATTAAGATCACCAATAAATCAATATGATTTTAATTAACCTCAAAGGGCGTTGATTAAAGTGGAAACCTTTCGGTGTCCAATTTGCGAATCACCCCACACTTTCACGGCCCCAGGAGCTACTTTGAACTGTTTCTTGTACACCTTTAAGTTTCGCTCTTGTTCGAGCGATGGTCTACTCATCCCGTGCCGAACCATTAACATCGCCTCTAAAATTGTGTGTTTGGTCTGTTTTCCCCACCATTACTGGCATCTCAAACTGATCGTTTTTTTATCCACCGTGCAGAAAAGTGCTAAAAAGGATGCCCTCCGGAGAATAAAAACTCTGCAAAGTGAACGGACTTTCTGAAGTGACCGGTCGGTTTTCTTCCTTTACAAAACCACGGTAGCAACTTTGTCCCAGTGTCTTGGTACGATTGTTTGGTGTGGTATGTGCGTATGTGTGTGTGTGTTTGCCGATGTTGGGTCGCTGAAAAGTTGTCGTCGCAGTTGTCATTCTAAATCAAAGCTGCAAATGCGTTTGCGCGAAAACTGTACGTCGCTTCTGGTGCGGCGTTTATCGTGCTAGCAAAGGAGTTGGGTTGTCAAGACGAACGAAAAAGGAGGAGAGAAAGAGTTAAAGTTTCGGTTTACGACATTTTTTTGTCTTGGTTCCCTTATTAGAGTAAAAGGACCATGCGACAGGTGAATTTTTCGGAAGGAAAGTAACAGCACAACGCACAAGGGGTCCGAACCGATCCATCGATCTTGGCCGCTCGGAGGCCATCTACAGCTCGGCAGCGAGTGGCAATTAAAGGCGAACAACATTTCGTTGATCGTTGTTGCCACTTGCTCGTCGGCTTTAGGTCTACTCACCCAGCCTCTACGTTTGCGGTATGCAGCGTGTTCGCTAGTGTAGCGCGATGGAGCTACTTTTTCTTCGACGTTCGTGCCAGGCGGTGGTTGATAAAAAGGCTTTTTTGCTTTTTTTTGTTGTACGACGGACCCATGACAGAGCAGTGTAAAACATGTGCTCGTTCATCAGCTTATCGTGGACCACTTGCAAGCATCATCCTCTCTCCCAGGATAGGAAGGTGTCGGCGCTAGGATCAACTTTTTTTGGGACAGTTTTTCTAACTACAACTAGCCGCGTGTCTACTCGCACTGTGTGCACTGCAGGGAGCAAAAATTGTATCAAATTTCAATGATCTTTTGCGACAGCAACCGTTAGCAATCATAGTAAACATGACAAACGTGATCAGTGACTGTCGAATTACTTTCACATAAATAGGAAATTAAAGCAGACATCGGGGCTGCTGGAACAATTTACACTACCTGGAAAACTGCTGCCGGTCTTATTACTCAACAACCATGGTCCTAAATTTGCTTTGGGAGCATTGGTCGCCTTAACAAGAGCACGATAAAGCAGCAGGAGACGAATATTTGGAACAAAATATATACGACGCCCGGGGCAATAGTTTCTATTGATGTCTTGCTTCATTACTGCTAACATCGGGCCAAGCGTTTGATGGTTGGTTTTCTATTATCGAGGCCATCCCTCGACTATGCTCAGTTATGCCTGCGAGCATGCCTGGTCTTGAGTTATAGTTATCTTGGAATCATTTATATCTTAATTATTTGGTATGATTCTTTTTGGCCGTTTCTGCACCATAAAACTTGATTTGCTCTCCATCATTGTTTAATTTTCCTAGGCACATTAAACACACGGTCGATGAGTGCAACCAAGGCCCTTCGAAATGGTTGGAAAAGGGATTGTTTCTTTACGAACCTGTTAAATGGATAATTATACGTCATTTAGCTGCAAGTGGATAGTCAATATCGATGAACCGGTTCCATAGTTTGTGGCATTATACCCAACCATGATACCATTACTATTCTACATGCATTACAACTATGCATTCATTTCTCACCAGTTTCCGTGATCTTTCTCCGTACCCTTAGGGTAATGAGCATGGACCATCTTTAGAGTCCCAAAGCTTCCAGCTGTTTTCAAATTCCTATTGGTAGATGATTTGGTTACATCGTAGTACGATGATTACTACCCTGCGGGTATCGTAATACTGGGGTATTCATTCATTAAAAAATCATCAATGAAATTAAATCATTTTCGTCCACTGTTGGGCTAGATTACCATAGCAGGTGATTGTGTCTGCAGAACTGATTTAATGCCGACCGATTTAAACACCCGAGGCGAGGATCAAAAGTGTGTGGTACGCAAATTGGTTTTGCCCTAGAGGAAAACTTTGTTTTGGATGTGATAATTCGTTTAGTGCATTGCTTATCCTATTGCTACATACTTATGCCAATCAACTGTTTGTGGTGAATTAGAGAATGTCACCTTTACTGTACTAGTTTAATTTTGCTGTACTGTATTTATTTTTAAAATTTACTCTGTGTTAAAATTCATTTTCAGTAAAATAAGAAATGAATCTATATCGATTCAGTTTGACATATTTTATGCAGAAATTGATTGAAGTGACAATTTTTATCTTTAAAGTAATAATTGTGCAGTCTGGCTTTCCACTATAGAATGTGGTCACTATTGGGTTAAATATCGCCATACGTAAAGTCTTCCTTTTATGTAAAATATTACATCTCACAACATCGCCTTGCTTCATAATTGTTCCAACACCTATATTGCTTGTTTTCATTATATCTATACTTTCCGCTGATAATCATTCCAATAAAATACTTTTTCTGACATTTCACTGATTGAGTTCAATTTGTGTCGTTAAATGTGTGTAATCTTATTCTAAAAGCTCACAAAAGCTCACCGCTTTACACTATGTTATTGTGCACAAATATTAGCGTACGTTAAAAAAAGGAATGCTTTCTCCAAACCAAATGTGGAAAGTGTTAATCGACCCACTCAATTTCTTTCGACGCCCACCGCACCCAGAAAATCTCAGTGGTCGCACCACCGCTCGGACAACAATTATTGCTATCACACTAAAAAGGCATTTGCTTTATTTTTTATTTTTTATTTTTTACTCTGGTAGTCCAAAAGTCGCCAGAATGGCATGATCTGCTTATATCGAAAGCATCGGCATCGGCAAAACGCGTTTTAATGTTGCTATACTGATTGTAATGAAGTATCATTACAAGATGTCGCGTTTCGTACATGGTCGTGGAAGTGTTGATTCGTTGGAGCTTCCGTAGGCCGTTTAATGTTTGTGGCTCGATTCCCATCGATGAAACGGGGCACTTAAATCAATTCCCCATTAGCATGTCGTTGCAAAAACAGCGAAGTTGAAGAACAGCACAGCGATGATACAAATAAAAGAAACAAATGCAACGCGTTGAAAGCGTACACGTACAAAATCGAAGTGAGTTTTCTTGCTTCCCTTGCTTCCGGAATGTTGTGTACCATGGTTGGCCCAATGGTCCAACGCGGCTGACATCATCCATCCCATGTGCAAATGCTGTAGAACAGAAGTCAACTTTAAGGGTAATATTCACACCTGGCCGTAAAAAATAACCTTTTTTCTGGAAGTGGACATTTATTTTCGCTGTTGGGAGAGAAACGAAAAAAACTCTACTTTTGGCGAAACTGTAGCGTTTTATGTAGTAGGCAAACGGTAAACATACCATTTTTGTTTTAATATTTGCTAACAATACACAAGGGACAAATATTGATGAACGACGAAACAGATAAACACGAAAATCAGTACGAAACGTAATGGGACACAGTTCGATAACCATGAGCGTGAAATTTTAAGAACAAATATTGCGGTCAGAAAATACTGATTAATGCAGTAAACGTGTCTCGGCTTATTATTGGATCCTGATGAGGTCTTGTTAAAAAGTGTACATATTTTTATTTTGCTTAAATATTGCTAACGTTTCGGTGAATTACTTTATTGTTGAATGTTCGATGTGAGTTTAGATAAAAACTCAAATGCTTTTTTAGGCACACTGCTTTATATTAAAGCTTTTATTTGTACCATGTGTGCTATTTTTTCTTCGATTGCTTTTTTTCACTAAATTATGCGTAGATCGTTAAGATAAATTCGATCTTAATTGCATTCCACACAGATGCAGATACAAATATTTGGCTGTCTCATTGTTTGATGATTTGCAAAGCCACCGTGCAGTCTAAAAGGTTTGCCCATGTGTGTATCGCTCAAATATGACATTTATCTTTCGTTTAGCAAGCAGACGGGCGAGCACGAGCCTCCCCCCAGGGGACAGCCACAATCGGACTCATTTAAATTCAATGTCGATGAGGTTCGATCCATTCGAGGCTGGTTCGCCCTGGAGCATCTAACATATTAGTGGCTCGTGGCACACGGTAAAGGGAACGCTTTTCCAAACATCGGCACCGAAATAGCCAACGCGCTGTTGATAGAGCCATCACAGTGGTCGCCATTTTTTCGACAGTGGAGCATGCCTACGGGGTCCTTGAGGTTTGATCCAAATTCGGTAATTAAGCTAAGTGAAATCGTTTAGTCAAAACAAACTGAAAAAGGGTTCGGAAATGGACTAAAGCACCACTTTTGCTTTGCAATGCAAATTTCACGTCACTTACCTGACAACCGAAATGGTCCCCATTGGTGTGAAGAAAACAAAGGAAAAAGAAGAGAAGCAAAGTATCATTTGAATTGACACATTTCTTCACTACGACTGGGCTCTATTTATCTCTTTCACTGTCTTTTATTTGTATCTCTCCAAAGATTAGGAAATTGAAAATTATGTGTTCAAATAGCGATTTGTCTCGAAATCGAAGCTTTTATTTAAATGAAACAACAAATGGACCGAGCGATAACAGAAGGATTTACACCAATAAACGGATTTGGACGGCAGATGTTTGTTTAAGAGGCTAGCCTTAAATCTTGCCATGAGAGCGTTCGTTCAGTAGCATAGGAAATGGAATTTAAATAATCGCACTTCTCGACGGAGCCCCAATATTGGGGATAGCAACTTCGCACCTCATGTGTGAGAGTAACGCTGATTATGTGACGGGGAGTAATTTATGTGAGAAAGATCCTTAAATCTTCAAATTATTCCAAAACCGATTCAATCTCGGAGGTATTGGTTGATATTTTGATATACACAGAAAGAGCTTTATGAATCGACACATACAAAACGAAAGGTGTGATAAAGGTGCGCTAAGGCACAAAAGCGATAACTTTTTCTACTGATATCTGAAGAACTGCATGCTTACTACCTTTAGAAGAACATGTGCGAAAGTATTACGTTGTTTAAGAATACGCCGTTTAGAAATAGATATAAGCTTCCTATTATCTATTTAAACTGCTTTGATCACTTTGAATATCTCAATCGTAGAACTCAAAAAAAAAACAGCTTAATCTGCCTGCCGACATCATTTGGTACATCATTACACATCAGAACGAACATGTTTTTAAGTGGTGTGTTTCATGACTTCCTAAAGGAACGAACTTTTTCAGATTTTTCGAAGCAGTAGACTAATACACCATTTTGATTCAAATTACGGACAATTTCAAACTCCGGAAATTTAGCATGGTTTTATTGAATTTCTTTACATCCATTTTCTGGCTATGGAATTTTGTTAATTCCATGATGTTCCAGAATCAATTAAAATGTAATTGACCCCTAGTAGGCCCTGATGTCTCGATAACTATTTTCTGTCGGTTAGTCTATCACCGGAGGCATTCTTAGCATTAATTTCGTATATAAGTTCTATTACAGTCGATGCCACCTAATTTTTCTAAAGCCATTGATTACAGCTGAAAATATTGACTCACAGTCAAACATTGATGCCTTAGAGACAAAAAATGATGCGCACTGTCAAAAATTGATGCCTTTGAGAAAAATTGTGATACGCTTTCAAAAATGTGTGCCTTCGAGACAAAAATAGGTGAGTTAGAGTCAAAATTTAGCGGCAACGACTGTATCGTAAATTTAAAGGAAACCAAATTCGAAGAGGAAACTGACACTCAGAATTAGGTGTTCGGGCCTTAATAGATGTGAAGATTATAGAAATTCATAATATTTCTAGTATAATTATTGAAAAACCTTATTTTGTTGTACAATATAAAATGTTTGCCTTAGTTAAGTGAGTTACGCTATAGGTATAACCAATAAAATTTAGATTAGTAAGAAAATATTTCATGTCAAACATGCTTGAAGTATCTGTAATTCGAAGCAATACGGTACATATACTATGTCTAGATTAGCGTGTACTATGTGCTAGATTAGCGAGCAGGCTTATTACGCTCCATGATCTCCGCTATGACATCAATAGCTTTCACCATTCAAACGACACTGCCACTTTCTTTAACCTTTGCCCCAAAGCCTTCCTGCCATTAGCGCATCAGCTTCTAATTAGATATAACTCGAGTTCGGCACCCGCCATCATTAGTCCGCTAAATGATGCCACGGCAGAAAATGGACCGTTTTATGAAAGCCCATAAAAGGAAGGCGATCGTTGCTCATCAGTCTCCAAAATGCTCCCCAAGCAACGGACTAACAGAAAAAAACTACTGCAGCCTACTCGTGTTTCGCGAAACTCAGCTTCGGTAGCAACAAAACTAATACGCGTGTGCGCTCTTTCATTAATCAAAACGATAGTAGACATTTCGGTTTTTACGGAGCGAAACGGGAGAAAGGTTTGAGGACACCTGAAACGGCCAATCAAACGCGCAGAAGCTGTGAACTAATTTTATGGCGTTGAACAATCTTTGGTGGCATACCCTGCGGTTAGCAATCCACGGTAACAGTTCGACACCCATTTGTCACACATTTTCCGCCCGATCACGGGTTCGGAACGGTTTGATTGGGGGTGATAATAATTTAATTGTCTGCGGTGACCGCATCGGCTACGAGTGGCGAGCATCCGTGGTCCGATTCCCTTCGATCGCGTCGAGCTTATTTCGATAATTGGTCCTAAAGAACGAGTGCCATGTTCACGAATCGATTGCTGGGCTCTCCGAGTCTGAGCTGGTAAAATTATTTAATTAGACGAATTAAAGCCTCAGTCTGGGAGGATTCATGTGATATTTCGCGGATTGTCGGAGGCAGTTCAAACGATACACTTTTCGAAGGAAGAGCCAATCGTTAGGCCCAGCGAGTAAACGAAACGGTGAGTGTCGTTCACTGGGATAGTGGCTGCCGTGGAGTGTCGTGGTTTTGATTGGGATTTTATTGCCTCTAATTGGAACACTCATTTTGGAAGCTTAATTTATTGCCTGAGCGGGGTAGCTTCTGCCAAACCAAAATTTAAGATCGTCTCAAGTCGGAGGCCAAACAAACATATCGGAGACGGGGCGAGTTTTACATCATGGTGGTTGTTGTTGTTGTTTTTTTGGTACGGAGAACTTTCTTGTGATTGAAACCATGCGTGCGTGCCAGGCGGCGGCCACAAACCACGCGTTTCTGCTGGATGCGATGAAACAGTGAACAGCGCGGGTGGATGTGCAATTTAGATTGTCTGTCTACTTTTATCAGATAAAATTTAAAGCCCACAGCGGGAAAGGGATCGAATTCGGGATCGTAAAAACATAAACAACATCGTGATGCCGGGTGTAAAATGCGAAATTACGTAGTGCGTTGAGGAGAAATCCTCGCGCCTGTGCTTTGCAGCCACTGCAGACGTATGCGAACCCGTTCGCGGAGGTTTGGGAAGGTATAAGCCTGCTGATAAGTGCTGTTTCGAAAGGACCCAAAGAGAGGGCATCGGTATCGAATTCGGTATGGGGTGATTTGGGAATATCGCTAGGAAAAGGGCACTCACTCGGGCAGGAAGGCTGCAGCCAACAGTTGCATTATTTTATCCGGTTTTGTATGCAGTTTTCGGTGCAAGCGAGAGGAATCCAAGCACTTGCTTACCAGGGGGAAGATAAATAAAAATGGCTTTCCGTTCGTGCCGTTGACAGACAGTTGTTTTTAGCGACGTGCGACTTAACTGTACCACACCGGAGCCAATAAAGCAAATGGGGTTCCGAAAAGGAAGAAATATTTATGGATTGTTTTAAGTGGTTTTATTGCACGTGCTCATTGGAGGCGATTAATACGATCATCGTGCACAGCGCTGCGCCGAAGGACGGCAAGTTAGTTCGTTTTTAATTTTATTAATTCTATCTTTAAATTCAACTTTTGTTTTTGCAGTACCTCGAATAGAAAATAAAAGCCAATCGGAAGCAATCGATCAATACGCCTAAATCCGGGATACAAATTGGAAGCTCCAAAATGCTTATTATCAATCTAAGGTACGAAAATTTCGCCTCATGCTCTAATCATTAATTCCCGCGATGCTCGATCGTCTGGGTTGCCTCCGGTTTTGTTCGTTCTGTGTATGGCAACAGCAACATTCCAATCAGGTTTCAAATACCGGACCTCTTTTGCACTGCTTGTGACTTGGGTTTTGCATGGTGCTGTAGCGGGAGAGAGGGAAAACACCTTACCATCGTACGAACGGCGACTGACTAGGCTGCTTACGCACTTTTTTTTCTAAACGAAAGGGCTTCAAGCATGCGTAACGGAATCTCGTGATTGTCGCCACGATGGAGAGAAGCGGATTGAGGGTTACACATTTTTTAACGACCAGTGAGCTATCCACCTCCTGTTGGCGGGATAGTGAACAAGTGAAGAAAAGGAGAGATATAAACAACACCCCAAGAAAAAAAGAATTTATTAATAGCGTTTATCTTCTCCCTTGCAAACCCACGGCCACGGTAGGCCGGAGGAGTTGCGTTATATTCCTTCCTCATTTCCGAGGCCAATGATTAATATTCACATGAAGATTAATGATCACGTCGCATGGCAAAACGGTCCAAAATCAGCGCCCGGCAGTCACCCAAACAATAACCCGCGCCCACAATTCTCCCGTACCTAAGGCCCACCACACCGCAAAGACAACATCCCGGACAGGATAAGCCTGAAGGTCTTTTGTTACGGTACGCTGTGCACTTTTGATGTGGCTCGTGTTGCACAAGTGACGGAGCCGAAGCCATTTCACCTGTTGCGCCATGGAATGGTTACTGCGGCGGTGTCGCTATCGTTACTACTACATCGCGCACGCACCGGCTATCTGCGTACTGGCGCCAAACACCGTTGAGTACGACCATGCAGTGTGTGGAATATGTGTGGGAGTTTTTTTTTGCCCGGGCGACGGTTTCGAGTGCCATCCTCTTGTGCTCATTGGGACAGCACATATCAATTGAGCTGTTGCAGTGTTTTGCATTCGAGTGGACCCTAACGAATACGAATACGGTAATAAAGAAAAAAAAGAAGGGACAGACCCACCGATTACCTTGAAATATTGACCAAGAAACGATTGTCACCCTTGTGTCCTGGTTCGTGCGGGGCAAACAAGTGACACTGCACGTTTTGCTGACTGTGACTCCCTGTCAGAGTTTTGGGGCCTTTCTTTATGCATCTTGCATACCACCAGCCAGCCGGAGGTAGCTGCAATTTTCCAGAGTAGATGTGTAAAAATAAACCACTTGACACGCAGCGATTGAAAAGAGGTCGGTCGGGCGTGCGCTGATGAATGGAAAAGAAGGGCGACAGGATTTTGGGAACCTGCTGGGATGAAAGAGCACGTGCAACCTACACACAGACGCACCGGTACTGAAGGGTGCCATTAAGTCCTACATGCTCTGAGTGGCGACAAAAATGATGAATTGGGCTTTTAAATTCAATCTTGTTTTTTATCTGGGAACGAATTTCTTACGGTGATAACCTCCGCAGCATTTTAGCATAAATCTCTTCTCAATGTTTAAAAAATGGATTTTTCCGTAACGTACTTATAATTATAGCGAGCGAAAGCAATGTTACAGCAGTCTCATAGCAGTCGTCATTTAGTGTCTATTGGGAATGTACTGGAGATAAAGATTTCTTAAAACCGGTCACGCTACCCACTCTCCGTAGCGCCGGCACTTCAATTCAGCGGATCGGATCAATCGTCCCACACGCTCGATCGAACCGGTGGTCGGTTGTGGCGCGCACTGATCGCCAAAAATTGTACGCTTATCAGCCCAATACTTCATGTTTTGCAGACGGTGCACACATAAATTTCCTTTCAATCGGAATGGCAGAGAAATGTTGCTTTATTATTGCCTTATTTTGTTGTCGCTGGCATTGGTTCAAACACTGCGTGCAAAATACAAAGTTATAATTCAGTCTGCATGTGGCAGTTTTGGCCTACGCTCGACCATGTCTTCTAAAGCTGTCATACTGGTTTTTTTTATTATTTATACTGCTTCGCAAAAAGGAAACGCAAAAAACGAAACTTGGGTTGTGAGACGACACATGGTGGCGAATCGATCAGTTGATCAGACGAGCTTCGGCTATTTGTGTTCGTTTATCCTATGCAATGCTTCATCAGCTTACCAATCCGAGAGTATATTTTTTCCCGGTTTTAAATTTTCAATACTATCCTGTTCAGTGACGGAAGATGAATGAATGGGCCTATTCCAGAAAATGGTCACAATGCCTCTTTCCTTATGGCAACCAGTGGTGGACGCTTATTTCGTCTGACCAGCCTTAAAATCGCGCGGAACTGGTCATCAAATTAGTTGGTCAATCGTTGACGCGCCAGTAGCCTCAGGGTAGGTGCGCCGACTGCTCCAAATGGATTCGCAGAGCCCGGGCTACGCCGAAATGTTGCTCCAAATGCTTGAGCATGAATGATGTAGTTCAAACTGACAACCTCATTACTGTCGCAGCGAAGGTGTAAATTAGCCCTACTTAAGGATCTCGTGCGGCGCGCGGCCTGCAGGCCCTATCGCGTTAAATTCGTAAACCGTCCGGGTCACATGCAGTCGAGTAGATGGTATTAGTATGTGTGTGTGTGTGTGTGTGTGTGTGTGTGTGTGTGTGTGTGTGTGTGTGTGTGTGTGTGTGTCTCTGATCATGCAAGCTGCGGGACAGGGTCGGTAATTTTCTGCCATTTCGAACCTCAACTCAACTTAATTACGACAAAAACTACCCCGACTACCTCTTGGAGGCCACTTGAGCCCCGTCTGACCTGTGCCCGAGTTCAGTGGGCAGCTGAAGGGCAGGAACAGCTAGAGACCGAAGGCGAGGGAGAGGAAAAAAACTGAAAAGAAGGCTGGTCACAAGTGTGAAAATCCACACTTGCCTGCGACGCGCCCGATTAACGCTGCCAACACGAACAGGTTCGTGGTGGTTTGTGCGTTCAAATCGCTCGATTGCTGTGGAGTTACACGCAGAAAGAAACATTGATCCGGATTCAGAATCGATCGAACTATCGACAATCACACCATCACTGTTTGGTCTGGTTTTCCACCGTCACCCTTTTCCTCGCTATTGCTCGTTTGATAATCAGCGTCCTAAAGGTGGAAACGCACATTGCTTGAGATCTCGCAGATCGTTAGCTGACAGCAGGCGTAACGGCGACAACGACAATCACATGCCCTAGAAGTCAATTAAACTCACTTCTAATTTTGTTTCACTTTGGTGAGCCCCCCGCTGATGCGAGAAGCATTTAGCAGAGTAGGTTTCGAAAAAAGGAAGCCATGGGGTGTGAGTAAATGTGGCTAAAAGTGTAATTCATCAAACTGCTGAGCAGATAAGCGTAAAAATTGGAAAAAAGTGTTAAAAGATGTGTTTTCAAACATTATTTTCGACTTTTGATGAAGTTCATGAAAAAAATAATTGATGGTAGGAAAATTTCCAAAAGCTAGTTAATGACCTGAACTAATTATCTGGGCGTATATGCTTTCTCAAAACTGTAATGCAACAAAACAATGTTCTCTTTTAGTGTTATAAAGTATCACTAGTCATCGCTACAACAAACCACACAGGAGTGGCTTCGTTGGCATACGGAGAAAAAAATGCATTCAATTAATGGTGCAACAATGTAGCTAATTAACACGCAACAAAAGCTGATCGGTCATCCGTGATGTGCATCATCGGGTTTCGACCCGTCTCAAAACCCTCCGGGCCTGATGACGACTTTAGTGTAGGCACTCCACAACTGCTATGATAAGAAGCTGCCCGGTCGAAGCTCAGCCTACGGGCACGGCCATGGATTGCCCTGAGCTTGTTCGGTGCGGGAAATAACTTCATCATCTTTGAGCTCTAAACCATTTTTACTGCCACATTCTTGAGCGCTACAAACCATACCGAGTACGGAAACGACAATGTATAGGGTTGGACGTAATAAACTGTTCGTCTTAGCATGCTCCAAACACTTCGTTCGTTCTTTGTGATACAGCAGTAGCATCAGCCCAATCCGCGCAAAATACAATACGCAAATTCCAAGAGAAGGAACGTTGCATTGGCTAGCGGTTTTGGCCCGAGCGGGGTTGTACGAAATCCCGAAAATTAAGTGAAATCAATAAACTCATATATTTTATTTTGCCACGGTACCCGTCGGCACGCTATCGCTGAATTAAAAAAAAAAAAAGCTGCAGCGCGATACGATGACACGGTAATATTGCTCGTCTCGCCGACCCGCTTCAGGAATGCATGCGAAATGCATGGAGCTGATGCTGGGTCGGGTTTTATCAAAGTTTAATTAACATTTCACGGTGGCTATGTGGTATGGGCAAGAGATCGAGACGGTAGTACAGGACGGTAGAGCGCTTTGTATCGGGCGGTTAAATGTATGTACTTCGTTCCGTGCCTGCGGGCGGTACCAGAGACGGTACCGCCGAAGGACATAGGCGATGATGGTTTTGGTAAAGTGAGTTCAATTTTAAAGTTTTCCATTCGCTGTGTGAGTGTGTGTAAGTGCGTGTTGGTTGAGTGTTTCCAAAAGCATATGAAAAATTTAATTCAATTACACTCCTGTTGAAACATACTGCCTCCGGCATTAAGACCAGGGAGTGTTTTTCATCGAAACATATACAAGCTATGATTGTATAATGTTTAAACATTTCTTTTTATTTTTGTTTTAATGTCATTTAAATTGGTTTCAATGCTAATATTTTGTGTAATCTGTACTTAAAAACTTATTTATTGTCTTTTGAATATAATTTCCATCGCCGAACTTTCATCGCCTCAATCAGCGGAGACATCAAAACAAATGAATTGATTTTATGGCGTATTGATGTACATTCAATCGGACTTTTAATGGGTCCATTTAATGTTACATTTAAGCAAATGCTGCACTGGGACTGCATGGTACGGCAGTTAATCGAACCCCAGATCGAGTGTTGTACCGAATTTATTGCTCGTTTTTCACGATCGCACTGATGCGTGATGGTAAAGCTAATGTAAACCGAAACGGCACGAGCTAACGGGCTCCGCCGCATAACATTCGACAACCGTACCGCTACTGGGAATGGTTTGTAACATTATTTGTCAACGGTGGCAATTTGCCTGCTACCGGTTGCCGAGATACAACCTAACGATAGCGAGGATGTACAACTGATCGCACCCAGATCACGTTCTATTAATTGCTTATTCACCACATCATTTGTTCGCGCCTCGCTGTGCAGGCTTGCCGGCAACAGCTTGCAATCCATGAGCTAGTGTGCACACGCCCGATTCGTTTAGAAACGTCGCGTAGTGACGAGTTTCGATTTTTATTTTGCCTCGTGCCTAATGTCACCTAGAAGCTTTCCTAGCTACGTCCCACGTTCGAAGCACGAAGCGCATTAGCTGTCAATGGCGTCAACTCACATTACGACATGGAAGCGTTGGTGGCATGATGGTAACGCAAAAAAAAAAAACATAGGACAGCGCAAACAAAATACACACCCACGATTGGTTTTGAACTGACATTTGCGTCGCCTCATGATTGTTTATCATAAGTTGTTTATTTTATTTGTATGAAAGGGGGTAGAGTTTGTAAAGTTTGTCAGCTAACATTAGAGAAGGAGGGTAGGCTTGGATTAAAATAAAAATAGGAAACCAACCTGCCATAAAAATAATGATAAATCAGATGAACCACCGATTGGTTGGTGAAATCTGCCCAGGATACGTTTTCGTTTTACAGTGGGTTTTTTACTGGCTGTGGTTATGCTTCTTTAAACTGAATCACTTTCACTTTCAGGCTTGTTACTTTAACAGCACCAAAATTGGCCTTGTATTTGGTTTGATCACACACTTCTGTGTCACTTGCACTTGATCTCGATGAGTGAAAGATGGTTAAAATGCCAGAATCATAACACTCTGTTATCGTAAAACACTTCCGCTAAATAATTGCATAATCAAATATGATCGCATGAATACCGAACGGCTAATAAGATGCGTACTGATGGAGTAACTTCAACGGCCGCCTAAACAACGAAACCGTCCTATCGTTCAAACTAGCAATCTCCGACCTCGGCAATGCCCACACATCCATATCTTCGGAGAGAAAGACGCGAGTTCATTGGGCCCTTGGTTGTTAGCAGGCGCCTGTCACACGCGGGACTCCAGAAATTTAATCAGTCGTCGGACTGGCTTGAGAGTTTTGTCAATGTGCGTACGTCTGCGAGCGTAGGACGACAGGTCGCACTTTTTGGATGATTTTTCTTCCTTCTCCTGCTCTGCTCTTCAGCCGACGCTCACATGCGTCTCGTAGCCGACGGCACAGCGGCAACAAAAACAAAACCCACTCGAAGTTTTTGTTGGTTTATTTTTTTTCTTCTTTTCTCTTTTTTTCACCTAAAGCCTCTATTTTACGGTTCACAGCTCACTCCATTCACCGGGTCACACTCACGCACGGAAGTTTTGCACCCCACGCACTGAAGGCAACAAAAACATTCAAAACAACTCCAGACACACGGCCCGCGACCAAACGCGCTCATCAAGAAGCGCAAACAGCGATCAACATCCTTTCGTGTGAGTGAAGATAGAAACAAGAAAACACCGTCAACCGAAAGCTCCAAATGCATGCGTGTACATGCGTATCCAGCACACGCCGCCTACGCCACGATGCGTTCGGTGCAGGGCTGCAAGGGCTGCCGTGCGAGGGCGCACCGTCCTTCTCGGGTGTATTTGATTGCCCTGCGCGGGCGCACACAGCGACGTGGGATGAATCCGTGCATCGAACGGAACGTACTGGCGAGGGCGCACTAACGCGTACGCGGATTGAGAGCCGACGGAACGCACGTGCTTGCGGCACGACGGATAAAAACGAACTGATCACAAGAGTCAATTCGAGCGGTTAGCTCGAGCCCGGCTGCTTCGGCATGGAAAGTGCTCGATGTGTATCACACAATGTGGTATGGTGGTTGCACGCCTACCACTTTACACTATGTATATATTTATATATACATATAATTTGCTCTCAATTTGCTAGTTGAGATTTCATCAAGGTGAGTAAGTTTAAGTTAACATAATTTAGTGTAAAATAAAATCAAATACAAAATATTATTCTATTCGAATGAATCTATACTGCCAGCGACGAGGATGTAGCTAAGCATGAGATACTTGATCGTTGCGATTGGTGTGCAACATCACTCAAAGAGATGAAATGTCGTTACGGTGGATGCTGCGTATCAACTTCTTTTGATGATGTACGTAAAGAAATTTCACTTTCATTCGAAGACTATTTCATGTAACTTGATCAGGTATAGAGGACAGTGCAAGACGAGAGTAGGTTTAGTACATGGAGTTTGTAATGTTCCTAACGCTAAAATTTCAAAAATCGTTACTTGATTCTTATTTACAAAAGGACTAGCAACGCAATTTATTATTTCTTTTAAAATAATAGTTGAAATAAATACAACGTGGTTAGATAATTATGAATAAATCACGAATTCTGATATTTTTTATAAAGAAAGAAAAAAAAGAAAAGAAGCGAATTCTGAATTTAAAAACAAAACAAATAAACTTGTAATCGGTTACTGTGCTATCACGTTGAGAATAGCGTCATGAGAGTTATCAAATGAATCCGTTAAGAAAATGTTGCATGCTCCCGCTAGAAATAACTCTCTGAGTTCCAATGCGACGGAAAACGTGATTCGCTCAAAAAGTATGTTGCATGAGAGGACGTAGTTTACATCTTTGCAGTAGAAAAGAAGCTAGCAGGGTTAACGGTAGAAAATATAATCATGTAATCATATGAGAAAGAAATCATGAACAGTCGATTGATTGATATTATTGAATCAAATGTACCAAATTTATACAAAATGGTTTATCAAATAAAAGTGCCAATATATATTTCAAGTACTTCATGTATTTGTTTCAGCTTGTAAGGCTTCGTTACTAGAGTTAATGGAAAAAATATATTTGTTTAAAAATCCAAGTTGTGCATCTAGTCTGATTAATAATTTATTGACAATCACAGGAAGATTGGGCATCACTTTCGTGAAATTGTCCATTTTACAATATATGCTAAATATCGTTGCAATTATTGAGACTATTCAAAAATTAACTTTCACTATTTTAAAACTATTTTCCTGCACAAAAACTGTATGGCATGTGAATAGCTGTTATTAAGACAAAATTGATTAATTTTAAATTAAGTTTTTTCTTAAGCATATCATATCATTTTGGATATTATTATTTTATTTTCATATTATTATTATATGACAATTATAATTTCTACATATACTAAATTATACGTCTTTCTTTTCTTCTTCTTTTGCCACAACAACCATTATGGGTCAAGGCTTTTCTGTATCACTAGGGGGCTTGACTTTCAGTGACTTATTGATTACCTATAGCAGAGTAGACAGTCCTGTGTCTGAACTTATTCATTTAATTACATTACTTCATTTAAAAAAAGTAAGTTTGCAAGTTATGCAAACTATTCTTGCATAAGATTTGAGTTCACTGACATGTCAACCTTAAAATAAATGTTATCTTACTGACAGATATATATATTTATGACATACTTATGGCAGTACTCTGTGTTCGGCGACGTGCCCTTCTATACCACGAATATATCGCGATTCTAAAGAAACTTAAAATGTTTCAAGAAACTAACGCAACTCATTTATCACCAAAACTCTAGATCGATTTGTCATCCAGCCTAAGCCTTCATCGTGGCATGAACACCACAAACAACACCTCCGCACACACATTGTTGAGTTCCAGCAGCTGAGTGTAAACCGTGTGTCCGGCCCGAAAGCAAAACTGTAACATTGCGTCATGAGCAGTTTTTAACTTGCGATCGATTCATCCGGAAACAGTTTAGCCTGCGCACTCCGTGGGGTATTGAAGAACAAAGTGTTGGCGTTGAGATTTGAATACTGAATCATGTTTCACGGAAACGGTAACATGACTCCCTGTGCTTGAGTCACTTCCAATGTGCAGTGGCTCGTCGTATTCAACGCACACACACACAAAAAACACAAAAAAGGAACAAAAAGGAAATAAAAGTACAACTTCCCTTCTGGCACGGGCTGTGCCCAATGGGGGTTGTTTTGTGTGCCCGTAGCTACCAACGTGTAAGCGCACGACAGGTAAATCGAGTGTATTCTTCCGTTAATGAGATTCGGAAATGAAGCACATTTCGTGACGGCAGTCTCACGAAATCATCGTCTGGCGCGATTCACCGAAGGCAAAGTGTTTGCGAAGAAGCACTACTCCTACGCTCAGTGTGATTTCGTGTGGTGAATGATGGCATGCGACCCGTGCTGGTAGCGCAAACAGCCCAACTGACACCTCCGACACAGTGAGCGTCATTTATCTAAAGGTTGGTTTGGGCCGTCCAGCCTCTGTTCGTTGGAGCTGAACATCATGAGCGGGATGTTATGTTTTGCTCTGTCAACTTTTGGCTTCGAACATGCAATCGAGTGTTTTGAAGGTTTAAGGTGGTTTTGTGTTTTTTCTTCTTCATTATTTGTTTGGTCTAGCCCGATGGCGTTAAAGTTTGGCGCCAAATCTGAGCTCATCAACCATTAGTGCTAGGCAGTGATGGTCGTAGGAGGCGGTGACGATTGAGAGCAGTTAGCATGGTTTGCGTGGGACAGCAGTTTCCCGGTGTCTTGGCTTGAATTCGTGTTGGTTATGTTTTTGCTAGCATCTTGAGAGCCTTTGGTCAGTGTAGGACAGTGTTTCCCCGATGACCGGTTTTGCCACAGGGCTGCTCGCCGGATCTGTCGAGCAAGCCTACACAAATTATGGCTAAATTAATTAAGACGATAGACGAATGACTAGTTGAGCGCCTTTCCGACAGCTAAGACCGCCAATGGACACAATGATGAGCGGCATAGATTGCAACACACTTGAACTGAACGGGTTAAATTGTAGAAAATGTGTATTTATTTCTTGTTTGTGGCTCGTTCTTTGTCTGTATAGCAGAAAGATAGTATTGCAAAGTGAGACTTTGTTTGCGATTTTCATTCGAATGCAGAAATGTGACAATCTATCTAACTCAAGTGTAGTGGTTATTGCTACATAAATGAAGGTAACCATAGACCAAAACGATTGAAAAGTATTTTATAAGTATTTTCTAAACATTAAATTCGTAATATAAACCCCATTCTGGCAATCTTTTGGGTTTTTTAGAAACATAGAAACAAAGAAACAAGAGACATATTTTTTTCAAATAATAAATCAATACTGTTTTACTATTTTTTAACTTTCTTATTACTCTTACTGCTATCAATCATGAGTTAAAACGCTTTGGTTATAGTTAATAAACCTTAACTTAACTGTATTCTTCTACCGAAAGCAAAATAGCAAACATATATTGCATTCACTTCCATTCATCCTCAGTTCAAATAAGTTTGTTTTTGCAGAATACCATCTCTTGTTTTGATTTACAATTCCTACACACATGTTTTCATGACGATAAAGCAAGCTACGCTGTGCAGTCTTACATTTCGCTTCCGGCTTAAATTTACGACATTTTAGCACTTAATCAAGCTGCAAACCCAAACAACGGACACTCTGGTTGTTATATTGAAGCACGCGCGAAAAGAAAGGAGTTCGTTTTTGCATCAAGCCTCCCACAAGAAGAATAAGGTTCCTGAGATAAATGTGTGGTCGGTATGCCTCTCCACCTTCCCCATCACAAACTGCACCAGCACGGCAAGGCCATTCGGTTATTTAAAAAAGCTCTCACATACTGGAACCGGAAAGGAGGTTTGAACCAGCGCACGCGTATCGACCTCCGTACCCGCAGTTAGTAACAAATCCCGTCGATTCGCGTGGCAGTGAGTGATCATTCGCTTGCAAAACGGTAACAACAGAAAATCTCACCCCATCCCGGTTGGATCGAAAACGGATGTGCGGAGGCGAAAAACACTCCATACAACACGTCGCGCTGTGCTGTTGTTACTGCGATCCGATATGTACGGCGCGAAAATTTCAACAAAAGACTTCATTTTAACGTGAAGCGACGAACCTGTTACAGGCGATGAATGGAAGCGCAAAAACACCTTTTTGCTTTCCCTGATCTGTGTTTAGTTTACTGGGTAGAGCTGATATGTACAAATAAAACGCCTGTACAGCATTGTTGACACGTGTCCTAACTCATATGCAACTTGTTGACGACACGCCAGAAGCCGTAGTGGAAAAGGTAATGAAGGTTTATAAATGAAACTCTATTTGCTAGGCCAGCCATCATTACGAGCGAAAGCGTCTAGTTGAGGGTAATCATGCAAGCTTGGTCAATAATCAGTGCAATTTATTTTGCAACTCCCATTCACAAAAGCACCGTGCACCACTCTAGGTCGGTCGTTGTGGTCTGTTCTGGTGTACCGCATTAGCATACATGTTGGGTAGGCAACATGCGGCCGGAATATAACGCTACGGGTACGATACGTACGATGAGTGCATTTCATTCATAAATTTCATCAACATTCAGGACAGAAAAGGTGTTCATTCATAATCTAGAGAAAGAAATACTATCAAGGGCATATTGTTGGGTAACGTTGTTCTTTGTTCACACAGCTTTTAATTTTAATCCACATAGTCAGCTTTTTAAATTTGCCGTTAAAGATATAAAGCAAATGTTTATGTATAATGATTTTTGTTGAATGTAGCATGGACATAGTTCAACGTTGTTTTAATTTTGTTTTGGTTACTTGAAGTTGTTTCATGAGTTGCAGCCCATAACAATTGAGCAAAAAGAAATGTATGGGTGGTTATGCGTTTAACACGTTTTTTTACATATACATAAGAAATGATTTATAAAGCAATATTCACCATTCGTGCCGTGAAACAACTCTAACCATATGCCTGAGGTTACTTCAACCCTCATTACTTCATCGAGATCAGCTGGTCCCATTCCGACACCCACCTGGGCGCAAAATTCATTCATAAACTTCACGAAATATAACGTAGGTGTGAGTTGTGTATCCGTTCGGAATGATTTTGTAGTGCTTGTAGCTTTTTTCTTCCCTCAATTTAGTAATTCTTCCGTTCCTTCACCGGTGATCCACTGCGTTCCGCTCCCGCGAACACTAACCAGCGCAGAATCGTGTTTAATCGTCTAACGATGAAACAGCGTAGCACCGGCATCGAGGCAAACACTTTGCTTAATGAATGAATACCAGACCTACCTTCCGCCGTGGTGCTCCCTCACTATTCACCCACGAGCGTTGACATCGGCTTCGATGAATCGAAACACAGCGCTTTACAAATTGTGGGGGCGAAACGACATCATGGAACCATTACACCGGTTGCCAGGCGGGCGACCTTAGTTAAACGTGGAACGTCTTAGCTGTGGTCAGCGAGCCGACGTCACGGAGACGGCGATGATGATTATGTCACACAAAATCCTCGATCGGAAGGCGTTGGTGGATATCCGATTTTAGCTCCATAAGAATGATGACTGTCCGAGGTGGGTGGGTGCTTTTTTATGCGTATGTAAATGTTTCCTATATCAGAAGAAAAATAACAGTCGAAAATAAAATAAACCCAAGGAAAAATTACATTCAAATCATAACTGTGACACATTGTGCAGAGGTTGCAGTGTAAGTAAAAGAATGTTGACTACACCAAAATAAGCTTTCAAGTGGTTTCATGAAGGCCTACACTCATATCAAACCAGCACCCGTCTGTTCAATAGATTTGCTGTACGTCCTTCAAGGCAACCTTTAAAAATGCGAACATTTGAACGAGTTGCCTGTGGAGGTGTGAATTAAAATTTCAAATCGCAACATATGAGCTACAGTGCTGGCACACGAAACAAACTGGCTACGCCCCTGCAGCAAGTGAGAGTGTTATTTATACGATCTTGATATCTGCGCCTGTGCTGATGCTGGTGCAGATTGAGTACGATTTGATTTGACACGATATCAAAATGAAATGCAAATTTTATCTACAATTCTAACATTGCTGTTTTGCGTTTTGATTGTGGGTTTTTCGTATGATGGAGTGTAGAAAGAATGGATCAACTTGTTTTTTTGCGTCGAGATATCGTTGTTTTTGTTATCTAGCATGAACGTCTTGTCCGTATTGCTTAAGAGGTACCGTTTTCTTAGCTAACAAAAAACTTCCTTTAACATAAAACATGCTATACTTGTTTTATTTATTCACTCATATAGTCCCAGCCTTCATTTGCTAAACGCAGGAAGTATCACATTTTATAATTTTTTTCAATGGCAACAGTTGATTTTGGTTGGAATGTCTGCACCCTCATTAGGTTATTCCATTCTTCCGGAGCCTACAGCATTTTAATCGATTCGTATATCTCACAATAACTACATTGTTCTTGATCACTCAAGTGGGGTACACTTTGTATCCTTCAAATGACTTCGAAACAATAAAGCGCCGTTTCCCGGTAGCCATTCTATTATGGTTAGGAAGGTGCGGTTTGATTGCCCTGAAAACTCCTACAAGCCCTTTCAATTTGATGGAAACGCAAATGCAGGTCATGGGATAGCAGTGGATGCTGAGTGCAATAATATGTTCGTCTTGTGCTACATTCCTCGTCCGGTGGTCAAATTGGATTGCAATATCTTGCTAGTAAGAAATGTTCTGAATTCAGCATTGCCGGTTGGTGTTGCACATTCGTGTGCGGTATTTTTGCCCGGGCAGTCGAATGGGTCGTTCGATAAAATGTTCAAGCTGGCCGCAATCGGCGAATATGATGGACAACAGCTCGTGCGAGCATATGAGCTTGGAACAGTAGAAACACATAAAACACCGTCAATTGGAAATGTCCGATCTTAGCAGACCGATAGCATGTAGGAGCTCGTTCAAAGCGAAGGCTTTAGTCTGGCCAGCGTCAGTCTCGTGAGCTTATAATAATTATGCTATCTCCCTCCCGTTTGTAGGTCCAAGTCGTGTTATATCGCTCAACTCTCATGGCTGGCGCGAGTAGTCTGTAGTCCTTCCTCCCCTGGTGCTTATTACTGTCAATCAAAGCCGCCGACACCTCTGATGTATGCTAACGGCTCCAACTCATACTTACTGCAAAAAATATATATCTACCGTGCTGTCAGTACAGAAAGCGGCATTGCAGTTTTCGTAACGTTGCTGAACGGTCTCACCTACGGTCGAGCGGGTGACATTATCCGTTGCGGTGTCAAGTGGTTTGGGTGGGTGCGTTCGGAATGATTCTATCAACTGAGAGTTTATATACTTTAAAAACGTTTTAAAACAAGACTAGCAATGTTTGTTAAAAAATCATGTTGTCTTTTATTAATATGACTTGCTTTATCTGCTTGTCATTCAAGGCTCTGTAGTACAGACAATAATTGAAGAATAATATTGATGTTTCGAGTCACGCGCAACTTCCAAAATGACCATCCTAATTCACCGTCCCAGTGCACGAATATCTTAAATTTCGTTTCCATTCGGTAAACACCAGCCTGCGTGTGTTTTCTGTCGAAAATGCATGTGTAGCTATAAATAGTTGGAATCATAACCGTTTCACATTTTCAGTCACGAGAGCATAATCACTGTCTCGAGCCGTTGCATTCTCCCGATATCAAACGTCTTTCCTCGCGAAGTGGGGGAAGTCGGAAAAGAGCCGCAAACGCAAGAGGAAATGCGCCTGGCGATGGCAGGAAGAGACCAACACTCAAAGCCGGATCATCCTAAGTGATTTCCGCTGTCACGTCGTTCGAGGTGCGATCAGCTAACGCCTTCGCCTTTCTGCCAACTCGGTATTGCATTCGGGCTTGCGACTTTATACCTCATGCAACCGAGCCCTCGTTCTGGAAATCCCATAATTTCCAGTTGACAAGGGTGTCTTGTTAAGGGGCAAAAACAAGAAAAGAGACGGAAAATGCGGTGAAGCAACACTCACTTTTGGACAAAACATTCGTTCGCACAGACGGTGAGCTTTCCTGTACGGGCGAGCGCCAAGCCGTTCCGTGCGTTTTGGCGTTGGTTGAACTGTGTACAGCATAACGCCTTCTTGCCGAAGACAAATGCCCATATGCCACGCGGCAAACTCGGCCGGGCGGTGCACTGAACTAGAGGGGATCAAGTTTTTGATAAAAAGAAGCTTGGAAGAGCTCATGTGACATGATATCGTACCAATATTTTTACGGTGCCGCCATCAAAGCTAACATATCGGTCGTTTGCCATTTCTCATCCTGGCCGAAGCTTATGTGAGCACAACCTCCCTTTTGGTTGTGTACTTTACGCAATTGGATCGTTATTCAAATAGAGCAGTGGCGAGCCGTTCACAAATGAGGGGTTGGTGAAAAAAAGAATTCTTAAGCCTGTTCGAATGTAGTGCCATCGAGAGTGCATTTTACAGCGAAAAATAGTCCATAAACACGTATGATTCAGTGTCTTTGGCGCTTTCTTTCGCGGATCGGACGACAACCTAGCTGTGCGTTATGAAAGGTGATGCTCTCGTGGTGCTAACTTCTTCGCGATATGATGTGGGAGTCCGGCACGCCACGCGACATCAGCTTCTTTGCCAACAGGTAGGCGAGAGCGTTGAAGATGCGCTTTCTCATGACGACTGCTTCAAGGGCAGATACGCGCGTACCTTCAGCGGTTGAATTCTGCTGTTCTTATGGGGTCCATCTAACAGGGATAAATGTTTCTTTACGCAATAATTATTTGCATGACGTTGTTTTTGCACTATTTCAATGTTATTTCAGTGAACATGTTTCACCGTTAGTAACATAAGGAAATAGTTTTTGCGGTGTGAAACTGTTGTATTTTCTCCATTGTTTAAGTTTTTGTAGAAGATTTGTTCATCCTATCCCATGCCTCTAACTTTGCTGAACCCCACGTCTTCTCGGTGCTAACGATGCTCGACTTCCCACCTATACGCATCTATCATGCCTCGTCAGACGAGTAAGCACTAAACGGTGGTGTACCGGTCGGGACGATCGACCGGCCCGGATTAAAGCAGCCACCTCATTCCACCTATAAACCACCCATGGATTGTACGTTGGAGGTAGATCCGAGAGCCACAGTAACACCCTCGGCTAACCCATGGCTCATCCTCCTCCACACGGAGCGGCGCACTCATCCAAGCGATGGGTCATTCAGTAAAAAGAGTGGGAAGGGTGACCGGCGGGGTATAAAATGCAGCGCCTTCAAGTCGAGAGGACTGAAAACGCTTCCTAAAAGATGCTCTTAAGCGTGTAAAATATGACCGACTGTGGAGCAGCAGTAGTGGAAAGTACCATACCATTATTATGGCTGCGGCACAAGCAACAATTTCATGTTTCAACTACAGTACCACCTTCAGAAGGTGACTCACGTCCATGGCTGGATTGCCCCGGGTGCACGAGGTCAGCAGCGTGTCAGGGCGTTTTTTCTCGACTTATTCCCACCGGTTAGGTAAAGCTTGTGGTGGATTTGAAATGAAACGAAAATTGGTTCTTCGTTGCGAGAATTAAGTGAGTGCATAATGTATGTGTGTTTTTGCTATGGGAGATGTCCTTTCCGTGCTGTGTCATATTTTTATTTTCAAATTGACAAAGTATTTCAAACCAAATGAAGATGTTCAAATTTTTAAATCAAACGCCGCTTTAACAGAACATTTTTCGATTGTATTAAATACCCATCTCATCGAACCATGCTATCATCCATCGATTAACCCGCACCTAACCCCGTTAACCCTCAGACGGTTGTTTTTGTGTCGACTACTTCAGTCCCAGTGGAACTTACTGCTGCTTGTCGGCAGGCAGGCGAAAATTGAAGACCTCAGTCAAAGTAAATTGCCATACTTTATGGTCGTGCAATTGCATTAAAAGCAAACTCCCGCCAACACCTTCGCGATCGCCAACCCGATCGTAACCTCTTGGACGGGAACAACCCCGGGTGCTCCTCTTCTACGCTGTCTTGCGCTGCCCACTCAACTTAGCGCGATGCGATACTCAGTTTTAATTGATCATAATAAAAATGGTTTTATGGATATGACCGCAGCAATTTGTACCGGTTCTAATGCTCCCAGCCGCCTGGTCACCCTATCGATCCGCACGTAACATTGAAGATGTCGGCGGATTGCACTCTTCTGAACAGAGGAAATCTCACGCCCTCATAACACCATCATCGGTTCGATTTGATTGGCATCGAATGGAGGTCCTTCCGTGGTAAAAAAAACAACTTACCTTCTGTTCCGTCGGTCAATCATGTACTCGTTGACATATGGCATCCTTTGTCGTTTTTTACTGCTAGAGTTTTCAGCTACAGTTGAGTAAGATGTTTTGCCCATCAACATATACTACTACGGGTGATAAATATTTAAAAATTATGATGGTCATTGTTCCTGCATCCGGAATTCTACGTGTTTGTGGCCTTTTATCAACAGTTCGGACGATAGTGGGTAAGCAACGGAATGATACGAATGATCAATGTTATGATCATTTAACCGCAAGGTGAACTTTATTTTTAAGTTGCCAATTTACTGAAAAGTTGAATGTGCAATAGTCAAATCATATCACCAGAAAATGTAATGTAATAAAAAGTCTTCATACCATTTTTATAAATATATTTCATATTGCATACGAAAGCATACACAGTTTCACGCTTCATAGCGCATTAATTATGGAGGCAAAACAATCGGACAAATCATGCGCTTTCGTAAAAATCATACACTCTATAATCCGGTCCATGGTTGTCTGGCCACTTCAACTATCGGCTTCCAGCAAACCCACAAACCGCCTCATCTTGATTCGTATTTTTATGAGTAATATACAGGCCGGTGTACATAACCATCTCGGTAGTGATCAGTGCCAACTACCCCGTTCCCTCTGTCTTGTGCTGTTGTCTTGTTCCCGTAATCGAACCACCACCGAATACGAGCGGTAATTATGATGTGTGCCATTTCGCATGTCAGCTTTATTATTGTACCACTTTGAATTTTGATTAATAGAGTACCGTGAATGATCGTCAGTCCGGTGCGTGTGTATGTGTGAGCGTGTGTGTGTGTATGGAAGTTGAAGCATCCTTCGATCGATTACGCTTCTGGTGAACGCATGCTCATCAGGGCGAGAAACGGAACAGGGCGGCAAAGAAGTGGTTAAAAAGGTGTAGATTTTACTTTTGTTTTACACATGCGCGGTATTGGTGAGATGGTCATTATTGAAGAATTAAACTTTAACATTTACAATCCGCGTTGACTTTTACCTCCACAGCATAAATGTAACTAAGGACATAATTATTGTTTCGAGCTGTGCTACTGCTTGATTTTTACGATTTTTAGTTCGCCTTTCAACATCTTCATCACAATTATCTTTTCTGAAATTGCATGCAATGTGTTGTAAAGTTGTAAATTCGGTTCATTCGCAGCTCAGTAATAATTGGTGAACACAAATGAAAACATACAACTCCCAACTACTTCACATCTCATCAGCTTTACTGTGGGATTTGCGGCAAATGCTAAAAAGGATGTTTGCTTTGGTCTCTCGCTCCAATGTGCGTACGAGCGTGTGTGCGAACCCTTATGTACACACTACGCATAATGCAAACGCACTCAAACGGCAACCTACCAGGCTGGTACTTTAAGAAAGCCGTTATCATTGAGGTGTCGGATGGTTTTTGTTATTAATTGAAGCTGCCATTATTTGGCGGGTTTCGGTTTCCACTTTGATTCGGATGCCGCACTTTAGCCGAAGGCTTAAATCGGTAAAGAAACCAGTGAAGGAAAGTGTGAGTGAGAGAGAAAGAGAGAGATAAAGAGATAGAATGAGAGAAAGAGAGAAAGACATAGTGAGTACGAGAGAACACATACACAGGTTTTGATTGCGTGTAGATTACAGTGAATGGTGGACGAGAAAAAGCAACAAAAATATGTCTTCCCCCACAGCAACAGCGCCGATATCTTATATTCTCAATCCTTTTAGCTACTAGCACGACAGGCACAGTCCAGCCTCCTCGCAGACTGCAGCACTGCAGCATCCAACCACCGGTGCTTCGGTTTTATTAAAAGTTCATCCTGTCAATCCCGCCCGAAAGGGTTGTTAATGGAATCGGCAACAAAACAGACCCCGCCACGACATGCGGGGGAATCAGGACTTATGCATCGTGAAGTGAGAGTTTACGGACAACAAGAAGGAAAAATGCTCTGCACAATAAATGGACACACGTTTGATATATCCATGTGTGTGTGTGTGTAAGAGTGTGTATGTATATAACAGGGTCACCCGGATGCTCGGGGGGATGGATTCCATTCCTACCCATGCGCTCTTGTAACGATAATGTAACGACGCGTTTTTCGTTCCGGTCGTAATCGAACTGGTTTCCGTAATATTGTCAGCTCGTTGATTTATCGCAGTCCTCGCGGATGAGGAAAAAGATGGACAAGGCAGATGGGAGGGTATCTTCCTTTTTGTGATTATCTCACCGTTCAAGTGCATGATGGGTTGGTTGGAAACGGTTGATCAACCCGCACTTTGTTGGAAGGCGAGTGTGAACGTTCGAGGAGGGGCTGCCCGGAAGGGATGTTAACAAGCCGAAACGCATTATCGATTTGAATACTTGTATTATATTCAATCAGGATTCTCTTCCAGTCCGATCGGATCATCGCCAATGCTCTTTCCATAAATTATGGGACGGAGAGAAATGTTTTTGACCGCTTCCCAATTAGCATTGGCAATCGAGAGTTTCTTTATTACTTTCTAGGCAGCTGAATTGGAAACACTTGTTTACGATGTGCAATTTTGGTCATTATGTTGTTTTCGAGTTTGAAATTATGAATTTATGTACGCAGTCATCACAGTAACATCGCAGTCACGTTACTCTCACAAAGGATGAGACACATAGTTGCATAGTAGAGAGGGAGAGGTTCAAACCTTTGTTACACATACACTTAATTTTGGTATTAACTTATTTTAAAACATTGGTTATCTATTACAAAAATGACGAGTTTATTTCAGGTGGTATCACTAACTATCACTATCACTATCGCTCACTATCACTTTCAGGTGGTATCAGGTGGTAACACTAACAGGGACGCAAAAATCAGCTTCATGTAACGCAGTATTTTTTTTATTTATGCACTTTCTTTGTTTCAATATTTTGTAAAATAATCTATGATATGATTCGAATCAATCTTTCCAAAAAGTTATCAATCTTAAAACAATCTTAAAAGAACTGTTTTATATCGCTGTCACAGATCGTCTGGAATTATTATTCATCGTATTTTTGCCTTGCACGTCTTCAGGCATTTCCAACGCCAAACATGTTCCCAAACAATAATATTAATTGACTTATCAAGCCAGCTGCTTGAATCCTGTCGTTTGCCTTTGAATTTCAAAAAGCATCTGAAACCTTTTTTTGTATTTGGCTTAGGTGTTAAAATAAATAGATATTTAAAATCAAACAGTTTCCATGGCAGCGTACTGTTCGCGCTCAATCCTGCACAAGCTTGGTTCCCGATACGTACTAATTCACGCAGGCGGCTCGCATAAAAGCGAAAAAGTGTGTAGAAGCGGCTGAAATTGACAGTGAAATATAGTAACGGTGAGGGAACTCAATGATTCGACTAACGGATTGATTGACGAGGCGAAACAAATGGGGTCCGCTTAAGAGCTCATAATTTATTCGCGCTTGACGCGCTTTAAGCGTTTGGACACTTTCTTGCGGGATGATCCACTTGAATGTCATCCGTCTGGGAATTGGGGGTTATAATCGTCCAACAGAGGCCATTTCTGGGCTCGATAGGATAGAAATTCAAACTGATATTTTTGAACAGAACACAGCTCATTGGATCAGGTTACGGTGACCATTAAATGTTGATGAGACGTCATGCCCGAGCAGTTCTCAAAAAGGTGTAATAAATTTGCTGTTTAAACTACATAAGATTTGTCCTGTTTGTCAATGGAAAGGTAAAATAGGGGAACATTGTGTTGGCGATATAAAATGTCAGCAAAAGTTCCATCCGCTCTCGCCTGTTCAGCCTGCCAACAAGTAGCAAAATAATCCTTACAAATCGAATTCATCTTTTGCCACTTCTCCAAAGGCTTTTTCAACTTGCTGATGATACCTACTACCGGTCGCAGCTTGATTGCCCCAAGGGCAATTACGCTAAATGCCAGTAATCCAGTAATGTACCATCTTCCTGATATTGTAAATCGTTGCTACCACTAAAGGATGCGCTTTCATTTGCTGCTGGCCAAACCGAGTGTTAAACACCGCCACCAATGGATCAAACTACGTGCGTTACTTATCATCATCGAAAACCTATCCCCGCCTCTTAAATGTGACGTTTCGACTGTGACATGACAGCCGCGCTTCGCACTTTTAAGCTGCTTAACGGTGCCGATTTATCGCACCATAACAACGGGTGTGCAAAAAGCGAAATGCCGCCCTTGCTGTTGTGCAGTAAATGGGCAACAGAAGCTGTCACAGCCAGTCCCATTGCTCGTGCGAAGTTCGGTTCAAGGGGATGGAACGCAGTGAAAACAACAGCTTCTTCATAACAGCAACGGCTGATTATCAAACAGCGAGGAATTGAAATTAAGAGAACGATCCTCTACCTTGAGGACACACTGTAAGGATGGAAAAAATAACGAAAACAAATCTATGGCATAAAAAAGTCACAAACATCGAAGGAGCCTTAAACCTGCGTCGCTTCGCTCACGGCTGGAGCACATCATCAATCTTACACTTTCCAGGGATGCGCCACAATGATCGATTCGAAAGAAGCTTCTGCTGTAAATGGATAAAAAGGTAAAGGAATGAGTATTGTGATCGTTATGAATTCAAAATTCCATGAAATATAAAGAATAGGGAAAATAAATAGCAACAAGAGTAAAACAGATGTCTGGATTATTTTAAAAATTCTACTGTACTGCATAACGATACTTTAATTATCAAGAAAGACGCGGTATAAAGTAAGTGGCACAGCTCATAGGTGGAACATTATGCGTTATCGCTTAAATAAAGGATGCTTTCAGCTACCAAATGAAATAACGATTGGGCCTACTGCTCGTCACCGAACGGTAGGGACGGACCGATTGTCCAGTGCTTTATGGGCCCCCATGAGTGATGGATGTTAATTTCATCAATTTCTTCGCTCATATTTTTATGGGTTTGGCATTTTGCGAATCGCGTAAGTAATGGTCACTTTACTCCGACGGGCAACAAAGGGATAGAGAAAGAGAGAGAGAGAGAGAGAGAGAGAGAGAGAGAGAGAGAGAGAGAGAGAGAGAAGTTGGGAATGAGTGAGAAAAAAAAACTGAAATCTTCCTTTAAGTGGCTGAATATAGGTAATGGTGCAGCTAAGACTTCTCACACCCCTATTGTACTTATTCACAGTTGCTGCACTTTCGGACAGGTCGAGATTCCGACAGCAGAAGATGCACCGAAATATAAAGATTGTTGGTTGACTTCATTTAGTTGTCCTCTGCGCATTGCCTCTGTATCGTACACGAGCTAATTTATTTACCAGCCATTAGTGGAGAGGAAAAGCATCACGAGATGACGGCAACGTCTGGAAGATCACGTACGCATCAGATCGGTGAATGTTTCCGTTCGCTCGGTTTTTGGGTAAGTGACAGAAAGGGTCATACGGGCCACCATTCGGATAAGGTGCGGTTAGGCCGGTACTGATCTTTGAATGCGTCGTAAAGTTCAGCTGGGTGCGGGCAGAGCTTTTGCTGCCAGAATCCAATTTATTTCATGATTAAGTCATAATCATTAATTTTAATGTTTACCATCTTCAAACCGCGGGTGAGACATAAGTACGATTTTTTCAGGTAAACTTTCTACTGTTAGTCATGTAAAGTAGTAAACATTTATATCGTGTAGATGCCAGACAATATATCTTTTTACTGCTTTGTTTCAATAATATTATGATATTTCTTACAAATGTCACCTGTACATTCAAATCGTGCGAAGATTTGTGTTGTTGTTCATTTATTTTTTTAACGAAAGCATTATTTTATAAAAAGATTAAAACTTGGACTCAATAATCATTTTATTTCAAGTTTCAAATCTAGAATATGAGAACTTTTACTCATGTGAATGGTAAAATTTGCCATTTGCCAGAGATACATATTTTTTGTTATTTTGAAGAGGACCATGCCTTATCTTTATATGCCAGCAATATGGAAATGATATTCTACATCCATTTCAAAGCATTATTGTTTACTATGCTTCAACATGTGACGCTCTCCACACAATAAGTAAACTTTTTTATTGCTTCACATTTGAGTGGGTTGCCAAAAAGATAGGAGACACTCGAGATCGATAATATCTCTGGAATCGTTTGAAGCAAACACTTAATAAAATTAATAAATTTAGTCTCAAACAAGAACATTAAACACCCGGTGATCACATTCCGAAACCAGCGTGTTGCGTTTTACGATCCAAATCAAAATCAATCCTACGCGTGATTCCGTGCGTTTCGCTAGATATATTAGAGTCAAACTAGGGAAATAATAGAGCTAGAAAAGTAGAAACAAAACGATCGATTGATCGAGCGCAAGATCCTTTCTTGTTTGCAGTGTGCGATGTGAGGAAAGCGATCCGACCATAAAGCAAAGAGAACACACCGCCCCGGTCAGATTTATCGAAAGGAAACTTCCAAAAGTGCCTTCTTCGGTGGCAAGCCATCCATAAAAAAGCTTAATTTATGTAGTTCGTGTTCGTCCAGTACTGCTGTGGCAGGAAAAAAACGGTCGAAAATAAGCGGACTCAATCAGATTGAAACGCTAAAGACAACAATCCTTTGCATGGGATATGCACCCCTGTACCTGCCTCGCTGACCCTTTTTCCCTCCATTGCTCCCGAACAGGACCCGGGCATGTGTTATGTGACAATTTACATTTTCTGCTCATAACGTGAAGAAGCGACCGGACGTGTTTGGTAATTTATTGATTCGGTTGACCAGGTTGACGATTATTGCCCAACCTGTGTGCCGGTGTAGTTGTCCTGGATTTTACCCCTGTAGTGTTTCAACCCTGAACGGGTTACTCTATGTTCCGGGAGCCTTCGATGCGGGTCGGTTCAGCCACCGAGTGCTGCCCAAGAATGAGACAGCAATTCATAAAGTCAAGAAAATATTTGTTCACATTTTTCACACACTGGCACGCACGGCGGGACCGGTTGGGCGTAAGGTTAACTCACAAGATGGTGTTTTGCAGGTACGGGTCACTAAATTAAGACATTTCGGGAGCGCTAATTTATGTGACAGTGATAATCGGAAGGGACGAAAGTGGCTCGTACGGGATTGGAGAGGGAACTTTTTTTCTTCTTCTGGAAAACAGTTGCTGCCACCCAACTGTTCGAAATTATTTTATGATGCGTCTGTTTGCACATTTTTCTTCCGTTGACTGACTCGTAGAGACAGTTTTGATGACCACATGAATTTGGACACCAACGTTGGGTTTTTGGGTACAGATACGAATGCGTGGGCACTTGTGAAACCGGGCCAAGGCAGGATCTTTACCGATGCCTTTAGAGCCGATTGTGTTACAGACGCACGCAAATCTGATCCTTTTTTAAACCACATGCTGCGTCGGAGTTAATCGACTCTTAAAATAAGGCATTTGGGTGCTACCATAAAGCGGAAAGAGTTACGGTACTGACTGTATCCAAAAACACATCCTCCTGTGTGGTTGTATTTTACGAAAAACAATTTCAATGCCACGCGAGCTGGCAGCTTTTGAGCACATTAAATGGCGCTGGTGTTTGCTGCGGGCAGATTTGCATCATATTTAATGGCATGATAGGTTGATTTTGAGTACATGCAATGGCCTCTTTAAATCGGCACAGAAATATATCAATATATTTCTGGGAAGGATGGTTGAACAATCTGTATTTAGCACAGACAAGTTTTTTTTTTATCATAAATCATTTAGAATAAATAGTTAATAAACAGATTTTACATTGCAATTAACATATTTTATCTTGTTATATTTCCTCAAAAAGAATTTTGTTAGTTTGATTATTTTTATTTCGATTACCAATTTATACCTGTTTTAACCCTTGCTAAAGCTTGAATCAATTTAATTGTTTCCATTCGATTTGTCGTAATCTCAGTGAAAAAAAAAAACAAGAATCTGTGTGGTTGTTGCCACGCGACCTGGCACTAACTTACCGCTTCGAGCAAGTTCATACTAATGTGTCTGCTTTTACCGTGATTGTTTTTGTCATGACTTGCAGCATCGCACCACCTGGAAAGCGCTTGAACGGTAAAAATCAAATAAAATTCCACTGTCACATGATCTCACAACATCATGGTCAACAATTAAAATAAATCTCGCGTAAGATTTTATTCCCCCACCGCTCCACAGTTAAAATCACTCGTAAAATGAGAAAAGATAAAAAAAAACAACTTCAATGCTGCAATTTTATCGACAACAAAATGGTGAAATATCAAATATCACTCGAACGTTCGTTGACTGAACTTGTGGCTTGCTTTCTTATGTAGGAATTGTTTAATTTACTTCATATTTTCTGTAAGAATATCTAAAAGCATGCTTTCTCCTTTTCATTTACAAAGCACTTTCCAGATCACGATACTAATGGGCTTTCTCGCACCTCGCACGATCCACCTTCAAAATACGATAGCACTTGACGAGTCTCTAAATAAGGGCAGTGTTTATGGCCTGCGCGCGAGCAGAAGCCGGTCGCACGCGACCAATCTTGTTTTCGGTTTGGTCGCAACCAATTCGGCCGATTTTGGTGAGTTAATAATGGCTCCGGAAGGCACCGGTGGCAAGGTAATAGAATTTCATCGCACCATAACTTTGCATCGGACCTAAGGTGCTTGAACAGTAAACGTGGTTGCTTTTTGGAATGTGTTTGTTTGGGAATCACCAACGCTTCTTTCCCTTACAATAGGTTAATGGAATGGTGTCTTAAGAGTACAACTAATTTCCATTTAATTCCAGGTTAGCTGATGGTTCCACCAAGAATGGAAATGCTTTCCAAAATCGAAACCTTTTAACCGGCATTGTAAAATTTCACACCTCACCACGTGGCGGTGGGTTTCAATGGGTGCAGCACAAGGAGCCGTTGCTTACAAACGGAGATTGAGAAAAGATATCTCGAGTGTAATGGAGCAATCAATAGAAAGTGTGCTAGCAACAAGCTGTTCAATGAATCTCCGCAATTTAACTTTGTTTTTAATACAATAAGATGAACTTAATATAAAAAGCTTATTTTATCATTAGCTTATTTTATTATAAAATACAGACATACATCCATGAAACGTATTCCATAGCCATCATATTACTTATTTCATTGAATATTTCGTGCAGCACAAACGAATTCGTAATTTTTCCTTCGGTCAAATTATGATGTACAATGATAAATGTTCCATCCTTACAGGCCACAGAAACCACTGTGCCTGTGCCAGTACGCATGAAACAGTTCATGGTCGTTGCTGGACCGATATGACCGAACAGAAGGTGACTGAAATTCGTTTTTCTCATTGCCATCGGTTGCATCGGCTCACAAAAAAAAACGGAACGATCGATTGCGACTGAGAGATTGATCACGGGCATCATAATGTTCGGCATTTTCGGTTCGTCCTCTCAGGTATGATGCCAATCAGTACTTGCAGGAAATGATATTACTCCTGGCTCGTGAATCAGGTCGCTCTCAGATATGAAATGGTTGATAAATTTTCAATAATTTAATTCACACGCTGTTCCCGAAACCCTCAAAGAGCTGATTTCCGCCTTTTGTGCGGCAAGATGTGCTTATTTGGGGAGGAACTCTACGAAATAATTCATATAATGCGTGAAACCCATTACGGCGGAGGTCATGCCGTGGCGTTGATTGAACAGGGGATTCTGGGGAGGTAAGTTCAGTAAGGTGGATTTCTACCCAGAGGGCTCATCAATCTCGTTCGTAGTGGCGTCGTGCAGATGTACTGTTTTATGGACATATTTTCGGTACATGCAATATGAAGTTCACATGGTAATATTTAACAATACCATGCCAAGATTTATGAACCAGTTAAATTCATCGTGCAGCAGCATCACAATGGAGCGACGCATACGAGTCGATCGATACAATTGAAGAACATGAAAGCTTATGATTTGGTTTAATATGTTACATGTACATTACTTCATGATTTATTGTGAGTTATGTATATGTAATGACTCATTTAAGAAAAATATTTCTTACCTATTACATAAATTGATAACCTTAGATAATAATTCAATTTCTTGTCCAAACCGCTATGATTTTTGTCGACGAAATACGACGACACGTATATCGAGTCGTCGTATATCTTCTTCTTCTAATTATTATTCTTATTATTATTCTGCTTCTTCTTCTTATTGGCGTAACGACTTACGTGGTCTTGCCGGTTTATACAGGCTATCGAGACTTATTTTACTAGATAGTCAGTCCATGCTGCAATGAGACAGTTAATATGAGGCATGAACCTACAACGGGCATATTGTTAAGCTGTGTGAACGTACGACTGTACTGCGAGATCGCCCCTGTCTTAGAGAAGCTATCAGGATCTTAGAGAGGTTTGAATTACACAAGATTTCATCAGTTTATCAATTGGTTTCCTTTTTATTGACTCTTATAGCAATATCATGTAAATTGAGATATGTGCAATGAAAATATCTGTTCAGCTTTTTATCAGCAATATTTTTACCTGATTATTGTGAACACAATTGATTTAAAAGAAACTTTTTATGGCTAGATATTATCATAAACAGCATATGCAGATTTTTATCATCATGCATAATGTGAAGAGCAACAAAAAAATACACAATCGATTCACGAGAAAGTGGCATAAGGACGAGACCAAGATTTCTCGTACAGCCATGTTACTGACCATACGCAACACAAACTCGATAAGCAACAAAACTCGAACAAGAATCGTTGTTGACCATGCTCACCGATGCTGCCATGAAATCTTGATCGATCGGTTCACTAACAAATAATCAGGAGAAAAAAAACAACATCGCTCACATCGATGCTTTTGCGATATTCTCGATTATCTCCACGCGACAATCATGCAATCCTCGAGGGCGCTTGACTTTTCTGATAGAGTTCCGAACCGGCGGAACGAAGTGTGGACAAACGAGGACAACAAACAAAAAATAAACTCCACCATCTCCCTTGCGTTCCATGGAAGGTCATCGAAACCATCAAGCGCACATACACAAATGGGTGATCGTTGCAAAATCAAGAAAAAAAAAAAGAGTTATGCTGCCAAAAGTGTCTGAGAAGACCGGGAGACAAAAAAAGGTGTATAACCCTTCCCGTTACCGTTTCTTACTGCCTCTCGCCTTTAACAGCTTGGTTGAGTAAGGTTAAAAAAATGATTTGAAAATATTCCTGTCTTCCACTCTGCGTCCTGTAGAACCGCCGCGATCATCAACGGCGCTGTTTGCGGTACTTGTTGTGCAGAAATGCGAAGGAATTTACCTCGCGACCCACACAACGAAACCATTCACCCCTTCAGATACCACCGCACCAAGGCTCGCGAGGACTGGAATTAGGTAAACGTGTATCCTTATAAGGCAAACCCGTGGCCGGTTAAACGCGAAAGCAATCGAGCGAACAAAGTGAAGAAAAAAACAAACACACACACATACACACACACACAAAACATCAACATCCGTTCAACACATGAAAGAAAACGGCCGAGGAAACTAGTCGCGCACACACACAACCAATCCGCTGAGGGATCGCGAGCTTGAGAGATTCCGTTGCCGAGATATCCGAATAATGCAAAGGCCAGGTGGGAAGGCAAAACACCCCTACTAGACAAGACAGGTGGCTGCTACTAGGATAATGCTGTTAATGCCAGCTGTTTTTTTTTTAGATCGCACCACCAAACCTGACGGATAATAATCGGCTAACGGGAGAAAAAAAAATACTTGCACTTTTATCAGGAAAAGCAAACGGAAAAATAACGCAGTGACTTAATTCGAGTAAGAAAAAAGGAGCTTGCTCAACAAATTATATCATAAAGCAGAAGCGTTATCCTTTTGTTTATTGAGCACATTTATCTTTCCTGTTATTAACTTGCTATGTTACGTAATGTGATATAATTTAGAGCCTACTAAGTGGTCCATTGGATAGATAGATCGGCTTAACGATGTTCGCACGGGTTTAATTCTAATCGCACCTTATAGCAAAGATTCTGTTGTATGGAGTTTAATTTGTGTATTAAGCTATTCATTGCCAGGAACATATAGGATGATTTGTTGCAAATCCCCAAACTATTGCACACTGCGTATAAATTGCTTTTTGTCCAAATATTTATTAATTTTTTTCAAATTTAGCTAGTATTTTTCCTTCAATATTAAGCTTTTCTGTCGCACATTTCACTTTTTTATCGAGTGGTCTCGATTTATTAGACACAAATAGAAATATTTGGAGTGATTTTGATCAAAACAACTATTTTTAATATTTAAAAAAAAACACTATTTTTTAAACAACTATGACTAAACGCATATGACATGAATATTCTTGATTTATCCATCACAAACATATGAATTACGTTGGATGTTCCCTTAAGTGTGCAACGATTGGCAAATTGGCAATGTCGTCACGTCTAGAAAAAGAAGAAGAAAATGAAATCAAGCGTTCATGGACACAAAAAGATTCAGATGTTTTCATTTTACGCAATGTCTTCAACCATAAACCATTCCCTGACAAGACCGGCAGATAGATATTGCTTCCACACAATCTCCCTACCAATGCTTGCCTACAAACAGTACAACGTTCAAGTGGTAAGGAAAAGTTCTTTATACACACCATCTACATCGTTCATCGATCGCCGTCAATGGCAGACAGAATGAATTTGTTTTTACAGGCGAAATACAATATTTACGATCACATACCGTTTCCAGCGTAAAATACTGCAATCGTTAACAGATCACGTCCATAAATATGATTTATTTCCCTGCCCGACATGCACGGGAAAAATGGTTTGCTGAGTGATCGCGGTTCGATATTTGATATTGGTGTACAGGTTGCTTAAGATTTTGTACATTAAAAGAAGAAACCTCTACTGCGAATGGCTCATAACAGTCGAGCGCCATTGGTGATGTTCCATTTTACTGTTTTAATCCATTGCCGATTCCGCGGCAAGTCTATAAAAATAACGGCAATGGCAAACGCCATTGACCACGGTAGATGTGTCTGCAAATTTATTGCGTGGCAGCGATGTCCGTTTTATTTATTTTACGGAACGGTGGAATTTCCCAGGCCACCGTCGGTGGCGGTTTGCGCAACACTGAACAACCCAGGCGCCACCAAAACGCTTGTGCAATCCAGCTGAAACAAACACATCCATCCGGCGGGTTCGGGTGATTAAGTATGAAAGGATATACTGGATGCGCATACTTTGTGCTAAATATAAAACCGGTGACATGAAGTCAATGCACCACTGGTCAACCGTGCGGTTTTAACCTTTGAACGGTGGTTATATTGAATGGATTGGTCGTTTGATTTATATTACAACTCACTTCGAGTTGCTACGAACTGACACTAATAGTGAAAAGCTATTGCCATCATTGGTGATTGATGACCAGTTGTAACTGTGCGTGTGTCGTGTTATATGTGTGTATCTTCGATGTAGTAAGTGTTATGTTTTCAAACAATGTAGGAAAGTAATTAAGAAAATGCCTTTCATTCTTATTAAATTTGATATGCGTTAAATATGCAATAAAATAAATTCCCGAATTGTAATGCAGTAGGCGCGATGTTTGTTTCTCTAGTCCTCACCAAAACATAATGTGATACATTGAAATATAAGAATTTATTCAATGTTTTAAATAACTATGCATACGAAAAATATACAAACAAATGTTAAGCTCAAACAAGCATAACGAAACAATTATTTGCGGCCTTTTTCAATTGATTTACGCATGAATGAGCATCGATAATCTTGGCTTTCACGCCACATACCACCACCATCATTCAAAGAGTTATACCGAATACGGATCAAAACCACGGGACGATCCCCAACCCGAAGGCTCTGACGGGATGATGGTTCAATGCTACAGATCAACTTCAATTTGCCATTCTTGAGCCGACGGACGAGCGTGGCTCCACGCCGGTTCGATTGATTCGATCCAGCGATTTGACTGATCAATCGATCCTTGGAGGGATCTGGTTAGGGGTAAATCGGGCGGTGGGCATGTACTTGCATTGATATTTCAATTTTGTAATTTCATCCTGCACCCAAACTTATACTGACCCCATCCCAGGGTACACAAGACGATAAGATTGATTGAGTGATTTATCGTTGTTTTCGGCACTTTGAACTTTTCACCCAGCGTCGACAGTATGGACGTTCAACGCAATGTGCAAAGATATTTTACATGGGATGTATTTGGTAAAGGCTGCCATATATTGGGTCGCCTGTCGATTTTGAAATCCTTGTTAATGTATGAAAAATCGTTTTAAGCAATCAATGGACATGGTTACAATGCTAAAGATAGCTGCATGTGTTATTGGTTATTGGTTGGAAGCGTGTAACTTCCCTTAAGATCTTTGAAATTAATTGTATTGATAAGATTACGGATAAGTTGTCTGTATGTTATTTGGAAATATCGAAACATGTTTTAAAACAACTAAGAGTTTTCATCTTATAATGTGCTTGAAGTAGAGATACAGGCGACGAACCCTCTAGCATTTTTCGCTCAACAGCTTGAACTGTGGGAAAATTTCTACCCTTACCTAAGTGAGCCGTTAAGAAACAATGATTGCCGACCGATTGTAGTTTGTCTATGTGGCTTTCCGTGGGCATGTGTTTGCTACTAATGAGACATTAACATGCAGAAAACCACATGGATCCATTGGCATGGGCACGTACTCTTTTATGGCTACAATTGCTTGCCACAATCGCTGTAGAAAACATGTCCCGGAGCACAATTTCTTACCAGTTCTTCTTTCCCTGCTCGTCATGGTAATTTATAACGTTTAATTGCCATCATAAAGGTTTCGCTAGAACCGTAAACTATTCCCTGTCGTTTGACGAAAATCAAAACACTGTTTGTTTACTCACCCTGAACACTCTAATTGCACCTGTACCATAGGTGGAGGTAAGGTGAAACAAGTGAGAGAGCAATGATTCATGATCACGAGAAAAGCGTCTTCTGCAATTGCCACCTTCTGAATGAACGGTGAGGGCAGGTTTTCTCGTCGCGTAACATTCGTGACCTCCTGAGGAATGGCTCAATAAAAGCAAGAGCAACAAGTTCAGGGAAAAGAGCACTGTGTACAAAACAAATATTCTTCAGTATCGGTAGCCCGAAGCCAGTACAGTAGTGTGGTGCACGCGTGATACTGCGTTAATGAGCACGGTGTCTGACGGAGGTCCTGACAAACTCAGAATCTCTCTGAACAATGCGTCCAGTTCGTGCTCGAATCGATTTGACCGTAATCACTACGTTGATCGCGATCGTTTCCATCTTGGCAGCAATTAGGGTTTTGGGAGTAGCGATGATGTCTTAATTTAATGCAACCGTACGCCAGCATCGGTTGGAGTGTTATTTCTGTGAGGTGGCCGTCAGTGAATAAAAAAACAACTGTACCATACTTCTACCATACCAGAGGAAGGAAGCAATCCATCCATCTGTCATGAATTACAATTGCTTCATTCAATTGAGTAAACAACCGATAAAAGGCCACTCATTACAGCACTAATGATAACTAATGGCATGGTTTTGAACGGTACAAGCATTTTTTTAGCACAATCGCTTCACTTGGAAAGTCAAAAACGTCGGAGTTGGACCCCGGCCGATACTACGGAAAGCTATGTAAATAGTGGAACGAATTCGGCAAATCGGTCGACAGTCGAAACATTCTCAAACAATAATTTGGAAACTAAATAAGACTTTGCAGACTAGCTAGGGAAATGAAAACTGCAGTTGGTATAGGGAGTGGCACAATAACAGGTCATGAGTGAAATAAACGGAGTGTTTTATTGCTTGAGGAGCTGCTTTATAATTAATCGTCAGTTCGTCCTTGAGGCTATTGAGCAGGGCATGACATGTATTAAAAAGTTACGATAAAGTAAGTTTATGAGTACGATTTGAAAATGCTGAACTTTGTTTTCGTTACATCACTACCACTATGAATATTTGTTTTCTCTATATAAAATTAAGCTTTGTCCAATGATGAAAGTCTGTTTACAAGATATAAATAATAAATATATAATAATAATAATAAATATAAATATAATATATATCTACATATTATATATATATATATATATATATACAACTTTTCATTCCCTTTATTACTTATATAAATAAATATATAACTGAAAACAAAATACATGATTTTGTTACATGAATTGAATTCGCTTTTGATATATCAACTCAAATGAATGTACAATCTTTACAACGCACTAAACGGTAGATCAATATCAGTACAAGAAATGTGTGCACCTTGCACATGTTCGGTTGTCAATTGCTTGCTCGCTCTTTAACTTTCGATAGCTTGTGTTGGACGTGTAGAATGAATACCGGACGGTTGGACAAAAACTGCAGTAGTTATCTGGTTTACTTACGTTGCTCAGCAACAAATGCGATACTTGAGCGAATAAAACTGAAACATTTTCCTGAATGCATAGCTGCCTTCCAGCCTACCGTTAAGGAACAGTGGAAACAGGGTAGAAGCAGTTAAGATAAAATAGCGAATTAATATTTACCGATTCGCAGATTATGACTTAATTAGTCCGGTTTGTGGACGTCGCTTGGGTACTGCTGGTGTGCACGATTTCGGTTGACTCGTGGCTCTCGTGCCGGAATCACGTCAAGTGTATAGCAGAGCCGCCAAAACACGTCAGTTTACGGTGAATTTTTCCTTTACTAGCGTGCGGGTAGCACCATACAGACAGGAGTATCAAATATTGTCGACAATTACGGCCCATATGTCCTGAGCTTTGGTCATTAAGCACAGCGTTGCCCGATTAAACGAGACAAATGCGCCACAGCTTTGACCGGCGTTGTTACTCGGTCTGGAAAAAGCGGGGCACAATAAAGCTCGTAATTTTGCTTGAGCTTCTTTGTGTTCGTACGCACATGATCCCTGTGCGCACATGATGCGGCAAACAATTTGAGCAATACGATTAAGATGGATTTAAAGTTGATGTCTTTATTACAACAGTGTGACTGGCCAGAGCTCACTTATAGGTAGCAGGCTTGTTTACCAGCTTGGAAACTATCATATGAGGTTTTATTCAACGAAAGGGAGGGGGAAGGGAGGAAGGAATCAGAGAACCTTCACGAAAGTTTGTCTGCTCTGGGAATGTTGAGCGTAATTGACTTCCGAAACTAATCGGCCGGCGAAGGATAATGCTGAATGGAATATTTAACTAATTAAGCACCTCACTTTTCACCCACAATGTCACACTTTTTTCTTTGATCTTGCTTGGAGAGACTTTACTCTCGGATATGTTGTACGCGGGATCTCGCTAAATATCATTTATTTACAAGTCCGCTATGACGGTAGGGGAAAGGAGTTTCTACCAAGTCCCACATTCGATATTTTAAGGTTAAGCACAGGAAATGAGATCTTTTCTTTGGTAATGCGCTGAGCAGACCCGCCAGACCATATCAATTAGTGACAGGATTTTATATACAGTTTTGTGCTCCCGTAGCAATGCAAAGATATAGAAATGGATCTCAACTTATTGAGGTTGTAGATAACTGACAAGCGTCATGGCTTGTACCATGTACCAACATTTCACCCAACGCTGGACCACCATTAGGCGCGCTTTTACCGACAAAGACTTTTCATGTTTAGGATGGCGCTCGCTCCGTCGTCGTAGGTGGAATGCATTAGACGTTGAAATGCTGGAAACTGAATTTATTACTCATTTTCCTATGTTTTGATGCCTACGTTCCGTTTCGATCGAGCACAGCAGAAAGATGCACAAGCCTTTCAACAGCATCGTTTCTTCGCCGAAGATGAGATTAACGTGTGCAAGCTTACACTCGCTGCCCACGCGTGAATTTGAGTGTAAAGGCACCAACATCATATGGATATAGGAGGATATAAAAAAGACATGATTAAAGCATCATCCACCTTGTATACTGTCAGAGATAGGGCTACAAATAAAAGTATTTGGTCAAAATAAAACAAAAAAAAAAATAAAACCTTATAAAGAGAACACTCCCGGATCGAAAGTAAATCTTTAAGCACACGATAAAAACGTTCCTGGGATAGAGAACTAGTACTGTTTTCATTTCGGTGCATCACCTTAAAGTTCAAAGAATAATTCACACTTCATCACAGGAGACCACCAAACACGAAACGATAACTTGAGGCTGACATGGCCTCAGAACCGTAAGATCTTGACCCGAAATTGGACTATACCATTAAATCTCTCCGTAAACGGAATATGTTTACTCTCGACACGACCATGTATGATCTGCGACCTGTGAGACGAGCTGTAATATTTGGTAGCTCACATACAACCGAGTCTAATTGCTGTCTGCTAACTCATTAAGTATAACACTCCATACTTGGAGTGCAATGATGGTAAAAATTTAACAATTCCTAAAATTCCACAGTCAAAAATCAATTCTCTGGTTGGCTGCAAGCGACAAACACTCGCTGGCCATCGTCTACGTCGTCGTGAATGGTCGTCATCTGCGCATTAGGACACTCACGTTCTCGACATGCCTTCGAACCTGCAATTTTGTTCACACCTTCACACCGCAACTGTGTGTGCGACAAATTGACGCCATCGTTTGCCTATCGGTCCCGTTCATTGGAGAGACGCGCCTCAACAGCTAGTAATACCAGGGGCGCCATCACAATCGCTCATCGCGCATCAAGTGATGCAAATCCGTTCCATGCTTCCGTTGCCTGCCCACCCTTCTCAGCAATAGAAAGGAAATGTTTGGTCTGGGCACCTAAAGACCTGCAGATCTGGTCGTCCGTCGTGCTGACCTAGGTGGTGGGTCGTTTTTGGACCAAATTTAGAAGTTGCAGCCTTCGGGCTCTTGGCGCCACCGCATGGCACTTTAGCATTGCGCAATATGTATATGTGTGTTTTTTACGGATTGGAATAAACTCACCCAACTGGTCAGCTGTGGAAATGATGATTGGTTTTACGTTACTAGAATAGCTAGTGTTGGCCTTTATCTTGGCAAAATAATCTTGTCCACCATAAAAATGTAAATAAGGCTATTGTTTGCAGCATTGAAATGGTCCTTACGGTGCTTTGGTTCGAGCAACATGGGTTTCCTCTTGTACATATTGTTCTGTCTTGTGCCATTTTGATCCATTAAACAGCAAGCAATGCTCCATAAAGATACATTTCTCGGACAAGTCTGGACTAAATCCCATTTATGGGTCGTGTGAAACCTTGCAGATTTAGTGATTCGTAGAACAAAATTTATAGCTCCTCTCAAGTTACATCTACATTTTAAATGCAGTGAGCGCAGAGTTCGATAGTGTAAAAGAAAATAAAGCATCGCCGATTCAAAAGTCCCGGCTAATTGTTCCATGGCACGCGAATCTTTAGCATTACTCTCCTGACCTACATCACGTGCGTTTGTTTGGTCACGTTATGCCGCGTCAGCAAAACGGTTACTACAATTAAACCCAATTCGCACCAGTTCGGGTTTCCTGTGATATTCCTAGCATATTCTGACCTCCACTCGTCTGCGGCGGACAGACATGCGCTCTAGAGCAGAGAGCAACACATGGAAGCAAAGCGTGAAGCTTAAGCGTGCCAAGTATGGATGCGTTCATGTCACGCACCCGCAGATTAAAGGCGCAGCAGCAGTCCCGCCAAAAGGTCACTTCAATTACGCGAAGCATTTAATTTGTGTAATAAGATTTATGCATTGCATAATTATGCACTCAAAGCTAAATGGACATTTAAATGGAATACTAGGAGAAGGTTTGCAGTTTGCAGAGATGACGATTTATTGTAATGACTCATGTTAATATTATTTTTATTTTAGTGACTTTGTGATTCTGCAAACTTCAATTGCTTGATGAATTTTGTAGAGTGCATCAAAGTTTTCTATTATCAGATCAGAACAAGAGAATATGACTTTTTATCTTAATCTTGTAGTATGAGGACTATAGTCGATTACATACTAGAAAATGAATATTGCTTTCTTTATTTATAAATTGACCACAATTATGCAGGATGGTTCGATTAAACATGATCAGTATCGATACGGGCTACCGATACATGACCGAAGCGACCGGATATATCAACCGTTAGCTAGGCCCGCATTGCGAACTAAACGCAGTCTGTTATCTGATCACTTAGTAATGCATCCAAGGGTAATCATCTATAATGGGTAAGGCGAAATGAAGCCAAGGTGTTGTGACAAGCACTTTCTTACGATGTGTTGACGATGTACTCCTTGGGGTTACGGCGAGTGGTCCCTAGCTCTCCAGTGGTCAGTCTTAGCTTTACCTACTCAAATCACCATTCAACCCGATGCTAGGAAAAGTGACTGTAATTATAAGTTTATTAATTTACAGCTCCTTACACTTGGAGGAGTGGATTGCACGAAACCAAGGGTAAAAGAATAGCACTGCTAATGATTTGAACTTTCGAGGGTTTATAGACGACCGACTAGTAAGAGGATGACGCTGATGAGTCGGACGTTAAACAACGTTGGAAATTGAAAGAAAGAACCCAATCACTTGATAGCATGTGCTTAAACTAAAACGAAAAAGAAACCCCCGTTCGAAACTTAAATGAAGCTGTTGGGGAGAAATGTAGCGCAGAGAAAAAATGATTGCTAGGTAATTCATGTTTATTACCACCGATCAGCTGCCTTCATACGCGGTGGCTAATCGCCTTCGATGGCACGATCGGCCAGCGTCTCTTGCCTCGGCCATTCGTTCACAATTCGCATGCACCACCATTTCACTCGCTCCATTGTGCGGATTAATGAGTCTTGTTAAGCAGACCGCCCTCTAACGTTCCTTCAGCCATCGGCGATCGTTCGCAAGCGATTGGCTGGCATGATGGCAAAGAATGGAGGGCAATTTTGCTCCGCGATGATGCGCGGATAGGATTACTTCAATCGATGGATCGACCTTTCCATTACGGAGCTGTTTATGAGCTATGATTTTGACACCTTCTGAACGATCAATAGGAGTAGAGCATTCGCGTATGAACGAAACGTTCATTAGATCTCTATTATGAGTGCGATAATAGTGCACAAAAGTGTATGGGAACCTGGGTATGATGGAATATATTTTATCATCATCATCAAGCAAAATATAGGTTTTATTCAAGTCAAAAATTTATACTTCTGTGAGTTCTGTTTCTTACTTGATTCGTAGAATTAATGAGGATTTTTGCAATTAAACTAGTATGATTGTATTCTTACATGCTGTGTCCTTCTATTTCGCGTAGCGCCCTACGTGGACATATCGGCCTTTACAGGAGTTCGAGAATTATATAGTACCACACAGCAGGTTAGTCAGTCCTTGCTGCGGGGCTTGAATATGCGGCTTGAACCCATGACGGGCATGTTATTAAGTTTTACTAATTGACGACTGTACTACGGAACAGCTCCGTATCAAGCAAACCTGCTTAAAAAAATAAAAAAATAAATTCCACAAATAAGATCGTAAATATAACAAAACTTCAAAAAACTTAATCTCAGGCTATGTTAGTTGACTCAAAAGGCTCAAGCTTACAACACTAATTCTAAAACTCATTACATAACCTTAACATGTGCTTCCATCGAAACACCCTCGGTGGGCATCATCGCACTGTTTCATTATAAATAATTTATGAAAAGTCTCATTAAAGGCGCCTTAAGTAGGAGCGGTTTCTTTTAAAGTGACTTCAATTTGCCGCCTGTTGCATCACGTTGACGGATTGAGACTCCACTGCGGTGGAGTTTTTTCTACCTTTAAAAACAGCTGCACTGTGTGTTTTGCGCAAAGCATACGCGCTAACTGACCACAAGGGTAGCTCGATTATGTTTTGCTTGTCGAAATTGTGGTCAATAAAATCATTCATCTTTTGCATCCTCGAATAGCAAAGCAATAACAGTGCTAAAAAGCAAAAAAATGCTCAAGCAAGTGAAAGAAAAACGAATACTTCCTCTGCACGAAAAGCATTCTGGGTAATCGAAATAATTGGGCTCGTTGAAATTGATTTTTCCATCGCTAATTGATCGGCGGTTATCTTCTTTCGCCGAGTCTGCCCACTCGATCCGTTTGCAACATCCTTTCGGCTGCTACCCAGGAGCCGACCTTTCCACCCCTCCTCAACGCAGCAGAGGCAACGCTCCATTCGTCCAATCTCCCACGATCCGTAGGGTCGAGACGTTCGAGGTAATTAACCGGTAACGATGTTTTTTCGTCCTCCAGATCGATGCAGCGCCACCATACGCGTTCGATCCAATTTTCGAATGCAGGAAAACGGTCGTTTTCACACGCTATGGGTCTGTATGTTCGTTGGGTCCGAACACTGTGGTAATTAAGACTACACAATTTTGTCCTACACGAATCTTGTCGCTTACAGGTTTCGGTTGGATAAACCAACGAAGGGTCGGTAGCGGAGGTGGGTGGGTTGAGCTGATTTCTTCAACATCAAATCGAATACCAATTTATATGCGGCTGTTTTTATTCTTTTTTCGGTAGTTGTTGATGGAGTGACAAGGTAATTAATTACTAATTATATCGTTTTTTACTTCTCTTCAACAAATCTAGGTATCAAAACCGGGTTAACACACCGGGTCCTTAACAGCTCGGTACGATTTACAGAGGTTTCAAATATACTGATTTCATTCAGTACTAGAATTTGTATTATAACGTTGCGTTTGAGTTATTTTATTATTTTGAAGGATTTTAAATCAGATGTTCATAAAACATCTTTTTAAATGCAATTTTGTTATGTAATGCTTTTATACAGCAATATTTTATGTGTACATTTCCTGAATTTCTACTCCTGAATTGCTTTCACTACTTTCAGAGCACTTCTTGATTGTTTTAAAATTAAGTTCGAAAATGATAGCTGTTTACTGTTTATCATGGTTTCCACTACCACAGTAAACATAACCTTCAAAAACGGAAAGTTATCCTTGGTAAATATCAGACGACACAGCTCACGTATCCTTTAACATGTACTTTATGCTTCACGATTTATGTGATATATTTTAAGGTTGTGTGTTTCTTATTAGCAACTGGACAGTTTGAACCTTCCATTAGGCTATTCAGTAAAAACTATCCAAACCTTCTTCATTCAAACAGATTTCTTCTTCTTTTTCCACTGTGGCGCAAGATACAACGCGCACGACGCCGTTGCTTGAAGCGCCAAGCATGAAACAAAAAATAGAAAGGACGACTTTCGCTTTTGCGTACGCCCAAATGACAAGGTGCATTGCGCCATAAAGGCAGTGCGCGTCACAATTCGATCGGTGCAGCGTTACCAAGCATCGTCATTACCCGTCACCAGATCAGGAGGATCTTCGGCCCAATTCCTTTTTACTTTTTCACTTGTCTGAGGTTGTCCAACAAACCCCACCTTCATTGAGCATCGCAACAGCCTTTCGCATCCCAAGGACTGTTAATGGGTCTGGTGGGCTACAAAACAGATCGAGAGCCAATATCCCAATTTCGACCATTCGCTAAGACTGTTTTTACGCTTTTTCCTGGATCGCATTAAAAATACGCGTGTCCCGATTCGACAGATTCTTACAGCCGAGAGTCATGAACATGCTAAGGAGTATTCCGAGACTATTGGTAACGAGATATCCAATTTGATTAAATATCAATCAAGTGAAAGACTTTATAAGTCATTAAATTGATTAGCCAACTGACGTAGGCCACTTGCGCTACTTTAGTTTGTGTGATTCGAAGATCTCGCTTTGAAGATGTAAAGGCAACAGGTTCGAGTTTTGAATCCCGAAAGGGTGCATCAAAAATTACGATGCTAAATTAACGGTTATTGCAGGCGACAGGTTGATAATGAGAAATGCTTGACTAGATTGACGAATTGGACCCGTCATTTATCGTTAATGCTATGGACATGTTATGTAGGGGTCTGTAAACGCAGAAGTTTCGACAACACCATCACGTAATATGTTTGTTTTACTAACTCGAAACATTTAAGGATCAGATTAAATGGGAGAAATTTTTAAATACGGAGTATTTTTAACTATTTAAAATCATTGGAGATACTTTAATTTTTTTGTTTGCTTTTGCCATCTTGAACAACAAAGCACATTTTCTAGTATAATAATAATGTTACATATTGCATTTCAACTTATAAATAATATACCAATATAAAATGATGCCCTTTTGTTAAATATAGGGCACAATTTCAAGTTTCATAAAAATCGGCACAATTTACCGAAGCAATACATTTGGGTTTCTTTCCTGGAATATTGCAGGCATGTTTCGACATCCTGTAGAATCTTTCGGATCGCAACAATGCCACCGGATAAATTCCTGATCTACACATTCGCCGAAATTGCAGCCCGCAATCACGGGTACAACTGGAACAAGTGCTAAATATTTTCGCCCCCGGTGGTATGATTACCTTCGTGACGCTGGAATTATTGCCATTCACCGACAGTGAAGTCTACACAATCTGACATTGCTTTCGTAAGTTCGAAAGAGCCGGATGGGCAAAACCGTATCCAGATTTAATTGAAGTGTGATTATGGAACCATACACAATCAATCATTCTTATTTTCTTTTTCAAGTAATTGTTAGTCTCAACAGTCTGTATGATTTTATGTGTGATATATATTTCCAAAAGTGCAAACCGAATTACAAACATTTCAGACGCTCCCATTTTATTGTAGTGTCCAACGAGAAAGTATTATGAACATTTTCAATGATGACAACACGTAGACCACATTAAGGCAGATTACTGAGATAAAAAGTTCATATTAACTGTCAAATGAATCAGTTATCAGGGTCAATAGTGTAAGCAGACAATTCTAGAATGGGTTTAGAAATTTGTTGACTCAGTTTAGACTCAGAGTTCATAAACGGTACGATGATTCAATTAACAAAAACAAAATCAAGAGCATGAGAATTTTTACTGTCATATTCTTCTTAATGTCGCGCATCAACAGATGTAGAGGCGTGTATCTGCAAAAATGATAAAATTGTGAATAATTATTTAAAAACGCATCGTACATAGATTTCACCATTTATCTCCTGCATTAAATTTTTAGGCAAATGTGTGTGCTCAAGTTCTACTCAATCCTACGCTGTGTATCTCTTTATCGTTTGTCCACCGCATGGTCGAAAGTTTTTTTTTAACCGGTACCTCTTTTTGCCGTACCAAGAATGGGCAGTGGGCAGTTCAAACAGCCTTGAGTTACCTTGCCAACGCCGCGATGGGTGTAGAACTAGTCACCAGCACACTGCCCTTCCATACCGACCTTTTATCCTTTTTCCCTTCTCTCTACAAAAGCAAACAGCAACCGTAACGTATTCACCTGTTCGTAGTAAACAAGCAGAAATCTCTCAAACCCTTTCAGAGACAGCGTCACAAACTGACAACGCCGCGAACAAGTGGCGCGGTAGGCAATCGAAACTGGTGCAATCGCCCAACACCGGTCCATTACCAGATGAAATCGAAAAGAGAGAGAAAGGAAGAGAGAGAGAGAGAGAGAAAGAGAGAGAATTAATTATAAGAGATAGAGAGAGTAAGAGAGAATGCTCTAATGCCGGTCAAATCGGAACATGACAAAATCCGACCCGCTCGGACAGCCATGGACAGTCGCCGTTTGCTTTCGCTGCCACTTTTCAAATCCTTCAACGACGACCAGTGCGCGAGTGCACACTCTCGGATCTTGGTGACGTGTGGCGGGGATTCAAATCTGTAAAAGGAAACCAGTTAAATTGACTTTAATTAAGGCGAATTTTCCAATCCGGACAAACGTAAGTGCTGGGGTAGCGCGGAGTTGGAATGTTTCGGAGGCCAGCCCCATCGGCCTCCCCGACCCGTCCCAAAAGCCCTCTCAAAACGTGGCGAAGCGTTACATTATCGGTGGTAGTTATTTTACCTTATTTTGGATTGGGAGCGCAAATTTATGGGAAAATTAATACACTATCAGGCATTTCGGTACCGCCCCAGCTTGCGCCGCACTTGACAAGATATGACAAAAAGAGTGGAGAAGAGGTGGCAGTGGGTATTTGCTGCTGCAAGTGTGCCGATTCCCACCGTTAGAGTTGGCATGAGATAAACGTACAACAGGCACACACAGCTCAAAGCGGCTCAAACACCGTCCTGCAGGGTCGCACTTGTGCGTAACACCGTCAAACCCATACAGAGGAACGCGGAGTGTATCACGTACCAGTATCAATCATAACTTTGGAGGCCAAGCCTCCAAAAGTAGTGGATGATAAATGATGCGTCTCTTGTTGTTCTGATCGTGGATCTGAAGCTGCAATGAACTCCCATGGAAGCCCTCAGCGGCTTTGTATCGCTGCGGGAAGTCATCATCATGCGGGGTGATCCGCTACTGGAACCAATCGGAATCGGAATTGAGATCGATTGACACCATCGATACTGGTGCAATCAGTGGGCATGCAGCTTTGCGGTCCAGGTCTACCAGGTAGCCTTATTTCCCCCGTGGTGGGTCGTGTGAAAATGGTCACCGACCAGCTGACGTGACAGCAGCGGAGCAAACATCTCATACAAACATTCCGTCCAGGGTTATCGTCGCTTTGCCGTATTGACAGATTGTCGCGGCAGTTGTCAATATGGTTGGAAGGTTTTTACTCTTTCTGCTGCTGATGAGTAACTGCTGCAGATTTTTTAAATGATAATTCCTAGCCTTCAGTAATCCACCTAGCAGTAGAAAAGTACAATTAATTAGGAATAAGCTACACAACAAATACACATTGAAACAGTATCCGCACGAAAAAAATGCATTTACCTTACTTAGTTAAATTGCCTTTACTTAAACGAATAACTAAAGCAGCTATAGTCAGCCGGTCTTATGGTACAGTCGTCAACTCGTACGACTTAATAACATGCCCGTCATGGGTTCAATGCCCGAATGGACCGTGCCGCCATACGTAGGACTGACTATCCTGCTATGAGGGGTAATCCAAAAGTCATTGTAAGCCATACTCACCAGTAGCACTGGCAGGACTTGACCGACAACGGTTGTTGAGCCAAAGGAATAAGAAGAAGAAAGCAGCTATAGTTATTGATAAACTTTTCATAAATAAAAAAGGTTCCTAAACACATGATTTGCAGTAATATTCCCAATCAATACTATTCCTCTATGTGAACCCACACCTCACATTTGCCTCTTTGCCAAACCGTCACAGAAGCACCACTTCTAGACATCACAAAAACCTTTCGTTTGTGATGTCTAGCTAAAAGAGATTTTTGTCACGGATGCCACCAGAGCCGTCCATACGCTTACAACGATACCGCAAACCTTCCCGCACCTATGTGCCAGTGACAAGCGCACAACAAATCAGACCTGTTCCTTCCCCGGTGTGCCACTGCCCGAACCACGATAGTGCGATAGCTGCAGCACCGTACCGACCGACAGCCAACGATGAACGGTGTAGGAAAATAAAGAAATTCAATTAGCATACGACAAGGCATGAACGGACGGACAAGCACACACAGACGTCAATTCATCGCTGGAAATTAACACTTCAAAGAGGCGTCGATGAGCACCTTCAGTTGCTTCGTTTCCCTGTCCGTTATCCGGGCAGCTTTAGAAACTGTGGCAATGGGTCCTAAACGTCCTCCAGTACATCTGCGCACCCGTTTACATCCATCAAGCGATGGCGATAGAATCGAGTGGCATCGTAACTGCCGTAACAAGACAAAAAATACAAGGGAAAGAAACTAGGAGAAGCTTAAGCAAGCGGTAACTGGTTGAATCGGAGACTATGATAAATCAAACGAAGAATGTAGAAACGATTGACACGATACGACGCGATCCATGCTGGACAAATATGTGGCGGAAGCAAGTGATCAGTTCAACGGACGGCGAAGATTTTCAAGCGTCATTTTGAACTAACTTAGCTTCAGTTATTATGTTCTGTCAAAAAATGGTACGGCAACCAAAGCAAGCTATGAAAATGGCAAGTGATTTGCCTTTAGTTTTACAACACAATGTTTAACTAAGTCAAAGAGAGTTACAATTTATCTTTGCATTTAATAGTTACTTAAAATGTATTAAATGTTTTGAAATAATCAAAAATAAAATCAAATTCGATTGACAATCGATTTAACAAATGAAAGATAAGTAACCTATAACGTGAAAAAAATTGTTTTATTTTTCTAATGATCGCAAGATTGTAGTTATAGCAAGCAAGCAATATGCTACACGGGAAATAAATCTCCAATGGAAATCAAGCGGGTACTTCTAGATTAACGATTGTTAAAGATTGATGCGGACATAACATTCAGATCGGAAGCATGACCACACTTTGTTGCATTTATTGTCCATACACGATATCGTTACGACAATTAATTAGCTTCATGTTTATCAAACTCGATAGCCGTTTAAACTGTTTCTAATTATTTCACACCCTCAAGCATGCTCGTGCCGCCACGGGTTTTGCTAAACACAATCTTCATCCCCAGTACCAATTAGTATTGCGCTCATGTCGAGATTGGTACGCATCCGAGGGTTCTGTAAAAACTTCAGCCACGCGAAGGAAAACGATATTGTTGATGAAATACGACCACTCTGGTGTGTCGCATCGGGGTGGAGTCGTAACCAGCTGTTGGTGAATGGAGTGCATCGTGTGTAGTAGTTTTATTTCAACCAGGTCCATAACACAGTAGCTTAATCAGAGCTTCCTTCACCTTCACACAGCTTATCTAAAGCTAACTAGTCACCTTCGCCTTTATAAACTATGTGTTTAGTGAAAAAATGTGTCCCATCTCTTAAATTCCCTGGAGGCGACTTTTTCCGCCATACTGCTACTATTTACTATTGGACTTATGGTGGTAGTGCTTTCTATAGAAACCGGGCTGGTGCAATGTTTGCAAACTCCTTGCTCACTTTGCCACGCAACGCCCGCTCCCTGGAGACTCGCTCGGCCAAACTGGAGCAAAACAACAAAACGGGGCAGTCCACCGATCGCTTTTAATTGAATATTTTATTGCAACGCTATAATTAGAGTTTTCAATTTACCTCTCTCTCCAGCGCTCCAAACGATTCCGGACTACCCGCTCATTGGTTGATGAATAAACAATCGTATTTTACTACCTGCCTGCCGCCGTTGCTGTTGCTTTTCGCCGATACCCAGCAGCATTTACGGTTTTGGGACAAGCTTGCGACGGCTCGCGCAGTGCAACCAGACGCGCACACTCCCAGGCCCCCCGAGGGAGCACAACTATATTTCGTGGTCTGTGGAGGCCGATGCGTGCCTGGACACCGGGACACTCCCAGGGGGCATTGCAAGATCTCGCCTAGTGCTGCCACGACTGTTCGAACTCCATGAGTAATTACGGAAGTTTCAACGGGTGGCCCCACAAATGGACACGATGTCTACCCTTTCCAACGGTACCAGCGATGCAGCCGGGGCAGTTGGTGGAAAATTGTTTCAAAAGCGGGAGCTTTAATTGAATTTAAATCACCGCAAACCAGTGCAAAGTCTCAGCCGCTTGAATGAAAAAACGGACTCGATTCACCCGTCGGTATGTGCGTCACATACGATTGCGTTTTGAACGAATTAGTGCCAACTGCAGAATGCGACGGATTGGGTGATAAATATTGTAAAAGCTTTGCAAAAGATAGCTAGAAAAAGCAAACAACAACAAAATTTACCACAAACATTTTAACCCAAATTGTTGGCAACTCAAATAAAATCCACATTCACTCGGTATTTGACGCCGACTATAAAACAGCTCCCCGAAATCAGTTTATGATGTCAGTAAAGACGAACACGTTTTCGGACCAATCTCACACGTTTGGCGACATTTACATAAACTTGGTGGCCGTGCAGCCGCCAGATGATCAGCGCAGCGAGTTCGTTTCTACTAATTAGCCATTTATGTGCCAACGGCTTGTGCTGACAGATAACATGACATTTGACTGAAGCCGTTAGTTGTCACGTTTCGGGAGGAAAGATATGCTTAGATGATACGTCTTGTTTTTCGCCTGGTCACCCGCTGCAACTATCAACTGTCGAAAGTGATACTTTTAAAGATTCGTCTTCGGTTCATTACATCGTTTTAATTTGATTGCTATCAGACAGCATGAGCAAACAGTGAAAGGCAACCGGCAATGTAGTGTGTATTTTAATGAGTAGGGCATTACTGCATCGGATGATGTTTTAAGTTCCAGAAATTCGTATTTTTGCCACCCAAACCCCTACTTGAGATGCTTTCGAAAATCGTTCATTGTTAAACTATCATTAAGCTTGGATTGTTTTATCATCAATTTAGGAACAAAATTGCCGAGCTTCTGTTTGCTCGGTGGCGTAGTAATAATTATATCAACAGTCGGGTAATTTATGTTTTACAGGTATCATTGAATTGCTACCAACTTACACAACGAGTAAAGGGTGCAAATTGTGCAATCATATGGTGATTCGAAATCGAAATCGAAACACATAATAAAACCTCACTATCAGAACTAGGTAAACCACTACAGAAACACCACTGCAAGTCAGATGAATAATCGTTTCGATGCACAGCACGCTGGTGCATCTGCATTAAAGTGGATGCAAATGACATGTGTCAATTGGACCTTCGATTGTCTACACTGCCTTCACTTTTCTCCTGACGTCTAATTACGGATAGACTTTGCAGTTCGATATCGTGCACTTTCTACAAAAAAAAAAGAAACGGACCACGTAACCACCCGGACACGGCTCATTGTTCAGATCGTACCGATGCACCATTCGCGCCATCAATTTTGCAAAATTTGTTTGAACAGTGGCCGAAGCGTTGAGATGCAAATTACTGTCTTCAACGGTGCAATGGCTGGCGGCCACCGTGAGCCCAAGGAAGTTAGCAAGGAGAGCGCTTGAAGATGAGCTTTATTATACGCTTGCTTATTGCCTCGCGGGCAGGTCGCTAAATGGTTTTGAGGCAGGGAAGAAGGGATCTGAAGATTCGCCGTAGGAAGAATGTAATGTCGCTGCTGGGCATGACACGAATGCAGCAATGCACCCTCGTATGTTTTGCTTATCCCTCATACAAAGCACACGCCTTTAACCTCACATTATGACCGTCGAATGTCGAATGGAACTATTGTCCCACGTAAAAATGAAAAAGGAAGATTATTTTCCTTTTTGCATACACATTATTGTTGATTCGGCTAACCGTGGGAATTAGCGATGGGTTGCAGCAGAGTGTGTGGCTGTCAAAGGATGTGATGAATGAAACAACTTACCATAGAAGAATAGTCTATCTAAATGGACTGGATGAACAACGTTTGATTGGTCTTTGGCAGCGGGAAGTTCAAAGTAGAAGAATGATTATAAATTAAGCGTACCGTAACTGGTCAAATAGGTTTGCAGCGAGCTACGCAATGTTTCCAAATGCACCCTGGAAAATGGCAGAAATAATGTAATTCTGTAAGCAGATGGGCGGTCCGGAGATCTATCTGACGGATGCGCGTTTTGGTGAGATTTCCCTGCAGAGAGGATGCATGCATGATCGTATAGGTCGCTACGCCAAAGACGAAATTGTGAGTGCATTGAAAACATACACGGAGTAAAAGTGGGATTTTATGGTTCGATAAAGTAGTACAGTAAAACAATCGAATTATTTACCATTGGTTAAGATAACACAACTCATCGATCATCTTTACCATCATGTTTTGGAACGTTTTACAACATTCAACATCATATTTTGGATATTTTAACAATATTTTGTTTTTATCCTTCACCTCAAAGCGCAGTGTCAATTTGAGTAAAATACACCTTAGAGAATGTTTATCTTTTACACCAGCAAGATTTAATTTCTTAATTACCTACAATATCGTTGACGGTGTAATCTTTAAACAGTTTTAATAGGCACTCTCAGGATGCGATCACTGCCAGTCAGTGCCGCTTCATGTCTTAATATTCAAAAGCAGCTCTATCCCGTCGACATCCTTCCATATCCTATAATGTATTATTTACTTCATTCCATATACGTCACCGAATGCGTGCCCTTTCGTGACAAGAGTCAACTCATGCGATCGTGATAGCCTGAACACAAAATCGCTTCTGACCCTTGCCGGGACTGCAATTTTACAGTTGCAAGGTCGTCGATCGTATCCTTCTTCTTAGGCCCCTGCTTAATGCTTTAACCAATATTTGTTTTTTTAAACGCGTTCGTACGGGGAAGATTCTGATAACGTGCTGGAAGAAATGGAACAGTACACTCCCCTTCGTAACTTAAGCAAATGATAGTGAACCATGCACCTGTTTTATAAATACCGTTTTACACGAATACCACCAGCAAGTAGAAGTATGGCAAGGCAACAATGTTTTGATTTTTCATCTTCTTTCTCATGACACAAACAAACAGAAACTTGAAATGAACATGCAGTAAAGGTGAGTGTCCATGATACATTACATATGGAGTTTATAGAAGCGATTTTTTTACAAGGCTTTAATTGTGCCTAAACATGAAACCACAATTAACAGTCATTAGGCTACCATTAAATGTTGCTTACCGGATTTCACGCTCCTTTTTTGCAACTTTTCCGTTTTCTGTCAATTCCACGATGAGTGACGTAAAACTTTCGTACATTGCTTCTAAATCTCTTCCTATTAGTTGTATGGGAATCACTTTCATTTGTTTTTGACTAACACTCACTTTTATTGCTGTTTTTTGGGTCAGTTCGACTGGCGGTTGCACAAATGGTGTTAATTTAACGACAATTTTATGACCTTGCAAAAACGCAAAAAAAACTTTGCACCTAGTTCACTGTGACTAGCAAAGAGTTCGATGAAAACTTACAAAAAAAGGCGATAATTGCGAATAAATGGAGCTTTAGGATAAATTTTCCTTTAAATTGAGTATCGAATAGCTTTAACATTTAATATTTATAAGTCCACCCCGAAGTATTGTAAACAAACAAATTGAATGTGAACTTTGAAAAATCTCATTAATCTGTTTCTGAAACTTTTCTTCACTACCTTTTCATTCGATATCATATTAACAAAAAAGGGGAACAAAATGTTGCGATTGATCATCTATTTTAGCCGAAACTCTTGCTATAGTTACATACACACCCATGTAATTGCTTATACAAATGCAAAACTCAAAGAACTCCTCTACAAACTTTAATGTTTGGTGAATATACATAAAATGCCGACCGCACGGTACGACATCATTCATGATGAATAATGCTCGCGCACAATCAAATAGATTCACGAAGAAACACCCGAATCCCATCACGAAAGCCATGATGTATGATGGTTTGAATCATATTTCGCCGCTCAGAGGAACACGCGCTGTTTGCATGTGGTGTGCATAATAATGGGTGGGAACCACTAGAATGGAGAAAATAAATCACTGCTTTTCTTTGCTCGAACAATGCACACATATTTTCTGGAATTCTCATAGATAATGAATGGCTTTTCGTTTGCATTGTAGAAATGTGGAAAACAAATCACTCCGTTAATTATTGAATAGTTTTGATTGAATGTTACTAACGATACATCAAATCAATACTTCCAACAAAATATTTTGAGTATAGAGTAACCACAACACATCAAAATAGTTTCGCTATACAAGAACAAAGTTTCATGAGGTTTTTAACATCATTTGTGTACCTTGAAGTTTCTGTTTTTTACTGTTGTTTATCTGCCATAATATCTGTTCCATCTACCATGGTCGACATTGGGATAAACCTGTTCAATCTCAAGAGTTCCTCAATGTAAAGCTGTTAATTGGCGTAGATTTCAGTTAGATCAAATAGATGCTTAACCATATGCATGAAAAATCAACCGCAACCCTTTGTGTTAATACATTGGGAATCGAGTGAAGCGCCACACTTTTGATCCGATTTGACCTTTATTTCCTCGTTCATCATCAATTACTCTTCACTAACAGCGAGGTCTATGATCAATAGATCGTGAACGATATCGCATAGTATAGCTCAACCCGAAGACACTTAACGTAGCGAAGAAAAATACATTCCAAACGAAATTGAGCATTGCTAGCCTAAAGTGATATGACCCTTTCAGCTGAGAAGGATCGCTGCTCAAGCTGGTGCCGTCAATTGTATTGGCAGAGCTCTCAGGTAAAGAGCAATTGAAACTAATTCACAGTCACGACTTCTATTGGGAAATTTTATAACAAGCATCTGTCCTAACTGAAAGGAAGGAAAGATATCATCGAGGTTCCACTTGCGTCGTTTAGTTAGCAAATTAAGCAAACATTGTTTCAGTACCGGACGTTTTACCTGTTCATTTAAACAAGAGAATTAGGTTTGAAGTAAAGTATTTGATTATTTATTACACAAAATGTTCTTTTATACCTGTATTCTATATTGATGCCACCCTGCAACCTAATGTCAAAGAACATCAATTAGTGTTTGTTAATCTCTGTCAAAGACATACGTTTAAACATGATCAGTGTCACACTTGTCGTAAATTACCCTCGGGTTTCCACCCGTGGCGCACAATCTTCAGCTAATGTGAAAAGAGAATGAAAAACGTACCACTGCATTCGGCACACTACCGCATGCATGGTGATCATGCCTAGTGACACGATTGCTAGAAGCAATCACGATTAACAGAACTCATTTACATACACGCAGTACTAACGTTGTTTATGATTTGCTTGTTGTTATAACTTCTTTAGTGGTTGTATCAATAAAATACAAAGCTCTTGACGGTGAGTGGTAAGCGAAGGTTTCCGCAACAAGTTGGGTATGCGTGAGTAATTGAACAAAATATACACACATACACGCACACACACACACAAAACAGAAGCCATACCTGTCTAAAAGATTATAACAAGTGTTTCGATCCGTTTGGTTTGTTCTTGCTTAATGTAACGTGTTTTGCAGATAATGAAATAATTGTTAGAATTTAAAATAATTTGCTACAAAATTAGATACCAATGCTAAAAAAGTGCATAAAAATCACTTTGAGTATGTTCAATTACCGAAATGAAATTTGCAAAGAAACGCTCAACGTGTTGTTGCAAACGAAGACTGCTTGACCATGCCACCACTTTTATTTATCTCATTATTGAACATTGAGTTCATTGCTGTTTCGTCGTACCTTGCTATGATGGGATGCAAACGACTCGACCACCCAATTTGTTAAATTAACAGTAATTTTACAGATAATTACAACACTTTGGAGAGAAAATTACAAACTGCTTGATTACTTCTGTCCCATGTCTCGGTTACAGTGTTGCAGATTAAAACTCGACTTGAATTATACCCGTTCATCTAATTAAACTTGTGTCTACACGGTCCTCTGAGTCTACGTAACTTTCAAAGCCCACGGCAGCGTCGGTGCAGTTGATAGCGTCTTCATTGCATTCCAACCAGCAGGACCGAAAAGTTCACTCTAAATTCATGAGCTTGGAGCACGCACGCTCTGCACCACCGCCCGTGGCCATTTGGCGATTCAAAAAGGCAGGAATGGAAACGGATATCGTATGACACACACTCTCACATGAACAGATTTGGGCACATTTTAGGTCGCCTCCCACGAGAAGAAAGCTACGCAAAGTGGTCGACATCTTCAAACTGCCCTGTCGATGGGCACGCAATCGTAAAGCGCAAGATTATCTCAATGACTGAAACACGTTTGCTTTCGGAAGGCACAGTTCGGAGTGCAGTGTTCGAAGGTGAGTAGTATAAAAGGCACGCGCCTAACGGAAAATATAACAAGAATACGCCACCAAAACACCAATGACGAAGAAAAATATCCGATGGCATTCAATTGATCCGATCAATCGGCTGCTCGACCCGCTTAACGGTCCAGCGGGGTGAGTTGATTCCTTTCGGTAGATCATGGGCGGTCACGCCTCAATCTAAATCAAAACCATCGAGCATAATCGTTCGGAAGCTGGACAGGGAACGGGTGAGCCGATGGTGATCGATGAATCATTTGCCACCAGGCAAAGTCTATGGCATATACCAAACGCGAGAGTTGTATTCGATTCGTTTGTCATAAACAGTCGCTGCTAAACTGCAATTACACACCAAAACGCTTCCACCAATTTCGGAGTCGTGTGTAAATAGTAAATTGATTTTAACCTTTTGCTTCTACTTTATTTCTTTTAACAGCGAACAATTTTTTCGAAATTCGTGCTCGTTTCATCTACAGTAGACAAAAAGGTTTCTCGCTTGACGTCTTTGCTTCACGATGAAGTCTTACATACCGGTAGGTCGTTCATACGTCGTCCGTGGCTTCGCTGGTGGCTCGTGTTTGCCACCCATAGCACACGTTGGTGGCTACAGGAAATTTGTCATTTATTTATGACCGAAGACACGCGCTGAACCACAAACGTGTCGCGGCTTACGCTCACAAGCCGGTGCCTGCTCGGTATTGATTAGAAAAGTATGGAACACGATTTAAGATGGGGAGTTCGCCGTTCTGCTGCACTTTAAACTATTCCAACGGTTTTGATAAATGTTTTCTCACTCACGCATCTGCCCGCCGAAGCCCATAAGCAAATGTTAAATTGGAAAAGACCAGCTGGGAGGACTTAATTCAGGCATTCCGTGTGGTCCGAATGAATCTATTTCAGAATGATTTATTACTGTCTCTATGCTATGTTTTAGCTAAAACTTGGTTAAATATGTTTTGCATGTTAAGTATAATAGTACGACATCTGATTCATTTAGTTTTTGTTAATATATAAAAGATTTCTTAATTTGCTACAAATTTTAAAAAGTTTAATAAATTCTAACAATTTTGATATTTCATGATGAAATATTCCATTCGTTTTTCATTCTTTTTTATACTTTGCGGCATTCGATGTATTATTTTTATTCGTATGCGTGGTCATAAATTTTGTGCAGCATCAAATTTCTTTTTCATGTCTGGCGCACGCGACCCAAATGATGTCTTAAATATTAGCAATAAAATATGGTCTTATGAAACCTAATCGGACTTCCATCCGAAAAACTATCACAAGCCTTTTTTATGGCTTATTAAAATCCTATAATTTTGATTTGTTTATGATTGACTACCCGTGATATTTAAGATGCCATGATATTTGTATTGTCGTATAGGTTGCAAATTTAAGATTAGGAGGAGAAAGACCAAATATTTTAGATTAATATTTTTAACTGCTGAATTTTCAAAAATTTTATTTTTGCCTCTCTTTTTCTGTTTCAGATTGAGGATTATTTTATCCTGTTTCGTAACTGGAACATTTTTTGCCTTCAGCCATCAATTAACTTTTTTTGTAGAAATATCTCCTACTAAATAAAACCTCATAAAGATTACACATTAATCTCATTGCTCAAACAGTGCAGCGTCGAGTCATAGCCACTCAAAAATCATACACTATCTTCTGAAGCGGATCATACCTAAGATCCTTTCCATAGCAGCGATCTGCTCGAAACATTCGATAACATAAGGAGTGAGGGGCAGAAGAAAAGTGAACGGGCTCGCGTGACAGGTGGATCAACGCCGGAAACTCGATTGTGACGCGTTCAAACCCACATTCCAGTCTCAGAAACGTACCCAGCCATTTGACGCCAGCGACTGACAGCGCGATGAATTATGGCTGCTCTTATTGGGCTTTGCACTGGGTGGCTGAGAAATGAGTCGCCAGAGCCTTCGCTCCAGTTTAATGATGATGATGATCGCTTTTACAGCCATGACGGCCGTGGTCAAAGCAGTGGTCAATACTGTTTGGCTTGTATGAGGACCGCGCGATACGATACCGGCAGTACTTTTCTGATTGGATTTCCGGTTTGGGCTTTGGTTCATGATTGAGTTGTGCGATCCCGATGCGAGGTGATCAAGAACTGGGTTTTATGGTTATGGTGGCGACAGGATCATAAAAATCCTTTTAAAAGATAAACTAATACCACCGGCTCCATTATCGCCCGCCGCTCTAGGATGCTCTAGCTAGGCCGAAGTGTTGAAATACTTGTCATTTGGCCAACAGCCGGTTGGCTTTTATTGCGGCATTGCAAAAAAAAACAGAACTGAAACTAAAATAGTTTTCTCCACGCAGCATAAAAGCTTATTATCATTCACAGACGCGCTTGGTGAGAAATCAATAGGAGGGAAATCAAAATATTGATCGATCCCTGGTTGATGTTATGCTACATACATGTGTTGATGAAAATCGATGGCTTAAACGAGATGTTTTGCAACACCGTTGTAGTATCTAAAAAAGGTTATGTCTAGGAAACCTCCACAACCTGTCCAACTGGATCTTGTTGTAGATCAAGCGTTTATTTTCAAATGCTTGAATATTATCTTGAGAGACAATAAGGTTTAAAATAAATCTCAATTGGTGATGTTCAATTGATTATGTTTTCACCATAATCAGTTACTTGAATCAAGACATTGGTGCGTAGAGTACCACCATTAATGGACCGAGCGTTTTTTTTTTATCTACACTCAAACTAAAGTAAGCAATACACCCAGCAGTGCAACTAGCACAATCAATCAGTCAATCATAACAGGAAAAAATAACAATCACTTAGCAGCATACGTGACCGCTCTTTAATCAGTCCGAACCGTTTCAATCGCCGATTGGATCAGCGAGCGCCGGCGACTGGAGCCTTCGTTTGGCCACAGGATCGGCCTCATCAATTACTCGCGTCAGCGAACGCAGCAGCCGTCCGTAATTATTAGGATAATCATACATTTCCGCCCACCCACGCATGTCCCTGCTCGAGACCCCCAGGCCAACATGTGTCCCTGCCAAACACATACATACAGATAGACGAGGCCGGTGACTTCGACGGGCAACAAAGTCACAAAACTACTGCATCATCGCACCAGCGTTGGCGTGACGCTCCTACTCATTCTCATAACAAGCCAACAAGCTTAACCGGTGCGTCGTCTAGTGCTGCGTGTAGACTTAATCTAGCCGCAACTCAACGCAACTCAAGCTTCGAAAAAACGATCGATTGAGTAAAAAAAGCTGCGTAAAAGCTGCGGCAGTACCGTAGCAATTTGTATCGATTTCACTGCTGCTGGTTGTTGTTTCATTTCGATTTTCCTTTCCCTCCATATCTCTTTCGCTCTCCTCGTCTTCAACCGATAAGAATCGGTTTACTTAGTGGAAGGCGTTGGAATGCATATCGTCTATCGTAAGTGTTTGGGCGCCAGGCGCCTTGGTAAATGGTGTAGCGCCGATAAGGCGAGCGCATGTCCAACAACGAGTTTGCCGTGATGATTGCATTTGATTGGATCAAAACGAGACCAATGGTGGAAAAAATTAATCACGTGGTGAGTGCACAGTGTGTTCTTGTAGTGTTGAGCATAAACATGCAATTCATTATTGTTCGAATTACATTTTTTTTACTACAATATATGCTCTATGTAGCCACAAACAAGACAAAATGTTGTTGACAAACTAATACATTTTATATGTATCGCTTACTAATTTTAAGCGATACGATACCTATCAACCAATCGATTATATGACTATACACGTCTTTTATTGGTCGCTTCACTGAGCAACACCGATGCTTCTATGAAATAGCACGCAAGCACCCGTTTACTGCTCCCTGCAAAATAACGGCATGGCACACATGCAAATCGAGAGCTAGAACGATAATTATTTTAATTGATGTAAAGATCAAAAGCCAAAACGCTCTCATACTCCTGTCCTGCCCGGTAAGCCTTTATATGAGCTGACTCACCCGAACTCGAAAGATCGCGAATGATTTGAATTTTAGCTTTGTCAGCACATTGATCCACAGCGTACCACAGAAAAACTCACAGCAATCTACACAGCCTTATGTTAATGGACATTACACCATCGGTCGGCGACTGTAGACGATGGAGTGGAAAAATGGAGGAATCGTGTCGCCGGCGCTAAGAACGTCGCTACCACCGCTAAACGAGCCACCCCGCGTGACAGGTTACAGAATCTCGACAGCGCACTGTCAACCGAGAACTCGATGCAAAACTCGAAACACAACCGCGGTGGCGGTCTCTTATCAAACGACCCGACAAAAACCTGGTATAGTTCCACCGGAGCACCTGGGTGAGTAATTTTTCAATTACCAGTATGCACTTAGCACATTGTAGTACCTCGTTGCTGCAGGTTGCAGGATAGTCAGTGAACATGATCTCTAATGCAACTGATCAAGCGATTGGAAATCACCATTCAATTCAAGCTCACATACACGCTGCTGTAAGAAGGGAACGAGACACAAAATTGAGGAAGCGAAGCATGATACTATGGCTCGCAATTAGCGAAATAGGTACAAAAACTGTATTCTTGCTCCTTAGCTTGGATGACCTTTTGAGTGCGGCGGTAAAGATAAAAAGCGTTCAGACGACAGTGTACGGAACCCGGAATTTGACCTTTGGCTGCTAAAATGCAACACGATTAAGTATGGGCCGTGCAATATGATTCACTCTCGATTATGCGTTGCTTGATACTAGTTTTTGTATAAATGAAACCCACAATAAAACTCTTGCCGGGTTTTCGACTTAGTCATCAATATTTTGCTGATATTTTCTTTCTTGTGTTTAAAATATCTTCCAAAGTCTTCCAAAGCAATCCAACTTACCCATGTCAATTGATATTATTTGATTTCATTTGTTTTATTTTTCCAATATAGAAAGGTAAATTGTAAAAAAAATCGGAATTCACATTTAAAACTAAAACCACTCGTCTCTAGATTACCATGATTTTGTATTTTTGACAACTAAATACACACTTTTCTAGCTACAGAATTGAAAATTACACACACAGCTGAATAACACACAGCTGAAATTACAGCTTATTACACAGCTGAAAATTACACACACGGCTCAAATTACACAGCTGAATGGTAAATAATGTGTGGAAACTAGAACCATTATAAAACCCCAAACCCACCTACTAAAATAAATTTCCCACGTTCATTAGTAGTGCAAAGCGTTGACATAGGTGCATCGATGCTGATGTCGATAAAATTGAACACAATTTTTCAGCGTCGGTGCCAAACTGCTACACCAAATGGGAGGGACATAAACGGACATTTTATTGATCGTATATATTCATTTTCATACAGACGCAAAACATGCGTTCCTGACACCCGCCAGAATCGTCAACCGGTCCCGTCCCTGAACCTTAACAAAACACACAACACAGTCAGTATTTGAGGTTTGCTTTTACCACGTAGTACTAAAATCCAATTTGGACCGTGCTTGTAGCTCATGAATTGAAATTTATCACCTCCTTTAAAATGTGAAACATTTTAAATTAACGCTTTACTTCCATTACCGATAACCTTGTCGCTGATCGATTGCATGACCTGGCCGTTTGCTGTCATGTAAATTGGTTTTGTGTGTATTCGTACTTGATTGGCAAAGGGGAAGATTATATGCTGATACCTTCAACGGTTGTATGTATTTCAGTTCATTGCACTTCATCGCCAACAAAGCTTTTATGTAAGTAATTTGTATGTAAATTCCCATCAAGAACATCGATCTACGTAATCTGCATTCGCTAGTGCAAAACAAAATAAACTTTTATCCAGAAACCAGTGCCGTTTTGATCAATTGTGCGCTTCACAATAACTAATCCTGTGTGTTCGTAGCTTAAAAAGGAAACATTCAAAATTGAATTACATCGAACGGAATCGTGTCCACCATCGTAAGGTTGATTAAAATATTTGCATGCAAAAACAGTCTGTCACATTTCCGCACCCCGAAAGCAGACATACACTCTCTCACACATAAAAGCGCGCGCGTGCACTCGGGACCTAGATCACATTCCGATGCCGAGGCGGCTGATTAGTGTGTGCCATTCCGATCATTGGCAACATGCTGGGCTAACAACGGTTCGGTTCTCACCTCACGCCAGCAGCCTCCTCCCGACGAAAAGAAAATAAGATGCAAAGACAAAGCAAAAGCCAAAAAAGCGAAAAAAAAACCTAACAGTTAAACATCACGTTGCGTGTCGTGTTGAACAGCGTCTAAATACTTTTATATGCGCATAATTTATGATTTAATGCTTGCTCCAACCACTAGTTGGCTTGTTTTCGTATGGCTGAACATTTGGTCAGCATGCAAGCATGTTCCAGGTCAGGAGGCACGCTCGAGTCTCTCGCTCGCTGCGATATTTCCGCCAGCAAATGCAGTGAGCCCAGTCTGGCCGTTCAGAACGGGCAATGAGCAACCATTCGCTGACGAGAGCCGTGATCGTGATTTACCTATTACAATATCACTTATTTCCCTCTCATGCAGCTCGTCGCCAAAAACAACTTCTAACGCGCTACCCCGTGAACATTGCTCAAACACATCATTTGACCGCTGTTTTTCCATACCGTTTCTACCGGCTAACGATACAAAACAACCCGCATCCCTTCGGTAGTTTTCCTCCAACCTGCCTAGGTCCCATCCACCCGGGAGGCAGTCTCGAGTATAGTTCGTTTATCGGCGAGCGCCTCCGTTGTACACCACTCGAAAAGCGTCGACGCCTGTCGACGCACAGCGCTAAAGCTCGCCATCATGACAGACAAATGGCGCCATTACGTTCCACCATACCACCCCCGGGCCACTTACCCTGTGAAAGGACGAGCTGCAAAAGACCTCCGAGCGGGTTCAGGCTTTTGCAGCATTATTAAAGTTGAATTAAATTAAGTGCGCGTCTTGTGAGAATTGTGTTCACGGGGCGCTTGGTACTGGAACTCCGGCATTCATTATGCAGAAGGCCAGCGAGCAAAGAAGTCTTGCGGTGAAGATGGCTTCACCTTAAGCGTCCTACGATCCGGGCCATAAAATGCCACACAGTTTGCAAATCAAAAGAGCGCAGATGCAGTAAACAATAAACAAAAACGAATAGAGTTATTACGGAGCGTGATTGAGATTTCGGTGGCCCGGGATTGGTGATGCAACGGTTTTGCCGATCGGGCGGGCCGGATCCCAAAATGTCCTCGGGTGACGCTGGTGAGCGATGTATGCAACCAATCTCTTGGACTCGACGGTCCGGTCGGGTCGTAATTAGTGTCTTTCAATTGCACGCAACCGCGAACGTAGCTTCCGGAGGAGGATGAATGTTTAATTACTGTGGCTTGTACCCTTCGGGGGTAGTTGTATTTTTTGTGTCCAATATTTGAAACGGTTCCAGTTTGATCGCAACGCAACGAGGCAATCGCAAACAAGCAAAGCAGTGCGTTGTTGTTGAGTTTGTTGTAAAGTTGTTGAGTGGGCTGAAACGAATAATGAAGAGATACTGATTCAATTAAATACGGATCACGCTTCGAGGCATCATCTCTCGTGTTTATAGCAGTACTACTAAATCAAAGATCAATTAATGTCGAAGGAGAGTGTACTAAAATATCAGTGCAAATGATTCGATAGAGCAAAGCAAATAAGTTTAATGTTTTATTTTTATCAATCAAGCATCTAGAAATGTGATTCTACCGCCGATCAGATGATTGCAAAGTAAATTTGCACACCGATGCCATAATTAATGCATCCACTGCGTATCTGTTTAAGCTCACGTTCATTCCCTGGTTCGGATCACGACCTCTCTTTGAAAACCAAAAATTGCAACGACAAAAAAAACAGTCGATCGTGGAATATTTCCCACAGAACTTACTGTCAGAACTTACTGAGCGTCTTGCTAAAACCCCTTTGACCTGGCAAGACCTCTTAGCTGGTGGGCACGGTTCGTGCTTGCCCGCAGGATAGTAAATCTAACGGAACATTGCTTTAAAGCTTTGACACTCGTTACCACCGACAGTCTCGCAGGGAAGGAAGTGGTTGGTGTAGCTGTACCATTTGCTTCCAGCAGACCCCTGCCTATTCGTTCTGTTAGGTTTGACAATGAATATACAATCGATCGGTTATCAACGACACGGGTACAAAGGTTCAGTAGCGTCTTTTTCGCTACCATCTTGTAAGTCGTATGAGATGGTAATCGTTATGATGATGATTTTATGTTTGCTTTGTGTGATTTTACGGATCTTGTGTATTAAAGCTCTCATGTAAATTAAAGCTCTTTTTTAAGCCCGGTCACAAGTCATATAACATTTTATGTTTGAATACAGTAAAAATCATACTTTGTTGCTGTTTCTACCAAGCCTGTACAAATTATTTGTTCCGTCTAATTTGCTTTTGGAGCCAATGTGGCTAGATATAGTACACGTGGGTTCTTAGCCCTAATTTTGGTAAGGATGATAAATGGGGATTTCTATGGAGGTTGGCAGATAGATAGTTAGGGTTGCTAAGGAATTTGTATGAGTTTGCTAAGTAACTTTAGACCCCCTTTAGAGCTGTCAAATGAAGATTTGTCAAAGTAAACTGGACGGACCGATCTGTAGTAATCTACCTTGATAAAAACCTTACTCCAAGTCTTCAACAATAGATCATCGAGTGCCATGCTTGGTTATGTTTCTATGTAGTATGCTGGCAATGTCACTGGCTGCAAAATGGCACTGTCAATACCATACAAAAATCTGACTGTATCAAAACCCAGGTCAGTATCCCGTCTTAGTTACGTCAGTTTAGTTAAAAAAAAAACAGTTTAAATAAACATAAAAACTTTTGATTGTAAATTCATGCCAGTATCCATACAAAAAAGCACCCTAGGTCTTTCTTAGCACCGACATGTTAGCAGGAATAAAAACTTACCACCAGCATATACAGTGCCACTTGAAAATCGATCAGGAAAAAGATAAATTTTACCGCCAAAGCACCTTCCCATTTGATAAATCCGCCCCACCACCAGCACACAATTGCGTGGCCCATAATTATGCTCTCGTGACTATTTAAGAGCCTCACGCATCAACGAATGAGCAAACAACTGGACAATTCGCGGTCGCTTGCAATTGTGCGCCGTTTGCAGACAGAAGAGAAAAGGGAAAGGACTCATTTTTATGATAATGCCAAATTTGTGCCAGACAAGCGTCAGAGCCGCAATTCAGCTATGCCGACAATATTTAGCACGACATAATGCGAGTGCCGACAACTGCTCTTCATTGGAGCGTTCCAACATTAAGCTGAAGCACATGCCTATAAGAGCACAATCATACACTCGGTGTTATATTGTATTGGGTGTGGAGCGATTTTCTTATGCTCAAGTATTAAATGGTACTTTTTTAAAAACGATGGTCTTTTCACACCCAAAAACTTTAGAAGTAGATTTGTTCTTTGGTCGATTACAGGGAGCATGAAAAGATGTTGTGCCACAGAGTGTACAAAGGATACTGAAAGGAAATGGACGAAATGAAACTCAAGTCGCCGTTTAACGGATTGAAATGGAACTCATCTCTCACACACACTCATCAGTTCTCCCTCTTTCTCTCTTTCTCTCTCTCTCTCTTTCTCTCTCTCTTAGAGTGGTTTTAAAAATCCATACAATCCATACGAAGAGTTCACTCTTTGAAAGTGAAATTAAAATAATAGTTTATTTTGATACGTATTTGATTCGTATTTTTTCGTAGTCATCTGACTGATTTCTTAAAGAACTTTTTAGGGCAAGTTATGATGTTTTATTGATCGATGCCGCCAAGTTTTGTTTTGCATCCGAACCGCTGCTGCCCTAATTTAGTTCCACTGTCAAACTGGTTGACTAATCACTTGCCTAGATCCGGTTGGCTCCATGTAACTGACTAAAAGGCAGTCTTTGGCGGCTGACTGAAGTGGCTTACAATGTGACCTGCTGTGTTTCGTTCGCTGATTTATTTCCGTTGAATTTCTGTTGATGCCTTTCCATCCTCCGATCCCTTATCTGAACAGAAGCTATCGTCGTGGGCAATAAAGGCAGGATATAGCATGCTGTTCTCGATATTAAAGTTTTAAAAGATTACGACGTTGCGCTACCGTATCTTGCCAAAGAAACGGTAATGAAATTGTTTTAAAAAGAAAAAAGCCCATAAATCTCGCTAAAACGCATCAGCTTCCTTGGCTCTGAGAGATTTACAAGCCACAAGAGACTTATAATTTACCACAGCAGACTCATTTTGAATCGATTGTTTTTTGTTGCGTTCGTTTTATGCGACTTTGATCAACGGAGACGATCGCAAGGTTTCATTCATAATATTAAACAAAAACCGAAGCAGCCATTCATGTGGAGGCTTTTTTCAATCTTACCACCCAAGAGGCACAGCGTGTGATCCCGTCCACCGATCAAATCGATCTCGATCACATGGGCTCGATGCAATGCAACGTGTATGGCGTACGCACTGTCGTAGGATGTCCCCGGTTCGAAGCGCCACCCGGATCGGTCCCTAAAACGGTTGCGACTTAATTGATTTATTTGCTACAGTTTTTGAGCGAAAGGATGGCAAATTATACACTCTCCATGCGAGTAATTGACGATTGCACTAGTGCACTTAAGTTTTATGGCACTTGGCGAGTAAGAAGAACAGAGTAGAGAGAGAGAGAGATAGAAAGAAAGAGAGAAAGGAGAGATTACTACTCCATGCAGACTGCGCTTTTACCGTTCGCAAGAGCGCCAAATTACTGGCTATGAAGACATTAGGGTGTGCAGTTGATCATGCTCATGGGCTTGCACCATTCGCCAATATTCATCCTATTTTACCCTCATGCTTCCAGGATGGTTGGAGTCATTCCTAGTACAGGAACCTTTCCCAACACCCGGAGCAATCTTTCGGGGACCTATTTAATTATTTAGTTTTGCATTTTCTCCACGAATGAAGCCCCCCGGAAAGGGCCACACAGTAAACGTTCGTGTTGGAGTAGATCAGAAATGGATAGGAAACATCATGCCTTATCGCTACAGTTAAATGCTCTTGAAAAGTCCATTAAAGCACTTAAGAAGCATGCGTATGTATAAAATATTTACGACCCCCATAATGCATGCGCCCACTTTGCCCACCTTCAAGGTGCTCCCGTTAGGGTAAGGAAACCGTCCATCGCATCCCACGCACTACTTCTTCCCGGCGCAAAGTTGGACATTTTTATGACAAATCAATTAGTTTATTGCATCGCGCAGCACACCCATGATGACGCCGGGCGTGCTGTACCTTTTTTGTTCGTAGTGGCAAACAAAACAGTCTCAAAAATGAAAGAAAATGAATTATTCAGGCTCAGACTTACTACAAGAAGATGTACAAGTATTTTTATGGGATAATCATAAATATAAATTAATTATAAATACACACTCTCTCCGGGCGAATGGATTGGAAAAGCAATGATTCGTTTGCTTAATAACAAATGAAAGACTTTCCAGCAAAAGGCGACGAACCTTACTAAAGAGTACTCATTAGCCGATTGAACTTTGAATTGAACAATCAACCGTTTCAAAATTAATCTTTTGGATGTAATATGTATTCTCTGCTACGTGAGCTCTCGTACATCCATCAGTCCTGGCTTGTCAAGTGCTTCGGATAATACCTGCCTCCCGGAATACTATGCGATCTTCAAATTTATTGATCACATACGTTTTGCATCAGTTTATGCCATGTGCGTGTGCATACCTATCCCGTTCATTGAGACGCATCCTGCAACATTCAACGGACCCTGAAGAGGATTTCTTTCTCCTTGATACCTCAGTCTGTTGTACTTTTTGTGGTCCGTTCATTTAAACGCGTGTCGAATATCTGGTACGTTTACCATCACTCAACATTGCTAAAGAGCTACGAATCGACGCCAAACGGCCACTTCGCCGGTGGTCCATCCGTTCGCTTGGTGAACTTGCCTTGCCTTTGCAGTGCGGTGTGCCATTTGCTGACCGTACTAAAGCTTGATGTGATGCGTGCGTTGGGTCTGTTGGGCCCGATGTGATCGAACAGTGCAGCTTTCTGGAAGGTGGTGGTGGTTGTTGATTTTCTCGTCGCTTTTTTCTTCTTCTTTGCGCTCTTTCCTCTTGGGAGCTGTCCGGAACGGATCGGTGTAGTTTGCGTTCATTTGCACCCCAACTTTGAACGGGCAAATATTGGCCTGCAAAAGCCTTTTTTCTGCAGCTCTTCATTTATTGTTATTGATATTAGTTCGCACGACTGTACAGCAGCGATCTGGCTTTTGGCCACGGGTCTTCGCAATTTGGGATTTCATGTCGCTCTGTTCGGCCATTCCATCAAAACGATTTGGCGAATCGTTTTCCGATGCAAGCAAGATGATTACCGAACGGTCTTCAGCCCAGACAAATCACATGTCGAACTTGGACATTTTGCCAAGTCCAGCGGGTGCGATGGTGCGCGACCGCCCGAAGGAAAAGTGAAGAAACAATTAAAGAATGCTGCCAAAAAACCGAACAGACGGAGGAATTACGGTTAACCAACTGTTAATGCTCGTCCGGCAATCGGAACGTCCGTTTTATTGGACTATTTTGAACCACGGCATTACGCTAACGATGCTCAATTATTCGGTTTGATTATTTTTATGAGCCACTCGCACAGATCGAGCTGCACATAATGTGAGCGATACTAGCATTCACGCTGGTTGATTGGATTTTTGATCTGATTTGGTAGAAAACCTGTTGGAAGCTAGCGCTAAAAACAAAACTGGATGAATCTTTGTCGCTTCACTAATAGTTAAAAATAAAATATATTTTTAAAATTGAAAAGAACATTTGCTTCTACGAAATGAATAAAGCAAAACTAGTTTCTAAATCTTGAAATCTATGTTTCCATATGTTTTCATAACATATATGTTATATGTTGATATATGTTTTCATATTTTCATAAAATCTATGTTCACTTATATAACTTTCACTCATCCTGTTGCGATACAAAAAGTGAAAAAATCCTCAGAATGAACAGATCAGTAAATTTTTTCCACATGAGCACAAGTCTTGGATGTTCTTATAACAATCTTCATCTAAAAACAGCTATTATTCCAAAACATCCCAAGCACCTTCTCATCTAGCATGCGGACACTACTTTGTCACCGCAATAACTTAATTAACTCGTGATCTCTTTACCATGTTTTTGTCGCTGTTCTTCAAGCACTTTTGATGCAAGGTAGAAACAACAAGTGACAGCTGAAACAACAACACAACCCCTACAATGGCAAAGTGGTAAAGAAATTTTGTCGTGGCAAAGTGGCGGTACAGTTAATCGGTCACCTCGGTGCACCGACATCATCATGTTCTGCGCGAATGTAAAACAACGTTCGCAAATGTATGTAACCGTTGAGACACCATTGGGGTAGCTTTTTGTTCGTTCAATTCATTGTATATGATCAGTTTCTGCTCAATTTTCATCATATATTTCAAGCTATAATGTAGTAAAATAATATAAGTGCGAAATCATGAAGATTGGATTTGTCCTGTTACGTTCGCAAGAAAATGAATATGTTGTTATAAATCACTCTACAACAGTAGTGATTTTCGTCTAATTAAAAGCAGTAATCAACACTCAAATGTACTGCCTCCTCAAGTTCACCGGCTGCTCAAAGACGCACATCGTTTCAGTATGCTGAAGCTGGCGGCTTTTCTGCTTTCATATGCAAATTGTTCAACTCCTGTATCACTTGCAAAAGACTACTGCTTTCGGCGTGCCTTTGAGCACGAGCTTCTACCAATGTTAGTGACACTTTGCCGGGTGTCCTCAAACGGTTTGCAAAGTTTTACTTTGTCGGTGGATGGACCCCGCATGGATGGAAGGTAACAGGGTTGAGGATAATTGAATTAATTATGATTAAAAAGCAAATGTTACTCTCGTACAGGTCAGAGTGACCAAATCGGAGCAAACATAAGGAATAGTCGGTAGTCGCAACAGCTGCAGTAACTACACCAAACGTACCAGCAAGCAAAAGACCGCAAGCAAGGCATCACATCGACACTAGGTTTTCTTGACTAGTGGAAGGTTGTCAATGCGCAAATAACGCGATCAGCATCCTAATTAATGAAGCGAATGCTTGGCACGAGCTTTTCGCAGTTGTTGTCGATCCTTTTTTTGCCATTGGCCGTACACAAAGTTTGAAGGCTTCGATAAAAAATGAGAATAAAAACTATTCACAATCCTACTAAAGAAAAATAAAACACCTACCATTGGATGACTAGCTCGTCCTAACCAGTCGCCTATAACACCGCAGTCTACTAATCAAGTCGCAACACGCCACATCATGGGTTCGATTTATTGCTTGCGCGACAAGCTTCTGACCAAGCTTCTACCATGCTTGCTTGCCGTCCTAGGGCGTCTGAGACATGCCTTCGGGAGATGTGACGATTAATGATCACATTTCACCGGCACAACCCGCACAGCAGTACGCAAACCGAGTCGAATCCCCAAGGAGTCTCAACGCAGACATCGTGGATGGTCAGCGCTGCGACACTTGTTTGACTATTTCGCATTCTGCACCGTTTATTGCATGTCGCTGTCTAATTAAAAAGAAACTTAATTAATTTATATAATTAATTATATTTTCAACACACTGGTTAGGAGTATCCGCACGACTCAAAGAATCAAGGTTTCGGATTGAGATAAAAACTGACGTGACTACGGCAAAATAGAAATACGCGACCATTTTCCTGTCGCCGATTCCAACGCCTAAAGATGTTTTCATTTGGAAATGTTGAAGTTTTTGTTTGTTTCTTCTTTGTTTTTTGTAACAAGTAGCATAATGCTCAAAGAGTTGCTAGCACCGGGTGAAGAGATGATGCATCTACCTCTTGCCTCATGTTGACTAGACTTGGCGGTGAAATTTTTAAGGGAGTGATCTACTTGATCAAGATTGATGAAATCATTTAAAACATTTTTTATGGTATGAAAGGTTAAAAAAAAGTTTAATAAATCTGTGGACATTTTGACGAAAACTCTCGCTTGTCTTTTCATATTTTTTCCTAATTACTCAATCTTCATTTTATTAGTTCATTAAAGTTAATCTCTTCTCTAGCATTGTTTGTGACATTTAAAGCCTATTATATGTAACAAGCATTTTACCGGTGTTACCATTTATCTATGTTGTTACCATTTTGTCTTGTGTTTATATCTTTAGGATAAACATCATACAAGACAATCCTGTAAGAGGAGCTGGATGTTCCGCAAATGTATCCATCTAGGAAACTATGTTCAATGTTTCAAGAAATATAATAAATTTATTTCACAGCCTAGCCACCTTTCAGTAGTTGTGTCCCTTACCCAACGGAGCGTGTTTGTACCATGGTGAACCAACTCCAATCTTCACAACAAGCCACGTGCCCCTATTTGAGCGTCACTTGCAAAGCACCAGCCTGCTGATTAGTTACATTTTGCTTGTAAAAACCAACGAATAAAAAACGGCCCCACGCTACGTGGCGTTGAGCGAAAAAGATTTATAGATTGTCTTCCGATCGCGATACAGCCGTCCGAAGTCTACATCACATCGGCTATGATATCGCCAGCATCCGTCCGGCGCTGGGCCCAGCGTCGTGATTGTTTCATTTAGAGCTGTCCACCTTTCAGGCCAGAGGAAGAGATGAAACGCCGACTAGCGGCGCTCGTGCGTAAGTATGAGCCGGTTAAACAGCATAAACAGGCAGCATAATTTTCTATAAACACCTTACCTTTATCTGCTTAGCAGAATCATACGATCGTGCGTCTGCATATGCTTGTGGCGGAGCCCTTACTCCCTCATTCGGTCTCTCGGTGCCTAACGATGCGGCAACGGTGTATACTGTATGCGTTGCCACTAGATTGCGTTGTTCAATGTACCTTCAACACCACCGACACAAAATGATGATCTTCAGCGATGGTGAACCGGTTGGCGTGAGGCTTTAATCGTAAGCTGCAAATCTTAGCGCCGGTTGGAAGCCTCGGATGATCCGTACCGACAACGCCACTCACCGCACGGGATGGAACGGATAATGTGCATTATTATGTGTACCGCCTTGTAAGTTAGTGACCAGCGCAACCTGTTAGATATACTTATAATCGAGGAGATAAAAAATGCACGCCCGATTCGTGCACAAACTGGTGCCTTCCGCGTGCTCATTGCGCTGATCATAATCACGGTGCTTAGAAACACTCCGTATGGGGTCTTTGCATGCTGTTTGTATCTGGATAAAAGAAACGCTAATTAACCACTAGATGGACAATATTTATGACATAGACTAGAAGAGATTTTACTTTGTCCAAGCGAATGATTAGCTGTTTGAAGGATATTTTGTTACTTATAACATTAAATGAATGTCACCGATTAACATTCAATTAATAACCTCGAGCTTATTGCCATCTTTTTTTTCAAAAACAATAACCATGCCAAATTGTTTCGCAAAAATCACGACCCTTTCCAACGACATCATTTTCCAAAACATTGTAATCATTCAAATTATTTTCTTTTTTTATTGTTCTCGTCATCCAACCGACTCTTTAAATGTCCACTCGCCAATCGTTTCATAACGCCGCGTTGGGTGCGTGAGCCTCATTCGCATGATTTTCTACATCATGAATCTCATCATCCTCATCTTCATCATCATCAGCTTTATTACAGTCATCAACCGTTCTTGCTTCTTCCCCATGTGTTTATTCCAGCACCGCACACGCACACACCCGCGATCACTCTCGATTTCCAAAGCGGCGAACGCATATTTCTGCACGATTGAAAAACGATCCTCAATGTTCAGCAGGACAGCATAGCCTTGCCACGGTGTTGCTAAACATTCCCCCATCAAATGGGTCTTCATTCCTTCATTCACTTCATCACGAAAAAAACGGATCCAATCATACCCACCCTACCTACCGGCATGACAGGCTGAACAAGAAGGTTAGCATATATTCGCCCGTTTTTTATGGACTTCCTTTTAAGGATACAGGTTTACCTACTTTAATTTTTATTCATAATCAGCTTATGACGGTGGCTAAGCGGCGATGGGGGAACTGTGATGGAGCCTCCAACAAATGAATGAAGCACCGTCTCTACCCCTTGGTTGGCGCCCAATCTTACGCTACCGATCGTCTCCTCTGCCTCGATGCTTAAGGAGGCTGCCGGATGGTTTCGTTCTGAATTCAATTTACATATACCGAGAAGGTTCTTATTAGGCTTTAGTTGTTTTTTCTTCTGTTCACCTCTACCGTTATTGCTTTCAGTTGAAATGTCTGTAGATCATTGACAGCCAGATAGCGAGAACCTTGAGCAACGGGATGGTGAGTAAATTGATTCGACGGCGTCCAGCAGCACGAGGTTTTACGTAAAATTACGCAACAGAAAACATGACTTATCTTAATCTCTTAAGCAAAATTACCGACGGTATGAGATCATTAAGCTGAGCTTTTTTTACTTGAAACAAAGATTTTTCTTTATTATTTGTGCCACTTTGAGGACACATAACACACGACTATATTTTTGTCTTCGAAAAATCACGATCTACAGCTTCAAAACTTTATCTTGAGCGAATATCTCCAGTATCGCTGACGGACAGCACAAATTCAATGTTTATGTGACCACACCCGACGCTTTAGAATGATGACTTGCATAGAAAACACACACTGTTACACACATATACATACACATAAACGGGCATTCAATTTGACCCTTGAGAAGGTAGACCGATCACAATGGTAAACAGATTCATAGCAATAAGCCAAATCTTTACTTAATACGGCACGAGTGTGCTATTCCATTACCCAATGGATCGGGTTGGCTGTAAGAAAGCTAAGAGCAAGAAAATGAATAAAAAAGACGTACGTCTCCTAAAAGAGAGACGTGAAAGCATTGTCGCAGAAGACGGAACGCCACAACACTTGAGCGTATACATGCATATCCAACGACCAACGATCGTGTGTTATCATACTTCATCCGGTCACCTTTTGCCATCTCTATCCTCCCTAGACACGTGGGAGGACGCTGATTGCTCTCAAAATTCTTCCACTGGACCACCTATCAGGATACTCTGCAATATGCTTCGCCAGACTTTACAGAGCTGGATGGTCAAGATGTAGGAACCTTTTCATGGTGGGCCTCGTGCTCATATCGTACGATGCAAGATAGTCGAATTCAATCGCTCAATTTAGCCAAAGATGTAAAGATCTACACCGACGGGTCATGTAGGTTGTACGGCTTTTGACTGGAGGCGCATGAAACTAGTGCAGTGGGTTTATGGTGGACGGTTTGCTCGTGACTTGGATACAGAACATTAGTTCGAGTAGTTTGATTGATCGGTTGCAGATCGTTTGATAAATTATCGACCTTGAAGCATTAGACCCCCAGTACAAGAGTATATTTTTTCGCAGAAATTTAATAGTTTAAACAATATTCTCTGAGCATAGTTTTTGGCTTCGCATGATAAGTAGGTTCTATACACTTTGTCCGATGATAAATTTATATTTTTTGTTAAACAACTCAAATAAACAAATCATATACCTGCTTGCTCTCCTTGGCACAACGTTTCGTTTGATAAAATAAACTACAATGATAAATTATTCAAGCGTTACACCAAAATTCATGGCTATCCTTATTCCAAGATCAGTAAGCACCGTTTACCCTGGCTTTGATGATATTTTTTCTTTTAACTTTAACGGATATCAATTTACACAGATAATTTTATAATTAATGTAATTAGCTATCAATAAATCCTCAATTAAGCGCACATCAAAACGTACGTACGGGTAAATGAGATGGCTGTGCAACCAACCAATGGTATAAAATCTGCTAAAACAACACTCCAACTTGCTCCGTAAGATGAGTTAAATCATTCGTAACGATCTTTATTAATTTCAAATTACCGTCCTGCTTCTCTCATTGCCATGCAGTGCTTGTTTTGTACGATCATCAGGTTCCAAACGTAAACCGGCAGCGGTAGCAATCAAATCCATTGCCACTTTAATATGCGTTTTGATGGTGTTTTGAAGTTAATTTCAATATCAAACTCAGCAACGCAACCTTTCCTTTGATCCGAATGTATGGACGATCGCGTCTCAAACCATCATTAGGGGTTGCTAGTTTTGTGCAAAGGTTTGCCATCGGGTGCGATTTAATTATAAACTCATTTAACAGCTCTAACGCACTTTTATCCTCCCCCATGTAGCCAAACGGCAACTTCCACATGACAACGGCACAAAATATGTGTAACGATGCATATTTCGCGCAACGCCACGGTCACTAACGTGCAAGAAATTCGCACCAACCTATCCCGTGCGCGACGGGTCTGACACTAATGTGGCCCCTCCCGAACGACCCTGCGGGCTGCGGACGATCGATTGATTTAGTGTAGTACCTGTTGGAACGACCATCGCGGCCGGCGCAACCTGAATTAGTTCAACTTTTACCGGCATCCCTTCACTGGGCGCGTACCGGTTATCGCGAGCCGTGCCTACCATGCAACCATTTACGATGGACAGCCTCGACAGCAGTCCATTAGACCGGTCGGCAGCTCCACTACGGTACACTTTTGGACAAACTTTTCTCTTGACCTCGCGCGCATGGTCTTTCAGCGAGCCGAAGTTGTTCGTAGTGTGCTTATCGGATTCGTAAAATCGCATTTCACTTTAATTTCCGATATCTCTCGTGTTCCTAACGTCATCTACCGTGCACAATGTTTGAAATTGTTGAAATGGGCTCCTCTGTTGGCAGGATACAAACAAGTGCAAAAATTACGTCGCCAATGACGAAGTCTCCACTCCAAGATGTCTCCATTTGCTGTCTGCGTGTGTCTGGTGCAAACCGAAACGATCGAAGGGGCTATAAAATTTGATTCCGATTATGTTCAGGTATCCATGATTCCCGCTGCCACCCCTGGGAACGCTGGGTAACCGTTTTGCTGTCATAAAGATCCGTATCAGGTTTAGGCGCTCCCCGCCCGGGAGTTGCACCGACCATGGACACTTGCAGGTCACGATCGTGATTATGAGCGCACAATCACAAGCCGAGGGGGTGTGCAGCACTCAGATTCGATCACACGCTCGGGGCAGTATAGTTAAAATGCTTCGACAACGTTTGTATAAAACTATCACAAAGGAGGATACTTAAATGTGAGGGGAAATTCCCCTGCCTATTCCTGTCCAACACCGTTCAGTGTTGGTGGTATAAAATGCTAATATCCAAACAACTTAACGTTTACAGGGCCCAAGAGTACACATACCTCGTTGACCTCTATGTTTTAGCGCAGTGTGCATGGGAATTTTGAGTACACTCCGTATGTACACTGCACCCCGTCCGGCCGTGCAGTGATGCCATCTCGTCGATCGATGAAATAATTTATTTTTAATGTGACCAATAAAATCTTCAGCAAACAGCCATTTAGCTGATCCGTTGCATGATCCATTCCAACAGTCCGGGTGGTCGGTTTTTGGAGTACGATCGAGACTAAGAATAGAGATCTCTGTCCGTCCATTTTCGTTCGATACCTAAACGTTGAGCTTGATGAACTTGATTAGCAGGTGTTTATTGATGCTCTTTCCATGGTACAGATCACTTTATAAACTCAGTTAAGCGACTCATCTCGATCGCTCGATATCAGTTGACCAACTAAGAGGATTACAACATCCCGACTATCGTGCAGTTTCGTCTTCTTGTGCCGTGCTCAGACGATAGAGCTGCACCTATTTCTTCTATGCAAGAAAACACTATTTATGTGTCTACGAAGAATCGCTCTTTCAAGACAAGAAAAAAACGAATATTTGTTTGTGTCCATTTTAACCAACAAATACCAATGTGGGAGGGCCTACACGGCGATGATCAAGAATCGCTAATCACTAACACAAACTCATAATCACATGAATTATGCGAACGCCGATTGAGCTGTCCATGAGAGGTTGAACGTCTATATTGTGGTCAAATTTAAATCTGTTGATTTAATATGCTTAGCAAAGCGCGATGAGGCCTACAGTTTATACAATCAATAAGCAGCGCTAGGACGCCGGTCAACCGATAATGATTGCGAAAGGCAGGAAATGTAGTTTTAGAAAATTAACACAAAAATTGTGTGATAGTTTAATCGATTTAATCGATTTGTTTAGTCAACCAGTTGACGTATTTGAAGAGGAAGGAGCGGCTTAATATTTTATGTAAATCTGACAAGGAAATACATTTATTGGAGCTCGCATTTCACTCAAGAAAAAATCAATATAAATTTGTATAAAAATATCATGCAAAAAAATTCTAACAATCTACGGCAGTTCATTTATTCCTAATTTTGGGCTATTTCGGCGGGCTTCTAATACCGGAGCTCGACTCCTGTCCTGGTCTTTTTTCCAGAATCTATGACTGATGGAGTATTTAGCACTGGTTGTAAAGTTTTTAATATTTCTATAACGCCAGTGAAGGATAGCGTGGATGAGCAAATCAAAGAAGAAGAATATGACTACTCTCCCAAATACAAACACAAAATACCTCCAATGGCTGAAGCGTATAAAACTCAACTGGCTCAACTTCTATTTTAATTTCAAATGTTAAAACCCAAAAGGTCATGATGACTCGGTCACTAAACACGCAACCTCAATCGTAATTGATCCTCGTTCAGACAGGCGCACTCTCTTGCGCCTTCTCAATTTGCTTCACTTTCAATCAGCAAAAGACCACCGACAAATGACCCCCGGCGTAACATGAACCATGTGCCGTTGCAAGCACTGCCCACCGCTCGCAAAATCTATCCCACGATATAAATGTAGACAATTTACAGTAATTCATTTTCTAAATTACCCGATTGTCTATCAATGCTACCGACTGCTTGCGGCGGTGGCAAAAGCGAACCAAAGGAAATCTCCATTACGATTCATAGCCCCCCTTTTGCGTATGTCTGAAGCTGACCCTTCTCTACTGTCCTGACGTTTCACTGTCGATTTAATAGTATGTGTTGTGAATGGCGGAGCGAAAGGAGGAACGGCTCATCGCGCTGGCAAGATACGTCCAATCAAAACTATTCACCATCTGCACAATTGTGGTCGTATTCTTGCACGTAAGTGACCCGCCATCCTTCTATAACCACAAATCGGGTCCGAAATCGCACACTCGGCTGCACGACCATTGTCGCTCCTCACTGCCGAACCGTGCGGCCCAGTTTCATTAACGGTAGCATTAGTGCGATGAAAATATTTAATACCCTAGCCGCGCCTGACCCAGCCCATTGTACGCGAATGCCAGAAGTTGATCAAACCGATCGTCTCCCAAAACTTCACCCGGCACACGATTTGGTGGCAGCATGACCCCGCATTGTTCGCTGCCCGGCATGACGCACGATGACGTCTCAGTATGCCGGCACTCAGTTTGCATGGGCAAACCATTTACGATCGTGCAGAGCCCTCGGGGTTCATCCAGGGAAGCGAACCGGAGTGTTGCGCGCATGAGGAGACAATCGGACAGTTTGGCGTTTGACAGGACCTGCCGGGTCCAAACAGCACACCCCCTCCTGGCTAGACAGTTTGCTTGAACAATTGCTCACCGTCAGCTACACTAAAAGCTCCAAAACTGCCAGTCTTGATGCGGGCCAGGAAGGGAGAACGGGAGCCTGTGGTGGCAGATTAAGATTAAATTTATTGTACATGAATTTCTTCAATGAAACTGATCCAACCTATTCAGCGGCTGCTCATCGCCGGCAGCTAGCTGGAAGCTTGTTTAAATGGCCTCTGGGCCGCTAGTCTTGACCTGCAGGCAGGTGGCTGCTAAAATTTCTTCCACAGCGAATGTCGGAGCATTATGAGCGGAAAGTTGAAAATCATTTCTTCGTTATTGGAGCACTTGCGTGACAGCCCTAACACCTCAACGCACCAGAAAGCGTGCACATGTCATGAGTATGAAAAGAAATTCCTACACGATTATGTCACCTGGAAGTAATGGCAGTGTGTTAAAATATTTTCAGAACTGATTTTATGACCAGATACTGGTAATGCTATCGGCAGCAAAGCATGGGAAAATCAAAAGAATGCTATTTTTATAACGCACAAAGATTGGGAAAGAAACGTATCGCAACTCATGCAACGTAACGAGCTGACGTGTATTATTCTGGGGATTAAACATCAAGTCAAAAAGAAAGATGGAAAAGTGCAATCAGTGAAAATGCTTCGGCCAATGTACCAGTGGTGAATTCTCTTTTTGGGTATTAAATAGTAACAGCAAATCATTGTCGATCTCGTTCGTTATTCAAGCAAACATCATGTGTATGTTAATTATCAGACTATGAAATGCTCTGCACAATTTTGAGAAAACAAATCGTTAAAGATCCTCTTCTCCAGCATGATGCTAAGCAAGCTATACCTAAAAATATTACGCAGCAAAACAATTTTTTACTATTTGGACTACAAAAACTAAAATTAAAACCTACATCTAATATACTACAGCGGAATGTATAATGCAATGAAATATAAACTATTAAAATGTTTAAATATAAACTATTCAATGCTCAAATCGTACAGCTTTGAAAGGTGCCACCAACACCGAGTTCAGATCAGTATGGAAATGGACGGTCCCTTGGCAGCTAAACTTCGCACACGGTGGGCCCAGTATTCCAAGTTTGACCGAAACGTGAAACTTCAATCAAGCATCAAGCCAGCCTTCGGTAGATCATCAGGTTGTCAACGAAGGCCACAAAAGGAGAAAACCAACCCACCAAAAGGATCTCCGTGCGACCGTGCGATATCGCTTTTGTAACGGTTCGTTATCCTCCAGGGACACATTGGCGTCATGCCCATTAATTAGAATAGATAAGAGCTGTCAAAAATGCTCAACAAACAACGCTTTGAATGCGACGCGCGTCACTCATCGGTAAACATTACACTTTCGATTTCACCTTGGGTGACGTATTCCTTCGCATCACACATCTTCGCAACCGTCCAGGACACCGTCTTATTGGTCAAACGCTTTCGAGATATTCATCGCCCCCATTCAGCCGCGTGTCTCGTGTGGTCCTCTCGAGCTCGAACTACTGTGTTTGGGCATGGTGCAAAAATCGTGCCACTCGACCAGCTTAGGTTGTTTTGTTGGCAAAACGCGACTCTCTTCACAACGGTACCTTTTGGGTGACTTTCGGTGTGGAATTGCAGACAGGAGGATACCACCCTAGAGGTAGACGTGTCCGCGTCGCCGATACCCATAAGCACCACGACCATCCGTTTATGGAGCTAAACAAAGCGCCCTCACAAAACGAACACGTCCGCGGGCTTCGTGAGTTGGTGATCTGGCGCGAGGTGTCTTAAGAAATCATTCACAGAAAGCCTTATTTGTCCGCCGGTTTGCACGTGCTAAATGAACCGAAAGGGTAGGATGATGAAAGGCGCGAAAAGCGTGCAACGAAACTAGCGAAATCGAAGCTCAATGGCAAATTTGGTCAAAGTGAGATGTTTTAAACTATCGCCAAATATTTAACCGCTGGATATTGGCCGGATGTTTGGTGAAGTGTAGTGGATGAGCGAACCACGCACCTCGAAGAGGTCACGCAATGGCCTAGCAAAGAATGTTACCTTTGGGCCCGGTTGGATATTTCGGCAGTGCAATGTAGGTCAACAAAGTCGTCGGATTGGTGGCAGAGTATCGGGCGAGCAGTTTCCGTTAGCGAGTTGTTGTTTCTCACGATGCTCCAAATGGTGATGTTGGAGAGACCGGACTTGATTCGTCTCGCGTACACTCTGAAGTGATGATTTGTTGCTCAACCTAAACTGGGCGACCGCAATGAATAGATGATGAATTGCGCTTC